>NC_056735.1:1744188069-1744490569 GCF_019279795.1 Protopterus annectens
CTTTCAGGTCCTCTCTTCTTTTCTGGCATCCAGAAAGTGCACATACTAGCCAGTTACTTTTATTTTCCCAGAAATGTAGGTCCACTAGTTTTCTCTGCCAAGTTTCTGTTTTCACACAGGGAGAGCTAGAATTAAGCTGTTGCTCAATGTGCAACCATCTTGGAAAGTCCAAAGTACAAAACTTTAAGCATACAATAAATATATTCATACATGTATTCATACAACATGAGGCAAACTATGACAGTAATACATAAAAAATCAGATACCCCACAATTAAAATAGCAGGTGATGCAGCAGGTTAAATAGGAATGTACTGGGGATATATCATAAGAGAAAACTGAACAGAAGAGTATACATACTAGAGTGAATTACATAGTGTATAAATGCATTTAAAGGAAAAGTAACACTTGGACAAAAAAAATACATATAGGTTCATATATAATTATTAGGCTAATGATACCAGGGGGTCTTTTTAAGCCTAGCCATGTTTCTCCAAGATGAGAATCAAACCCTGTACATTGTGACTGTAAGGTAAACACAAACATTATGCCAATCCCCAAACCCCCACAGACAGCTTATGTGCTTCATCTGTATCAACTGCTAGAGTTCAGGCAGTGTAAAGACTTTCAGTTTAAGTAGAAAGGGGGGGGTGTGACTTTATGATAGAGGAAATCTGACTGATTCAAGTAGCAGTTAGCAATGGCTATATTCGAATTGTGGGGGGGGGGGTGGATTTTTTTACCCTAGTGAAGAACAAGAACACTGCCAAGGGCTTTTTTATTGCTGATTGGTTTCAGGGTCAGATGAATAGAGTCTGAGGAGCTGGACATGAAAGAGACGTAAAGGGAGTCAGCTGCTTCACCGTTACATTTTGCTGGGAAAAGAACAGATCTGGCGGAGAAGCAAAGTGTTCCATCAGTAGAGAAATAATGTTGAATATTTTTTTAGGGATGGGCAATCTTATGGCATGAATAGGTACAAGTTGTGACAAAGTAAGATGCCGTAATAACTGATGAGGCAAATGGGAGAACAGATAACCAACTTCTCAAACACAAGATTTCATCAACAGTCCAGGTGACTATGGTTCAACACAAGTGTGTTCTCCTGGGTATTGCTCACATTTAGTCCTGGTAGAGATTGAGGATGTGGAAGGGGGGAAAGGACAATGGCCAAGCTCCTGTAGAGGTAGGTCAATACATCAGCACATCCTCATTGCATGCCTGCTGCTTGAATGCTACAGGCAAATGCATAGCAGAAACAGGAGTAGTGCATACAAAATAATGAAACCTCTTAGAGCACAAAGAAACATGGCCCTAGAATGCCTCAATGGCCCCAACCCTAAATACATCAAGTCTGGGGGACTTCAGGAGGATAGTTAGACCCAATGAAGCATCAGGGTCCACTGACTATCAGCTGTGTGGGAGAAAATAGTAGATTTAAAAAATAAAAAAATAAAAGTATGCATACGTTATTGCATGTCTGCTTTATCAAAAGAATGAAATGTGTGCCAAATTTAAGGAAGAATATGTACATCATCAAATGAGGTTTTTGCTTCCATGATGGTGAAGTGCAAAGCTGGAAGATGGATTTTTAAATAAGAATATGGGTTTAGAGATGAGAGCATGTGCTCAAGTGTTAGCAAGTTACAGTTAGAGAAAGACTAAGTAAAGGGTCAAATGTGTTTTCTGCTGGCATCAGGGGAGTGGCAGTGGATGGGAGTGTGTCTGTGTGAGTTTGGGGGTTATGGTTAGAGTAAAGACTTATATTAAGTGCTGTGCAAGTGTTGTGTGTGTGTGCGTCTGAGTGTCTTGTGATGGTATTCTTACAGAAGGGGGGTTTCTAAGGAAAGGTATATGGCTGTGGTAAGGGGCAAGGTTAGCATGTATTAAGGTGGTGCTAAGTCCCTCCTGCTCAAATTACTAATGCATGCTAACCTTAACCCTGCCCCAACTCCAACCCTAAACCTTACCTACTTGAAACTCTTTCTATAATACTATCATTATCCAAGTTAATGGTAGGGTTATCAAATCACAAAAGGAAGCTGGTAACACACTAGCACATAGTTAAATCTTTCAAAACCATTTCCTGGAGCATTTATTAAGAGTGAAATAAAAAGTTACTTACTTCTCCTGTATTAAGGTGGTGCTAAGTCCCTCCTGCTCAAATTACTAATGCATGCTAACCTTAACCCTGCCCCAACTCCAACCCTAAACCTTACCTACTTGAAACTCTTTCTATAATACTATCATTATCCAAGTTAATGGTAGGGTTATCAAATCACAAAAGGAAGCTGGTAACACACTAGCACATAGTTAAATCTTTCAAAACCATTTCCTGGAGCATTTATTAAGAGTGAAATAAAAAGTTACTTACTTCTCCTTCTGCATTTCCTTGACCAGAAGACATCTTGCTAACATTGAATGCAACTCTTCTGGTTTGAGTGCTGTAGACACGCATCACCCTAAAGAATTAAATGTTACAGGAAAGAGTAGTAGCAGTAATAGTCAGTAAAAGAAACCATATTAAAATGAAATATTTACAGCAGAATTTCTGAAAAATAGTACCACTTTGAAATACAGCACGGAAGTAGGTTGGAATGAAAAATGATGACAGAATGTAAATGCATGTCTGCACAAACATTTAAAATAGGAGTCATATACTATTAAACTAAGGTGTCTGGAAATATATTTCATTAAGTTTCATAACATCTGCTCCCCTAATTCAAGCTTTAATAGTTACAGCTTGGTAATAAGACATCAGTTATGGTGAACTCAAGTACCCAACTCATCGCATATATATTCACCCTCATCATAATACAATTAACTGCAACTATCTCTGCAGGGAGAAGGGCAAGCCCTGAACTCAATGCAGTGCCTCTACCTCCCACCCCCCGCCCCCCATTCTCACACAAAGGTCACTGCACCTCAGACAAAAAGCGATTTCTGACAGACAATATATCACCTTTTCCTCGGGCAGCTGGAAGATGAACCACGAAAGATCTTGTTCATAAGTGAAACAATTCTTAAACAAGCAAAATGAAGACACAAGCTGTTATGCTCACGTAGCTATGAAACAAATTATGGTGATCACACTGCAAATGCAAACCATTTCATTAGCAAGGATACTTTAAATATTGTTCAGATTTATTTTCTATAACAGGAACTCCGTCTTTGGATGTTTTATTTTCTGCTTCCTGCAAATCTGCCAGTGCTGTCACTGGACCATACCTATGCAATGACAGGTACAAGCCCAGATTTTTTTTTTTTTTTGATTTTTTTTTAAATACACATGCAGCAAAGTGTTCTGGATAAACACAATGAAATTGTCTTCACGTGAAAAAACAGGTGGTTGTGGTTCCAATAGTACAACAGTTCATACATTCACTGTCAATTTACAGCAGTCTACTTGCAATATCTAGTTAACAACTCATTTCTGAAGGCAGTGCAAGTCTCCTCTTAACGAGTTTAGCAAAAAATATAACAGCAATAGTACTATTATTGATGCTGAGGTGTCTGGGTATTACTACAAAGACTGGATTATCATTTGTAGGCATCTCTGGTGGTGGACCAAGGCAGGAAGTACATCACCATGGAGTAGTGTAAGTGCTACTAGACAAGCAGTGCAACAGCCTAGTCTATAACATGGAAAAAACCTCAACATCATTGCTGTAGATCATACAAATTTCACATCCTTTTTCTGTCACTTTAGTTGCATATTTTGCATCTGATTTTATTGTGCAAGTTCAATCCAGTACATTGCTTATATCTATTCATTAGCTCTAGCAACCAAACCAGAATCATGTGTTTATTTACTGCTCGAACTTCAAATTAAATATTTAGCTGGTGTTATTTGGTACTTCTACAGCTTCGTGTCATGTGTGTTGCTTGCTGATTATTGCTTTATACACAAAACCCTCATTTTAGAAGCTACTATTGTCTTTTCATTTGTGGCTATTTTAGCATTTAGCTGGTGCCCACAGGTTGGCTGTCTGTTGCTTTTGTTCAGTGTGTCTTTTGCAAATGCTTACTTGGTTAGTAGTGTGATTCACTTGTGCTGGTGTTACTTTAATGTATTGGAGTACTACTTTTTGCTTCTTCCAGGTCATACTAGTTATTAAATATCACTGTTTAGCTGCTACACGAATTGCTAGGTTGCACTTCTAATACTCCCCTCTCCTTTAATAAAAAACATCTAAACCAGAACATCTCATTCCATCTTTAATTTTATATGTCTCCCCATTGCTACCCTAATTTCAACACAACCTATTCACTGTTTTAATTTCACTCACTTATCAGCCTAAACTTATCAATGTTGCTATTGTTAGGCTGTACTTCTGCTCCATCCATCCATCCATCCTCAACCCCTTTTCCCCCATTTTGCACATGGGGTCAGGGTATCACTTAAACAGTGACCATCTTCTCAAGCCAAGGTTTACAATGTCGGGTGGCCAAACATGGCTGCAGTAGTTCATATGAACCACTCACTCCCACACACACTTGTAACTATGGCCAATTTAAAGCTTTACTTCTGATATTACCCGCTTTTTTATATAATTCTTACCATTATCTCACTGTATCTTCAGTTTTGTTATCCATCGCCCTCTTGCTAACTTAATTTCACATAATCCCTTCACCAATTATTTTACTCTATTCCTATTCCACTGCAGCAGGAGTCAAACTATGTATATAGTTCCCTGCAGTCCTTAATGATTCCTAAATGACTAATCTACTGTACCTAGCACAACTTAAGCAACTAGACTTATGTTACTGTAACCAGTCTTTTCAGCCAGTACCTCATTCTGCCTAACCAGCAGCCAACTATGGTATCACATTCCCTTGCTAGAATCCACAGACATCACAGCAGGATCTGCAACAGGTTTTTTGTAAAGATACTTGAAGGAGTCACCAACCCTGTAAAAGTGGTCAGACTTCCAGGATGAGGGCCGGGAATCTGGCCCCAAAGATGTTCTTGCAAAGACACCCTTCTCCAAGCCTTCACCGACTGCAAGAATGGCTAAGAGCATAGATTCATAGGATCATAGGAAGCTACTACGCTAATGGCCCTTACAAGCCTAGCCAAGATCTACCCTTATTTCCACGATCAGCACCTACTGCCCCTGTCCAACAGGGACACAGGTGGAACCCCTGGGGCAAATTTATGGTTACCCATCCAATCATCCAGATTGCATTTGAAGAGGGCCAATGAGGTGTCCTGCTTGAGATGAAGTAGGAGTCTGTTCCAAAGGTGTGGTAACCTCTGGGAGACAAATCTATCCCTCCAGCAGGTTCTATTCATGTCAAATACCAGGTTAAAGTCTTTAGAGTGAGTAACCTGAGTACCACTTGACTTGAAGATATGCAGCATTCCAAATAAAACAGGGTCAGAGACTGCCTCAGAGCAGTCTGCATGAAACAGAACAAAGTGACAGTGATTTCAGATGATCCACATAGGACAGATAACGAACACCATGAATTTTCCTTGTGAGGAACCTTTGTGGTCTCTCCAATTGCTGCAGGTGCTTGGAAAAGTACACACCAAAAAGGGGCGGTGCACTCAATTACTGGCCTAATGAAGGAAAAGTACAGGGAGATTATAACTTCTGTTTTTTTCTGGAGGCAATGCCCTTACTTATGAGATGAGCAATACAGAATACCCTTCTTACCATTCTGGAGACAGGGTGATCAAAGATAAGGTTGCTGTCAATCTGTCTGCCCCGGTCTCTCACCACTAAGTGCGCACTTAGGGTGTTGCTATTTATGTGGTAGTTAGCAGGACCATCACTCTTACCGAAAGGGATGATAAACTTATTTAAAAAAATGTATTAAGGCCACAACTTTAGCAATAATTATCTGTTTGCACAAGACCCTCTTGTAGGATGTTGACAACATTTGGAGATTCTATGACTGCTCCCAGTTTGCAGTCATCAGCAAACTTTGTCAGCCACAGACATTAAGCTTTTGCTTGTACTTCGGAGAAAAAGATTCCGAACAGTAGAGGTCCCAGGAGTGATCCCTGTGGAACACCACTGCTTACAGGTCTGCTGTTGGAGGTGGATTCCCCTATTTTCACTGTGTGTGTTCTGTAAGTGAGCCAGTTAGCACACCACCTAACGATATAAGGGTTGATACATAGCTGGGTGAGTATGTCAATGATGCCTGAGTGGGGGATAGTGTGAAAAGCCTTGGCTAAGTCTAGATAGGCTGCATGCACACATTTCTCCTCGTCCAGGGCCTTGGTGACTGGGTCGAAGAAGTCCACCAAGTTTAACTGGCATGATCTCCCTTTGACAAATCCAAACCGAGTAGGGTTCAAGTGTTAGGAGATTACCTATACCTTTGTTGATGAGGTCCATAATAATTTGCTCCATGACCTTGCAGATGAGGCTAGTCAAGCTAATAGGTCTATAGTTCCTGGGGTAAATAAAAACACCACGTTTGTTGTAGGGAATAACAGTGGCTGCTTTCCATTCAGCTGGGATGAAGCCGGTGCTTACACTAGATTGTAAAGAGTACCCAATGGTGCTGCTAATTCTTGTTGCAGCCCATGTAGGATGCAGCCTGGGATGTTATCAAACCAATAGATACTGTGTTTTTGGACTCAGACAGGGCGTTTACGACCTGCTCTTTAGAGATACAAGATAGGGAAAATTGGTAGGGATATCATACGGTACGTTTGGCAGGGACAGGGGAGTGAAGTTTTGAAAGAACCTGTCAGCCAACAGGTTAGCTATGTCCACAGGCTGAGTATATGTAGTATCATTAACTACCAGTATGGCATAAATCTCGGCCTTTCCTTTTAGGTTATAAAAGTAATAAAAGAATGCCTCAGGGTTGTCCTCAGTTGAGGAAGCTAATCTGGATTCATAGCTTGCTTTGGAGGACTTCATAAGAAGTCTTGTTTGCTTGTTTAAGCTGAAGAGGGAGTGTTCCCCAGTTAGGGCTCACCCCCCTCTTAGTCAGACAGCAATTTCTTCCTCTTACTGTAAAGCCTGCAAAAGGCAGCTGTCCAACAGGCAGGTTTGCTTTTCCTTGAGGACCTTGTTTTGGTCATATCAGGTACAGCCGAGTCAATGCACTTATACAGGTGTTTGTATAAAGCATTAGTGCAGAACTTAGCACAGTTGCCTGTTCCATCTGAAGGGTGAGGTGCAGTGAACCTATTTATACCATCCCATAAGTGGTTATAATCTGCTTTGGAGAAGTTTAATTTAGTTGCTGCTTGGGGGGAGGGAGTCAGGTATGACAGTTACTTTGAAGGAGACTGATTTCTGGTGAGATCTTACCAGGGAAGACCTCACAGTGGGGGTGCTACAGTGGTCCCCATATCGGCAAGCGCCAGATCCAGGATGTCGGCACCCCTTGTCAGGGTATCAACCAGATGGTCCAGGTTTACTGGAGTGAAAGTCAAGAAACCTTTGAGCAAGTAAGTTTCAGCACGAGTAATTCACTCAGTCAATGGACGAGAAGTTAAAGTCACCCAAAACCATGGTGTTCAGATGGATCTTGACAGACTCGAGTAGAGCCAAAGACCGTGCCCTGATTCATAGGGGGGGGGTCCTGTAGCTGGCAATGACTTGAATAGGTGTCCTACCAACAGTTAACTGCACCTAAAGAACCTGCACGGAATCATACTGTTTAACCAATCTGGAGGTGTATTTATCTTTAATGAATATAGATAGACCCCCCTCCTTCAGTTTTACGCCTTCAGTTTGTGCTCTCAGCAAGTGGAAGGAGGTGAAATCTGGTATGGCTGGGGTGCTTTTCACAGCCTTGAACCAGATCTCTGTGACTGCAAATGTATCTGCGTCTTCCAAGGTGAGAAATGCTTCCATTGAATGCAATTTCATGTTAAAACTCGTAGCGTTTAGCAGCATAACCTTGAGATTGTTTTTAGATGGGAGTTTTTGTCGGGAAATTTTGTCCTTGAGACACTGCCTAAAAAAAGGCACTATGGGGGTGGCAAAAGACCTAATCAGTAGCCGAAATCCCAGGGGCGACAGATGAAGACCGGCTCTGTCAAAGCATCCAGGTCTGTCAATCATGTCATTCAAGGTTAACAGATACTGGATCCCCTACGAATGACACAAAAAACTAAGTCAATTATTCACGTCAGTCATTTTTGGTTTGTGCGTCAGGGCCAGCAACTCTGCACGTAAACATCTACTGCCAATCATTAGCGGACCGGAGTTCCGCTGTGGCGACCCCTAACCAGGAAAAGCTGAAAGACACAACAACAACTGAGGCATCATCCTAAGTGAAGGCAAAATGCTGCTTAAGGCTAGGGACATACCTGCTTAAGACACAAAGTCTGAGAGCTCAGTCAAGTCTCCTCATATATTCCAGACAGGTACGTCTAAAGTCGTTCACATGAACATGGACTATGATGGAGTCATAACAGTAACTACTGTTGAGATACTCGAGAGCATGTCTGATGTGGCTGAACCTGGCACCTGACAGACAGCCGACCATGATCTTCTCCTTGTCCAGCCTGGTGAGAGTGACATCTGTGTGCCTCACGATGGAATCACCAATGACTAACATGTTTGGTTTTCTGTTTTGCCTTAAGGGCTTGACAGATGAAACACTGCTGCGAGAGTTATTATGTGTATTTTGTTATGAAGAGGAATTGTGTGTCGTGTGCTTATGTTTGTGTTTGGGAGGTCTCTGGTGTTTAGGTACATTTCTGGTAAGGACTTCTGCATATGTAGGTATGCGTGATGTAGGTTTGGCGGAGTAGAACGTGATGTGTGCATGATGACAACCTGCTCATTGTCATATGTACTGACTGGTGTGTGAGCATGAATTCAATGTTCTTAACATAGTTGCATCTCTCACATGTTGAGTTTGTGTGGACTATGGGTAGACGGTTGTTGGAGAACATTAGGTGGTTGCTATACTGTCTCAGGATGCCCATGTCAGCCAAGCTGGCTGAAGAAACTGTGGGAAATTGTCCGTTCACAGTGTGAGGTAAATTTATATGATCAGGAAAACAGGTAGGACTTCGGAATGGCTAGTGGGTGAGAGGTGTATTGGTACCTCTAAGACTAGGCTTGGTATTCAACCTCACAGTAGAGCAGGGCTGTGAAAAACCTCTCGAGGACTACAAGCAAACTGCTATGGGAAAATTTAACAAGCAAAACGTTTGCATCTATAACCAATAACAGTAGCTACCGCTATGTGTCAGCGCACGATGGTGCGTTACACGCAAACAAGTGCAAATGCAAGGCTTAAATAATACTAGAAGTTACCCTTTTAATTCAAACTAGCCAATAAGGACACTCTCTCTCAACTGTAGTACAATCACTCATAATTAGATGGGACAAAGAGAGCACTCCACTCCCTTAAGGGTGCAGAAGGGCCTTCACCATATTCACTATATAAGCCTAAAGCCCAGAGAAAATTCTTTAGCCTCATATAAATATATATATATATATATATATATATATATATATATATATATATATATATATATATATATATATATATATATATATATATATATATATATATATATATATATATATATATATATATAATTAGCCTCACAGTAAGACGCGGTCCGGTTCGACTCTGAGCGTCTTCTGCGTGGAGACATGCATGAATGGGCGTACCTTCATTGAAGGTTGTGCGTCAGGGCTGGCAACTCGGTACATAAAAATCAACTGCCAATCATTAGTGGACCGGAGTTCCGCTGTGGTGACCCCTAACCGGGAAAAGCTGAAAGTCACAACAACAAATTTTATATATATATATATATATATATATATATATATATATATATATATGTGTGTATATATATATGTGTGTGTGTGTGTGTGTGTGTGTGTGTGTGTGTGTGTGTGTGTGTGTGTGTGTGTGTAATGTATATATAATGTATGTATGTGATATATATATATATATATATATATATATATATATATACATACACATATATATCTACATATACATATCTATATATTTATATACGGGTTCGTTCAGAATTTCGAAGCTCAAAAAGTACAGTTTTGTACCTACCATAAATGTAGATGTCCGATAGATAAGCAACTGCAGTCATAACATATGGGTTGTCCTGCCTCAGGCAGCCCTCGGTCGGGCGAATTCCAAAGTCTGGGTCCGGCGTCGGCTGGTGTTGCCTCCTCTCCGACGTCACAACCGCTGGAGTATAAAGGCATTGGCCGACGCCATCTTCTTCAGTGTTTCTTGCCCCAGATGCCAGGTGCCCTCATAGGAAGGCTAAATTTGGTAAATGGATAAAAATAATCCCAAACATGCACAACAGTAATAAACAGATACACCATAGGAAATACCCCCAGCTAATGGGGAAAGGGGTAGGGACCCAAAAAGAAGGATACAGAGGGGTAGGAGGGTGGGAAAATCCGACTGCAGTTGCACATCTATCGGACATCTACATTTATGGTAGGTACAAAACTGTACTATGTCCTTCAAGGTTAACAGATACTGGATCCCCTACGAATGACACAAGAATGCAACTGCAGTCATAACATATGGGTTGAATACTATAGCCAGGCTGGGGGTGGATGGAACTATGATAAGGATGGTGTAGCTAAAATCCCCTGCAGGACTGCCGAAGCAAAGCCTGCTCGGGATCTGGAGTATAAGGGCAGGTTGTAGTGCTTGGTAAATGTATGCACGGAGCTCCATGTAGCAGCCTCTAAAATGTCCTTTGTTGCCACTCCCCTTAGGAAAGCTGTGGAAGTGGCTATAGCTCTGGTGGAATGTGGCCTAATATCGGCTGGCACACCTTTTCCATGGAAAGAATAGCAGAATCTGATGCAATGTCCAATCCATTTTGAAATTTTGTTTGGAGATTGCTTTTCCTTGCACTCCAGCAGCATAGGCTACAAACAGTTGGTCAGACTTTCTGGTGGCCTTAGTTCTGTCCAAGTAGTAACGTAGTTGTCTGTGTATGTCCAAAGTATGCAGTAGTTTTTCCCCCTTATTTTGAGGATTGGGGAAGAATGTAGGCAGGTGAATAGCTTGATTTAGAGACACCCTGGAAATAACTTTTGGCATGAATGTAGGATTGGTTCTTAGAGAAACTCTGTCTTGATGAAAAATGAGGAAGGGAGGCACTGCCATGAGTGCCTGTATCTCCGAAACTCTTCTTGCAGATGTGACTGCCAATAAGAAGGCCATCTTCCATGAAAGAAATTGCATTTCTGAAGTTGCTGCTGGCTCAAATGGAGGAAGAGTTAATTTTTCCAACACATAATCGAGGTCCAATGCAGGTACTGGCTGTTTTCTGGGAGGTTTGATATTCTTTATTCCTCTTAGAAACTGTCTTAGCAGAGGATGAGAAAACACAGGAGGGTCACAGTTGTATTTTGCTGAGATTGCTGAGGCATGAATCTTTATTGAAGAGTATGAGAGTCCAGTATGAAATAGTTCTGCCAAGTATTCTAAAATCTGAGGTATACTCGGTAATGCTGTGTCCTGACCCCTGTTGGCATTCCAGATGCTGAATCTCTTCCCCTTGGCTGAATAGGTTTTTCTGGTGGAAGGTCTGCGTGCTTCCAGCAAGATTTCTTGAACTGATTTTGAAAGCGAGTTAGGTGGAGAAGTCATGTTAGCCTCCAGGCTGTCAGATGTAATGTTTTCAGGTCTTGATGTACAGTCCTGTAATTGTGTTGTGTTAGGAGCAGGGGCCATAGGGTCAGAGGCCATGGTTTGGTCCG
Organism: Protopterus annectens; assembly: GCF_019279795.1. Taxonomy (NCBI): domain Eukaryota; kingdom Metazoa; phylum Chordata; order Ceratodontiformes; family Protopteridae; genus Protopterus; species Protopterus annectens. Next base: position 1,744,199,765 of record NC_056735.1, read on the forward strand.
AGCTATGGTCAATAGCAATGGGTACCAGTGTTGCCTTGGCCAGTCTGGAGCTATCAAGATGCCTGTTGGTTGTTCTGCTTTGATCTTCAGTATCACCTTGGTCAGCAGAGGCAGAGGAGGGAATGCATAAATTTTTAGAGAATTCCAGCTGAAGGAGAGAGCATCCGTTTTCCAGGCTAGAGGATGGTGAGTCCTTGTGCAGAACTTTTCCAGGTGATCATTTAAGTGGGAAGCAAAAAGATCTACATCCGGTCTTCCCCATGTCTTTGTCAGTTGAGAGAAAATGTGAGGGTGCAGCATCCATTCGTGTGGATCCATGAAATTTCTGCTCAGGTTGTCCGCCAGTACATTGTCCTTGCCTGGTACAAACTGGGATTGTAAATGTATCTTCAGGCTCAGGGATTTTTCCCAGAGAAGCATTGTTAGTCTGCAGAGGGGATAAGAATGAGTGCCTCCCTGCTTGTTTATGTACCACATGACAGTGGTGTTGTCTGTCCTTATTAGCAAATGTCCTTGTTGTAGTGATTTTTCGAAAGTCTCGATTGCATGTATCACTGCCAACATCTCCTTTTGGTTTATGTGCAGATGTCTTTCCTTTGGCGCCCATTGACCTTGAATGCATCTGTCATCCATGTGTGCCCCCCCCCCATCCATGGTCTGAGGCGTCTGTTGTAATCATTTGGCCTGCTTGAGGTCTGTTGAAAGACATGCCTTTGTTTAGCTGGCTGGCTTGAGCCCACCATAAAAATTCTTTTTGCAGACATGGAATAAGTGGGATTATGTCCTCTAGGCTTTGGCTGTGTTGAGACCATAAGTTTTTTAAATACCATTGCAGCTTTCTCATATGAAGTCTTGCCAAAGGTATCAGAAGGATGCAAGATGCCATGAACCCTTTTGGTTTATGTGCAGATGTCTTTCCTTTGGCGCCCATTGACCTTGAATGCATCTGTCATCCATGTGCGCCCCCCCATCCATGGTCTGAGGCGTCTGTTGTAATCATTTGGCCTGCTTGAGGTCTGTTGAAAGACATGCCTTTGTTTAGCTGGCTGGCTTGAGCCCACCATAAAAATTCTTTTTGCAGACATGGAATAAGTGGGATTATGTCCTCTAGGCTTTGGCTGTGTTGAGACCATAAGTTTTTTAAATACCATTGCAGCTCTCTCATATGAAGTCTTGCCAAAGGTATCAGAAGGATGCAAGATGCCATGAACCCCAGGGCCTGCAGGATTTTTCTTGCAGTCAGCTGGGAGAGTTTTGCTAGGTCTTTGAAGTACTCTGGTAAATGCTGCTGTTTTTCCTCTGTGAGGTAGGCCATTTGGTTTTCTGCGTCCAGTTTGGCTCCTAAGAAAATAATCTGTTGGGATGGCAGTAGTTTTGACTTCTGAATGTTGACTGTGTATCCCAAGGCCTGCAGTAGATGCATGACATAGTCCAAATTTTCTTTTAAGGTTTGTTTGTTGTCTGCTTGTATGAGGCAGTCGTCCAAGTAGGGGTATATTTGAATCCCCTGCAGTCTGCAGTGTGCCACTACTGATGCCAGGCATTTCGTGAACACTTTGGGCGCAGTAGATAAGCCAAACGGCAATGCTGAGAGTTGATAATGCTCTGTCCCTGCAAGAAATCTGAGGTATCTTCTGCAGCTTTGTCTGATAGGGACATGCAGGTATGCCTCCTTGAGGTCCAGAGTGACCAGCCAAGACCCCTTGCCCAACATGGGAAGGAGTTGCTGCAACGTCAGCATTTTGAACTTTGGCACTATGAGAAAAGTGTTTAGAGATGACAAGTCCAGTATGGGTCTCCATTTGTTTTCTTTTCTTGGAACAAGGAACAGTCTTGAATAAAATCCCTGGCCTTGCTCCTGAGGAGGAAGCCTTTCTATTGCTTTTATACTTAACAGCTTGGAAACTTAAGAGAGTGCCTCTGCCCTTTGATGATGTGGCAGGTTTGGCATGCCTTGTCTTATTGGTAATGTGTGGAAGTGGAATCTGTAACCTTTGTCTATCAAATCCAGAATCCAGTTGTCCTTGGTTAAGATGTGCCAGTTTTGTGAGAATAAGGATGATTTTCCGCCCAAAGGTGCTTCTCTTTGAACCTTTGTAGGCGGAACGAAAGTCAAGTCATTGTGATTGCCCTTGTGGTGCAGCTGAACTGTCTGCGCCACTTCTTTGATTTGGAGGTTGCCAATGGCGGCCCCTGTAAGATCCTCGGTATTGCCCTCTACCTCGGGCACGTCTGCTTTTCCCCCTTTGAAACTTGCCAGAGCTGGGGAAGGACCAATTCTTTGAGGGCCAGTTTCTGCTGAATCTGGGTGGCTGAACCTGAAGGAAATCCTTGACTGTCTGCACTGACTTTGCTTTCTCCTCAATGGATTTCAATACATCTTGTGCATTAGCACCAAAAAGCTTGTTTTTCCAAAGGTGCATCCAGTAACTTTACTTTAACATGGTCAGGCAAAGACTGATCCTTTAACCAAGCATGTCTACGTATCACAGCCCCAGTCATAGCTGCCCTACATGAAGCTTCCAGTGCATCATAACCACACTGAAGAAAAAAAGAAGTTATGTCCTTACCATAACGTTCCATGTGGAGTGTTCATCTCGCCTTGGTTATTACACATGGGTTCGGAGCCGATCCTCGGCTCCGTGCCGGCCGACTGCAAGCTCTGCATCGAGAAGAAGCTCGAGGACATCCAATACCCACAATCCCCCTCTGCCTTTACCTCAGATCTAGTTTGCAAGCAAACCATACATAAAGCACGCACACATGCCAAACTATATACATAGAAGTACATATATACAAACATACCAAGGGTATGATAGTAACAGTAATAATGCAACAGCAGAAGGAGAATACTCCAGACCAGGCACCAAATGGAACGTTCTTCCTAAGGGTGGGAGGGGTGGGAGTGTAATAACCAAGGCGAGATGAACACTCCACATGGAACGTTATGGTAAGGACATAACTTCTTTATGTGAGAGTGTTCAATCTACTTTGTTCTACACATGGGTAGCGTCCTAGCTCCATGATCCTGAGGAACTCAAGGAGAGCGTTCTTGAGCACAGTGGAACCAAAGGTTGCCCTATCCCTAGAAACCCTGTCCACTTTGTAATGAGAGATAAATGTATGTGGTTTAGCCCAAGTAGCAGTCGCACAAATAGTGTCTAGTGGTAAGCGAGCTGCGTGAGCCAAAGATGTAGAAACTGATCTGGTGGAATGTCCTTTGGGTTTTACTGATAATGTTTGATCAGAGGCCTCATAAACATATGTGATACAGTCAGTTAGCCATTTAGAAAGAGTTCGTTTCGTAACTGCAAGACCCTTTCTGCTGTCAGCAAAGCTACAAATAGTTGATCAGATTTCCTGTGATCTTTGTTCTATCCAAATAAAATCTGAGTTGTCTATGGACATCCAGTTTGTGCAACATATACTCCAATTTATTAGAGTGGTTCTTAAAGAAGGTGGGTAATTCAATGGACTGATTAATATTACTAGAAGAGCAAACTTTGGGGAGAAAGGATGGATTAGTGCATAGGGATACTCTGTCAGAATGAAATATTAAATAAGGATGTTTGACAGAAAGGGCCTGAAGCTCAGACACTCGTCTAGCAGATGTAATGGCCACTAGAAATAAAGTTTTCCATGACAAAAATTTCAATGTGCAACTTGAGGCTGGTTCAAAAGGTGGCAACATCAATTTAGAGAGCAACAGGTTCAAATTCCACGGTGATGTCGGGCTTCTGACTGGTGGTCTGATATGAAAAGAACCTTTTAAAAAGGCTTTACAAAGTCTGTGAGCCATAAGAGGCGCACCACATACCTCTACATGATAGTTAGAAATGGCAGCTAACTGTACTCTTAAAGTAGCCGGGGAAGCTCCCTCATGAAATAGTTCAGTCAAGAACTCTAAAATCTTGTTTAACGGAGCTATAACAGGGTCCAAATGATGTGACTCCGCCCAAAAGACAAAACGTTTCCACTTACTAGTGTAAGTCTTTGTAGTGGAAACTTTATGAGAAGCTACTAAAATATCTTGAACAGCCGATGTAAGGGGAACCGACCTGGCTAGAAAGGGAATCGGAGCAGCCAAGCTGCTAGATGGAGAGATTCTAGAGATGGGTGAGGAACTCCTGACGAGTGAGTCAGTAGATCTGGCTCTGGGTCCAGCATCCAAGGTCCCCGAATGCGGTGATGCAATAGAAAAGGGAACCAAATTTGACGAGGCCAGAACGGAGCAATGAGAATAATAGTCCTCTGAAGGTTGTTGGCTTTCTGTAGAAACTTTGCAATCAGGGGAAATGGAGGAAAAGCATACAGGAGACCCGGGGGCCAATCGTGCACCAGCGCGCCCCTGGGGACTTCCCTGGAGGGTAATAGGGCAAAGTAGCTCCTGCATTTGGCGTTCATTGGAGACGCAAACAGATCGCAGGTAGGCTGGCCCCATTTGCGAAAAATCCTTCTCGCAACTGACTGTTTGAGGGACCACTCGTGAGGCAACAGAATTGCCCTGCTCAACCTGTCGGCTATGACGTTGGATGACCCCGGGATGTGCGTTGCGATCAGAAAGCGACCGGTGGACTCTGCCCATTGCCAAATTCTCATGGCCTCTCTGCATAGTTGGTAAGACCTGGTTCCCCCTTGCTTGTTTATGTACCAGACTACGGACATGTTGTCTGTCTGAACTGCAATGGTCCCTGGAGGAAGAAGGGGAGCAAAGTGTTGCAACGCCAAAAACACTGCCCTCAACTCCAGAACATTGATGTGCAGATTGTACTCCAGATTGGTCCATTCGCCTTGGACTGTCTGTCCCTGAAAGATGCCCTCCCACCCTATCAGGAAGCGTCCGTGGTTATCGTTAAGCTGACGGCGCTGGTAGCACAAATGGTCTTCCGCTGGATAGGTTGCAAGTCTGTAACCACCACATTAGGTGTGATTTGCATGTTTTCGTTATCAATATTTCGTGAGTCAGTGGAAGTTGTTGGAATGACCATTGTGCAAACAGAAGCCATTGTAGCACTCTCATGTGCAGCCTTCCCAATGGTATCGCAACGAGAGAAGCTGCCATGAGACCCAAGACTTTCAGAACAATTTTTGCCGGGGACTTTCTGGACGATAGCAGAAGAGAAATGTTGATTTGAAGTGCTACTATTCTTTCTGTAGGAAGTTTTAGAACTAAATGGTGCGTATCTAATTCCGCTCCTATGAATAAGATATGCTGTGATGGCTGTAGCAAAGATTTTTCGAAATTTACTGAAATCCCAAGGTGTGTACAAAGTTGTAGGGTGTAATCCCTGGCCTGTATCAGTTGACGCCTGGTGGTGGCATACAGGAGCCAGTCGTCCAGATACGGAAACACCTGGAATCCTAGGCACCTCAGATGAGACGCTACCACTGCCATGCATTTGGTGAAGACCCTGGGGGCTGTGGTCAGACCAAAGGGCAGGGCTCGAAACTGATAGTGACTGGCTCCCAGCCGGAAGTGCAAATGATCCCTGGACGCCCTGGCCATTTTGATGTGGTAGTATGCGTCCTTCAGATCTATCGAGCACATCCAGTCGTCCTTCTGTAAGAATGGAAGGATCGATTGAAGCGTGACCATTCGGAACTTTTCCTTCTTGACAAAGGTGTTGAGATGGCTTAGGTCCAGAATCGCCTCCAGTCCCCTGTTTTCTTTGGAACTAAAAAGAACCTTGAGTAAGTTCCGAATCCTATTTGGTCGGCTCGGACTGCTTGGATGACTTTTTTCTAGCACCTTTCAAATTTCTGTAGCTGCTGGCTCGCAGATGGGGTGGTACATCTGGGAGTTTTTCTTTGGAATGGGTGGATAGAAATGGGATTTTGTAACCTCTGGTAACAACGCTTTTACCCAATTGTCTGAAGAAAGGTTTTGCCAGGCGTGAGGGTATAAACCTAAGCGACCCCCCACTGCCTCCAGAGCAGGACAGTCGGGCCTCCTGTCAGGAGTGCTGAAAAGGTTTGCCAGGAGGTTATCCCTGTCACCTTGGTTTTGCGGATCCCTCTGCCGCCAGGGCGGCGTCTTCCACCTCTGCCCCCTCTGCCTCTAGAGGGCATCACCCTGTGTGTTTGGGAAAGATCCTTGGGGTTTCGGAATCACATTTTCCCACCACGTTGCCCTTTGGGGTACGGTCTGGAAGGGTGGAAAACGGACTCCGACAGCAGACAGAGTCTTTCCCTCCTGTTCACACCGGGTAAGGGTCTCCTTTACTTTAGGGCCAAAAAGTGTGGCTCCATCAAATGGGGCGTTAGTAAAAGAAGACTTGAAGGCTTCCGCAAACTAACATAAGCGCATCCAGGATTGCCTACGAAGAGCAATCGCTGAAGCCGCTGCCCTACTCGATCCCTCGGCTGCGTATATCAGCCTCATGGACGAGTTTACAATGGATGTAAGGGTGTTGAGATGTGCTGTAACTTTCTCTGAAACAGCAGCATCTGTAGTACCCTGGAGGGTATCTCCCAACTCTTTGACTAGATCCCTCTGTAAGCGTGTAAAATGAGTCAAATAGTTCAGGGAACGCATAGAGAAAGCCGCTGAAATGAAAATGCGCTTCCCGTATCTGTCCATGGTCCTAGAATCCTTGTTAGGTGGATGGACAGATGAGGAAGACTCCATCTCCTTTTTCGTGGCCGCTGCCACCACCATGGCGTCTACTGGAACTCCTTTGGTGAGGTAAGCCTTGTCCTGTGGTGCCGTAATGTACTTATTTGGCTTCCTAGGGACTGGTTCCACCGTGTCAGGTGTCTCCCACTCCCTTCGAGCAATCAACTCCATTAACTCATCGAAGGGCGGAGTGACCCAGGAGGAGGAAGGGCGAGCACCAAATGCCTTCAGCAAAACTGACTCATCCTCAGAAGGGGGGAGGGATTGCCAGTCACCTCTCTGTTTTAGGATCTCCAAGATGTCAGAAAAAGAGACATCTTCTGAGGGTGACTTAGGGGACCCTTCTGACTCATCCAAGTCAGTATCGGATGTCAAAGATTCTTGTGGAGAATCCAAGTGTCTCCTCTTACACAATCGTTTCCTAGGGACTTCTTCGTGGGGAACATCCGAAGAAGCCTCCGAGGAAGAGGGGGCACACTCTAGGGGTGGCTGAGACACCGGTGCTCGACGCTTGGATGTAGCCGTGGGTGCAGAGGAGGATAACGGTCCTTTGTGGGGAGGAGAAGCTGTTCCTGCTGATGTGGTTGTCTGGGTAGACAACACCTTCCTCATGAGATCGAAGGCCCCCGGGTCCCGAGTCGAGGTATCTCCCGGTTCCGAAGAAATGGGAAGAATCCCCGAAACAGGAACCGAAGGCACCGACCCCGAGGACGGAACCGAGTCGATCCGCCGAGGCTCGAGAGGGAGTGTCGGAACGAAACATCGGTCCGACTCGGTCCCGGAACCAAGGATGGATCTTCGGCCCCGAGACTCCAGTACCGGATCGGATGGAGTCGAGGTGAACGGTGCCGACCGAGAAAAAGACGGTTCTGGCACCAAGGGTTCCACAATCATCAGTTCAGCTTCTTCCGGCTCCGAAGACTGGACAGGTCTCGGAGGAGGAACAGATGGAGATAGTGGCAGGCCTTCAAGTCTCGACATCAACTGAGAGGAGACCGAAATAAGCTTGGATAAGGCCGTATGCTCCATCAATTTCTGCACCACACGGTCCACATCGGTGTCGGAGAGGGGCCTGGAAGAACGAGTCGAAGGGATCGAAGACGGAGCCGACCTCAACAGAGTCGGTGGAGGGAGCTCTGTCACCGGTTCCAAGACTCGAGGCTCGGAAACTGCCAACAGTTGAACACTCGGCCCCGAAGTCTGTGGAACCGGTGATCTAACCTTACCCGAAGAGCTCGGAGCCGATGACTTGGGCTCCGACGTCTTCGATTCCTTCGAGGATTTGGATGCCTGGTCTGAAGCATCCAGAGCCTCCTGGAAAGAGGGTTTCAATAAACCTCTGTCCATCAGTTTCCTGCGTCTATCTGTCATGACCCTCCCACTAAAAGAGTGACAAATAGAACAGTCCTCTTGTAAGTGGAGAGGGCCAAGGCAGTAGACACAGGAACTGTGGTTGTCCGTGACCGACATCTTTTGGCCACATTGACAACGTTTGAATCCAGATTTCATTTTCTCAGACATTTTGCAGTAAGAGAAAAAAGTCAAGTCCAGTAACAGTCAATCCAGAGAAAAAAAGGGTCAAATCCGGTAAATATGTCAGTCCGTTTGTCAATCCAAGTAGGGGTGGTAGGCCCCGAAAAACTCTATACCAGTTAAAAGAAGTTAAACTAAATTAACGGTACCGAGAATTTCTCTCTACACACACACCATACACTAAATATAGTAACAAGTAATTTTTTTAACAAGATCTCCTAAAATTTAACAAAAGAAGTTAAATCTTATCTGAAAAACCCTCGAGCTAGCCTCCAGCGATGCGAATGCAGCAGCGGCAAACTAGATCTGAGGTAAAGGCAGAGGGGGATTGTGGGTATTAGATGTCCTCGAGCTTCTTCTCGATGCAGAGCTTGCAGTCGGCCGGCACGGAGCCGAGGATCGGCTCCGAACCCATGTGTAATAACCAAGGCGAGATTGAACACTCTCACATTGGTTATTAACCTGCTGAGTGTTATGTATATGATCCTGCAATGCCTTTTTATCAATAGGCTCAGGAGAGGCTAATTTTTTCTGTAAATCATCCAGGAGAAAATCTTGGTACTGAAACATGTGAAAAAGGCAGTTAAGTGACCTCATGGCTAGGGTAATAGAGGGATATACTTTTTTACCCCATCTCTCCAAGGACCTTGCTTCTCTGTCCGCTGGTAGTGGGTTTTTGGCAGAGGAGGTAGCCACTGCCTTGGGGCCCTGTGAAATAGTTTCTAGATCCACAGAGTGGGCCTTAAAAAGGTGATTGTGAGTGTCAGGGACCCTATAATATCTGTCCGGCTTGACAGGAGCAGGAGGAAGAGAATCAGGGTTAGCACTGGAGTCAGAGAAAACATCATCCAAAACATCCATAACAGGTGGAATAGCCAAAGGTCTGTGCTGGGGAAGCTTGAGGAAGGTACGAAGCCTTTTCCTGGAGTCAGAGAATTCCTGACCCTGCCATTGAAAATGTTCCCGCATGGAATGCAGGACTTCACCAAATGAGAAATCCTCTGGTGGGGAGGCAGAGGGAATTGATTCCTCAGCATCAGAGTCCTCGTAGGCCTGGAAGGATTCTTCTTGGGTATCTGAATGCTCAGAATCCCCAGAGGCTTCATCCGAAGAGAGGTCGTCCGCCTGCTCAGTTCTAGGCCTTTTCTCTGCAGGTGGCTGAGAACCCCTGTCCGGATGAGGCTGAGACCCCCTGATAAGGGAAATAAGATCAGCAGCCAGAGACATGATCTGCTTATCAGAAGAAGGGGCCTGGGCAGTAGGTTTAGGATGGGCCTTGGCCTGACTGGCGGCCTTAGCACGTGCAAAGGCCTTGATGGACATGGATACAGGAGGCCTAGCAGCCCCACGTGCAGGCGTAACCTTATCCACAGAAATGGTGTCGGGTAGATCCAGTACTTATCAACAACCGGCACTGGAGAGATCTTCGAGACCGAAGGTCGTGTTAACGCTGTGTCGTCGGCCTGGAGCGGTTGATTTACCACTTCCGAAGGGACTGGAGCACTAGAAGAGGGCTTGGGAGTAGCATCGGTAGTGGACGCGGGCCGAGGATGTTGGTCCCGGTCCTTGCGTTTTTTAACAGATTGGGTTGTCGGTTGATCCAACGGCATGATATACGCGAAAGATTCACCGAAAAAGTCCACTGCGAATTCTGCCCGGCGCCTGAGAGTGCGCTTATTAAAGCAAGCACAGGCCGAGACGTCGTGGTCTGGGCCCAGGCAAGGAAGGCAGAGAGAATGGAAGTCCTTATGAGGTATTTGTTTACCACAAGACAAACAATTATTAACTTTCTCAATTTGTTCTGACATCGGCTGAGGCAAGAATAAATGTTCCCCAACGGGGTACTTAGCTTTTAGATGACTTCGGTACTGAAAACACAGGAGCTGACCGACAGGCACTTGCGAACTGCTTCTGCTTCGGGCACCACGCGGCAAGAAAGACTGAAGAAGATGGCGTCGGCCGATGCCTTTATACTCCAGCAGTTGTGACGTCCGAGAGGAGGAAACACCAGCCGACGCCAGAGCCAGACTTTGGAATTCGGCCGACCGAGGGCTGCCTGAGGCAGGACAACCCATACGTTATGACTGCAGTTGCATTCTTGAAGGACATCTTCAAATTTTATATGATCGAAGATCATATATTTGAAGCTCAAAACTTCAAATTTCATATTATCGAAGATGATTCAAAATCCTGAACAGAGATCGGCATACAGCATGGACCGTGAGATTTCCCTTGTCCAAACTGTAGTGCGAACTTGGAGTTGGTATATTCAAGTTGCTGGGGGGGGTGTAGGGGGGCTTGCCCCTGCATACACATGTTTTACTGTGTTGGGTGGTGTTTGGGGTATGGAGTCACAATTTTGAGCTTCAAAGATCTCGAGATTCTGAACTCGGTGTTCTGAAATTTGAGGTTTTAGGATTTCAAAATTTCGTAGCGAAACCCTATATATATATATATATATATATATATATATATATATATATACATACATACATATATACATATATATATACACATATATATATATATATATACATATATATATACATATATATATATATATATATATATATATATACATATATATATATATATATATATATATATATATATATATATATATATATATATATATATATATATATATATATATATATATATATACATACACACACACAGACATGATATATATATATACACATATACATACACACACACACACACACACACACACACACACACACACACACACACACACACACACACATATATATATGTATATATATATATATACACACACACACACACACACACACATCGATATCTAGATATAAATACATACATGCATATACACACGTATATGTATGTGCATCTAGATATATATATATATATAATATATAATATATAATATATATCTACACACACACACACACACACACACACACACACACACACACACACACACACACACACTTGTGTGCATTTTCATAGAGAGGGGCAAGTATAGAATGAAAGCCCAGTTTTGGTAGGGTTTACAGCAGAATCGACATAAGATGCCTTAAGAAAGAGATGATTACTAAGTCATATAAAATATTGTAAAATAATTAAGAAAGACAATCAGAAGGGATAAAGGGCTTGGATGACAGATTCAAACAAATAGGTTCATAGGTATCTACTAGGCTATCGGCCCAAGGGCATAAGTAAGCCTAGCCAACAAGGTTCCCTGGCTTACACCACCCAAGAAAGTTATTTTCCTGTGCCCCTGTCAAGCAGGGCCACAGAAGTGATCACCAGGGTGTATTTCCTATTTCCCATCCACTCATCTAGATTTTTCTTAAAGAGTGCTAATGAGGAACTTTGCTTGACATAGATGGGCAGCTTGTTCCAGAGTATGGGAAGTCTCTGGGACAGAAATTTATCAATCTAGTATGTCCTGTTTATTGTGGTGACAAAGTTTAGGCCCCCTAGAGCATGTAGCTCGGAAGGAATGGGATTTCTTTAGGTGCAGCATGTCTAACAGCTCTAGGTCTGACATAGCTTTATATGTTAGGCACAGATCACCTCGGAGTAGGTAATATGCTACGGAGTAAAGCTGGAGTTTTTTGAGACCGTCAGTGTAGGGCATTTGTTTGAGGCCAGTCATCCTTTTTGTGAGGTACTTCTGTGGCCTTTCCAGCTGCTGTAGATGTCTTGTGAGGTACATTCCAACAGGGGTGTTGTACTCTATAATGGGTCTAATGAGTGTTAACTAGACGGGAACAATGACCTCTTTTTTTCCAGGATGAGAACCCTTTTGCGATGAGGTGTGCCACGTAGAAGGATTTCCTGACTACTGTGGCGCTATGATTATCAAAGTAAAGACTACTGCCCACCAGGGTCCCCAGGTCTCTTATCACACACATTCAGCATTAAGTAGACTGCCGCCTATGTGGTAGTTCATGGGTACAGAGTTTTTACCAAAGGGCATGACAATGCCCTTTTTGGCACTGGGCTTGAGGCCATGGCTCTGACACCAGGCATCTGTCTCAGTGAGGCCCTTCTGTAGGAAAGTCCACATCATTTGGGGACTCTACTATGGATCCTAGTTTGTAGTCATCTGCAAACTTCGTTAGCCAAAGGCCTTCTGTGTTAGACTGTACTTCAGAGACGCAGATACCAAACAGGAGAGGTCCAAGGACTGAACCCTGTGGTACTCCACTTGTCACTGGTTTGAAGTCAGATTTGGAGTCTGCAACTTTTAGTGTGGGTTCAGTCAGTGAACCAGTTGGCAACCCATCTTGTGACGTAGGGAATTTATATCTAGTTTGGTGAGTTTAGCTATAATTCCAGAATGGGGAATGGTGTCGAAAGCCTTGGCGAGGTCAAGATAGGCTGTGTGAACCACCTTACCCTCGTCTAAAGCTTTGATGACTGCCTCAAGTCGATCAGGTTCATGAGGCATGATCTCCCTTTCACAAACCCGAATTGGGTGGGATCAAGAGTATGAAGGTTACCAATGTCTGTTTATGAGTTCCATGATGATACATTCCATGGCCTTACAGACCAGGCTCGTCAGGCTAATAGGGTGATAATTCCCGGGATCAGTGGTGGCTTCTCCTTTTTGGAGTGGGATAACTGTTGCTGTGCGCCATTCAGTAGGCACAAAGCGTGACGTGAGGCTATGATTGAACATGGTGCTTAGGTGGGGAGCCAGTTTGTGTAAAACGCAGCATGGATGCTGTGTTTTTGGCTTTAGAGAGTGCAGTTTTTACCTGCATATTTGTGATTACAGGAACTCTGCATTCTTCCTGTATAGCTATGGGCCCTTCGGGGGGTGAGAGGGGGTAAAGTTAGCACTGAACCCGTCTGCCAGGATGTTGGCAATATCAGTTGGTTCTGTAATTTTCATGCCATTGTGTTTTAACTCTGGGCAGAGCTGGGTGTTGCCACCGAGATTCTTGACATAGCTACAGAATGCTTTGTGGTTGTTCCTAGAATCAGTGGCGATTTTGTTTTCACAACTAGCTTTGGAGGATCTTATAAGGGATATTATAAAGGATCTCAGCTTCTTACTGGGGCTGACCAGGGAGCTCCTCCACTTATAAGATTCTACTCTCTTTTTTAAAAAACAAATTACAAAACAAAAGGACATTTGTAGGGCTCCTATGTATGGTATGAAGTCCAAAAGATTTAGGATATTTGCACAAAAATATTTGCACACAAACTTTTATACCTTCAGTAGGCATCACAAAGGATTTTCCTTTGAGTGGAGGGCAGATTTTGGAGATGTGAAGAGACTGAGACAAGAAAAATACAGTTATGTACACTACCATAAATGTAGATGTTCAAGTGTATTCACTGCTGCAGTCATCACATTTGGGCTATCCCTGCCAGGGCCAGGGTAGCCCTTTCCCAGCCTGAATACCAGAGGCTTAGTATTTCTGAGTCTGTTGCTGTCGCTTCAGAACTGGCGTCAGGTCGCCAGTAGTATAAAGTAAGGCAGCCGACACCATTACATCAGTTTTTCTTGCCCTAACCTGTCAGGAGCCTCCAGGTAGGAGCCAGGTTCTGTTGGAAGAACCCTACCAGTAGAAAGGAAATACCAACATGTCCCTTGAAAGTTAAGAGAAGAAAGGGGGATGGAAAGGGAAACCAGGACTGCAACAGTGAATAAACTCTAACATCTACATTTATAGCAAGTGTACACAACTGTACTATGTTTTTCGTGTTGCAGTCATCACATTTCGGTTCACTCCCAAAGCTGAGGAAATGGGTGGAGGCAGTCACGGCAACTGGGGGCTGGCTAGGATGCCCTGTAAGACTGCAGAGGCAAACCTGCCCTGGATTTGGAGAAGAGAGGCAGGTGGTAATGTTCGGTACAAGTGTGAACAGATGTCCAGGTGGCAGCCTCCAAGATGTCCCTGGTGGGGACTCCTCCGAGGAAAGCTGCAGAGGTGGAGGATGCTTTGGTGGAGTGAGTACTAACCCCCTTGGAGGGAGGCTATCCATGTCGTTTGTAGCAGAAATGGATGCAGTGTGCTATCCATTTGGAAATTGTTTGTTTGGAGATGGCTTTGCCTTCTGCCTCTGTAGCAAAGCTAACCAGCAGTTGATCAGACCTTCTGAAGGAGTTAGTCCTGTCTAGATAGAATCTGAGCTGTCTGTGCACATCTAGAGAGTGAAGAATCCTTTCCCCCTTTTTCTCAGAGTTAGGAGAAAAGGTGGGCAAATGAATGGCTTGGTTGAGAGCCACACTGGACACCACCATGGGCATGAAGGATAGGTTAGTTCTGAGGGATACCCTGTCAGCATGTAAGATGAAGGGTTGAATACCCATGAGGTCTTGCAGCTCGGAGACTCTTCTGGCTGAAGTGATGGCCAGAAGGAAAGCTGTCTTCCAGGAGAGAAACTTTAGCTCTGGAGAAGAAGCTGGTTTGAAAGGGGGCAGGGTGAGCTTTTCCAACACAAAGATAAGGTTTCAAGCTGGGGTTGGTGCTCTTCTGGGTGGCCTCAAGTTGCTAGCCCCTCTTAGGAACTGTTTGATCAAAGGGTGTGAGAAAAGGGGTTGCTCAGTGGGGAAATAAACAGAGACAGCAGAGGCATGAATTTTTCTAGAGGAGAAAGAGAGGTCACTGTGTACTAGGTCAGCTAAGTAATCCAGGATGAGAGGGAGGGAGGGCTGTGCCATATTGGCTTCCTTAGCCTGGATCCAGGAGCAGAACCTCTTCCGTTTGTCAGCATACAACTTTCTAGTGCTAGGGCATCTGGCCTCACTTATAACATCTAGAACCTGTTTACTGAGGTTGGCAAGATTGATCCGGGATTATGGAATAAGCCAAGCTGCCAAATTGAGTGTCTGTAATTGTGGCTGCATGAATTTCCTTTCCCTCTCGGTCAGGAGGTTTGGAATCCGAGGAAGATGCCAAGGTGGCAGTGGGAACGCACTGTGCAGCAAGGGGCACAAGTGATGGCAAGGCCAGTCTGGAGCTATAAGAATTGTCCTTGTTTTTTCCTCCTTTATTTTGAGCAGTACCCTGGGGATGAGAGGTAGTGGAGGAAAGGCATAGACCGATAGATTAACCCAGGGGAAGGACAGGGCATCCACTTTCGAAGCCATGCAGTGATGCTCCCTGGTGCAGAATTTGCTGAGCTGATGGTTGGTGTCTGAGGCAAAGAGGTCAACCTTCGGGCTGCCCAATGTCTGAGTTATCAGGGTGATGGTTCTTCTGTTGAGCTGCCACTCGTGTGGGTCCAGAAGATTTCTGCTTAATTGGACTGCCAGACAGTTGAGGGAACCTGGTAGGAATTGTGCTAACATGTGCAGTTGCATGGCAGAGGCTGTGTATCAAAGGGTCATGGACAGCCTGCATACAGGGTAGGAGTGAGTCCCTCCCTGCTTGATGATATACCACATCACAGTGGTGCTTGTCTGTTTTGTTCAAGAGAGCCCCTGGGGAGAGAAGGGGCTTGAAAGCTATCAAGGCGCGCGGAACAGCTATCATCTCTTTTTGGTTGATGTGTAGAGGGATTTGCTGCGGGCTCTATTGGCCCTGTATGCACCTGCCTTCTAGGTGTGCACCCCAAGCATAGTCTGATGAGTCTGTGGTGAGGGTCTGGGCAGCGGGGGTTGCTAAGAAAGGTAGCCCCTTGTTGTGGGCGTATGCTGTTGCCCATCTAAGGGGGGGGTGAGTCACTGCGAGTTCTTACCACAAGGGCATGGCTTAGAACTCCCTGGTTTTGAAGTGGAGGTAGTCCACTACTTAGATCTCTGCATTCTCTGTGGCTGCTGTCTGGTGGGGGTCTGGTTCCCCAGGGCCTGGGCTGGACTGGCTTAGTGGGAGCAGGAAAGGACCAGTGCTTCGTGGGACAATGCCTGCTGAACCTGGGTGGCTGGACCTGTAAGAAATCCTTAACTGTCTGCATAGATTTTGCTTTTTCTTCCATCTTTTTTAAGACCTCTTCTGCCTTAGTGTCAAATAAGTTTTGCTTGTGCAAGGGGGCATCCAACAATTTAGATTTGACATGGTCTGGCAGGGGCTGTTCCTTAAGCCATGCATGCATTCTAATGACAGATCCAGTGACTGCTGCCTTGCAAAAAGCTTCTAGGGCATCAAAACCACAGTGCAAGGTGTGTTTAGTTACTTGACTTGTAGAATGCATTAACTCTCGTAACTCTTTAGATTCTGCACAAGCAGGAAAAAAAAGACAGTTTCTGTTTGAGGAGTTCCAGGGTATGTTGCTGAAATTTTTGCATATGGAGCTGACAATTTAGTGCTCTGACAGCAAGAGTAGCTGAGGTGTATACTTTTTTACCCCATCTGTCAGTGCTCGGGAATCCCTATCTGAGGGGGTGGGATTCTTACCAGAGGTTGCTTTAATCCCTTTAGGCCCTTGAGAAAGTATCTCAGGATCAGCAGTAGGATTTTTAGTCAGATGCATCAGAGTCCTCTGACTCTTGTTCAGACAAAACAACAGGGGACAGATCTGTTTTCCTTTTGGAGGGAGTAGCTTGGCTTCCACTGATCAGCATGATAAGGTCTTCCGCCATCTTAAGCATTTGAGACTGAGGCAAGGAAGCAGGTGCCTGAGATTGGGTCTGTTTCTTGGAAGTGGTTTGTATCCTTGGCCTAAGAAATCCGGTCGTTTTCAAAAGGACGGTAGTTGCGAAAGACATCAGTTTGTGTCGAGAATTGGTAGTGTAAAGGACTTCCTCGGAAGACTGTGCCTGCTCCGTGGCTTCGGACCTATCCAAGTTAGAGACTACCGCAGGATCCTTAGTTGAAGAAGAGTTTTGTGGCATACCAGACTCCAAAAGGGTCTCGGTAGCAGCCTGCAAATTCACAGAAGTGGGCATTAGGGGCTGCAAAAGTGCCCCACTGAGGAGCGGAGAACTGACGTGTACCTTAAGGGAAGCGTCGGTAGGTTTGGACCTGTGCAGTCTGTCTCTGACTTTATCTTTACGTTTCTTTCAGAAGATCTGCTGACAGATGGCTTACTAATGCCATATCGGAATTCAAAGACTGTAAGTGAAAATATCTAGCTACAATAATGGCCCAACAGATAGTTCTGGCGTTGAACAAAGCACAGAAGCGACAGAGAACATCGTGGTCTGGGCCTAAACAAGTAACACAGTAAGAATGAAAGTCTCGGTGTGGTATTTCCTTTCCACTTTCCAGGCGAAACAATTATTTATTTTTTCTGACATCGGTTAGTGCAAGAAAAAAGAATCACCAATAGGGTACTTAGCTTTAGAAGACTTCAACTTTAATTCGGTAGACGAAACTTAGGTAGCAGCCGACTGGCACTCATGCAAACTGCTTCTGCTTTGGGCTCTGTGGCAAGAAAGACTGATGTAATGGCATCAGCTGCCTTACTTTATACTACTGACAACCTGACATCAGTCCTGAAGAAACGGCAACCGACGCAGAAATACTAAGCCTCTGGTATTCGGGCCAGCCGAGGGCTACTCTGGCCCTGGCAGGGAAAACCCAAATGTGATGAATGCAACAGTGAAACACGAACAACATCTAGGAACCCATTTTCTGGGAATGTGTGGAATTATCTGAATTTAAGGACACCCTAAAGAATGTTCTGACACAGCTGTTGGGGGAGCATATTATACCAAGGATTAGAACCATAAAGATATAAAGGCCATATTAAGTTTAGTGCTATTAGCAGCCAAAAGGCAATTACAAGAAAGAGGGAATGAAAGATTAAACTATTGCAAATGAAGTACTGGCTACTGTAAAATAAATAAATAGAATAGGGATCATTAAAAGATGGAGAAAGCAATTTTCATTAGAATAAATAGTGCATTTGGGAATAATATATATACAAAATAATGTTCAAGCAGATAAGCTTTTCAGTTCTTAACAGCCTAAGAGCAATGCACAAGAATAAAAGGAATATAATTATACAGGAAATAGTATGTATAATAAATGTAAACAAAAATGGAAAGTCCTGTTTGCTTTCATTGTTATTAATGTATCTAATGTATCGTTATTAATGCAACTCCCTCATACCACAAATTAACAATGAATAATGTTACAGTATAAAGTTTCTGCGGTGGTGCAGCGGTACCGTTGCTGCCTCAAAACAAGAGGTTCTCCCGTTCGATTCTTGGCTGGAGCACCTTCTGTGTGGAGACTGCATGTCCTCCCAGCGGTACAGTGGCGTTTGAAAGACATGCGTGGATGGGCGTGCCTTCATTGAAGGTTGGGTGTCGAGCTGGCACCTCGACACTTTAAAAATCTACTGCCAATCATTCAAGGACCTGAGTTCCGCTGTGGCGCCCCCTGACCGGGAAAAGCCGAAAGAAGAACAAAGTACAGTTTTGTACCTACCATAAATGTAGATGTTCGAGTGTTCACACTGGTGCAGTCATTACACTTGGGTTATCCTGCCGTCAGGCGGTCCCGCGGTTGGCCAGAGTTCCAAATTCTTGGTCCGGTGTCGGTTGCTGTCACTTCTTCCCCGACGTCAGTGCGCCACAGGTATACAAGATGCATCCAACACCATTTTCTTCAGTTTTTCTTGCCCCAGATGTCAGGTGCCCCCAAGTAGGTAGGCAATACATATTGCTAGTAAAACATATATATAAAATAAAAACAATACCTTCAGTTACAAGCAAATACAGAACAAAGGTTGCATAGGATAGAAAGGTATAGATAAGTCCAGCTAGGACAGAGGGGATGGAGGGAGGGTAACCTGGACCGCAGCAGTGTGAACACTCGAACATCTACATTTATGGTAGGTACAAAACTGTACTACGTTCATTGTGTTACACTGCTGCAGTCATTACATTTGGGTAGAATCCCAAAGCTGAGGTTGTGTGGCTGGTCTATAAAGAGTTAGGATTGGCTAGGAAGACCTGCAGAATTGCAGTGGCAAATCCTGCTCTGGATTTAGAGTAAAGAGGCAAGTGGTAATGCTTGGTAAAGGTGTGCACTGAACTCCAAGTTGCAGCCTCCAAAATTTCCTTGGTTGGTACTCCTCTGAGAAAGGCTGTTGAAGTGGCTGTTGCTCTGGTAGAATGTGGCCTAATGTTATTAGGGACAGATTTCCCATGCTGTGTGTAGCAGTAACGAATACAGTGTCCTATCCATTTGGAGATAGTCTGCTTTGAAATAGCCTTGCCCGGTGATCCTGCAGCATATGCTACAAACAGCTGCTCAGTTTTCCTGAAACCTTTTGTTTTGTCCAAGTAGAAGCGTAGCTGCCTGTGTATGTCCAAAGAGTGCAGAAGTTTCTCCCCTTTATTCTGGGGGTTTGGATAAAAAGTTGGCAAATGGATGGTTTGGTTAAGAGCCACACTAGATACCACCTTTGGCATAAAGGTAGGGTTTGTCCTTAAAGAAACCCTGTCCAGATGAAAAATTATAAAAGGTTCCACTGCCATTAATGCCTGTAGCTCTGAGACTCTTCGTGTTGAAGTTACTGCCAGGAGCACAGCTGTTTTCCATGACAAAAATTTTTAGATTGGCTGTATTAGCTGGCTCAAAAGGTGGCAGGGTCAGTTTTTCCAAAACAAAATTGAGGTCCCAAGTTGGTGTTGGTGCTCTCCGGGGCGGTCTTATGTTTTTAGCCCCTCTGAGGTACTGCTTTAACAAGGGATGAGAGAATAAAGGAGGATGTGCTGAAATGGCAGAGTCATGGATCTTAACTGATGAGAAGGATAGGCCTTCGTCCAGCATCTCCGTTAAGTATTGCAAAATCTGAGGAATGTTTGGGACAAGAGGATCAAAGCTTTGAGCCTGGTTACAGGCGCATAATCTCTTCCATTTTTCTGAGCAAGATTTCCTGGTGCTAGGCCTCCTGGCCTCCAAAATGACATCCATAACAGTTGCCTGTTTGACTAATGAATCTGCCATGCAGCCAGGTTTAGGGTTTTGAGCTTACCGTGCAGGATCTGATTGTTTTGTTGAGTCAGAAGGTGTGAAAATTGAGGCAAAATCCATGGTGGGCCTTGAGCTAAGTTCTTTAAGATTGGGTACCAGTGCTGGCGTGGCTAGTCTAGAGCAATCAGGATCATCTGTGGTTTTTCTTGTCTGGCTTTTAGGAGTACCTTTGAAAGAAGAGGCAGTGGTGGGAAGGCACAAACTTTTAGGCTTTTCCAGCTGAACGAGCGAGCATCCACTTTCCATGCTTGTGTGTGATAAGTCCTTGCGCAGAATGTTTGTAGTTATTAATTCAGTGGGGAGGCAAAAAGATCTATGTCTGGGCATCCCCATTTTTGCGTTACCATGCTGAAGATTTGTGGATTCAGTTTCCATTCATGAGGGTCCATGATATTTCTGCTTAGATCGTCTGCCAGAGTATTTTTCTTTCCTGGCAGGAATTCTGCTTGCAGATGAACTTGATAAGTTAGAGCTGTGTTCCACAAGGTCATGGCATGACTGCATAGGGGATAAGAATGAGTGCCCCCTTGCTTATGTACCACATTACTCTGGTGTTGTCTGTCTTTAATAATAAATGTCCTGCATGCAGAAGGTCCTTGAAAGCTGTTAGGGCATTTTGAACAGCCAACATCTCTTTTTGATTGATGTGAAGCTGCATTTGGTCTGTGGTCCACTTGCCCTGAATACATTTTCCTGCCATGTGTGCTCCCCAGGCGTAGTCCGAAGCATCTGTTGTTAGTGTCTGGCTGTAGGTAGAGTGAAAGGCTGACCCTTGTTGAGGTGACATGCCTGTGCCCACCATCGAAACTCCTGTTGTAGGCAGGGAATTATTGGTATTACTGCTTCTAAACTGTAAGAGTGCGGAGTCCAAACACTTTTTAGGTACCATTGTAATTTCCTCATATGCAGTCTGGCATATGGAATTAGTAGTATGCAGGATGCCATGAATCTCAGGGCCTGCAGAATTTTTCTTGCAGGGAGATGGGACTTTTTTGCCAGTAGTTGAAAATATTGAGTCAGTTGTCCTTGTTTGTCTGGTGTGAGAAGTCATCTGGGCCGTTGTATTTAAGCTGGCACCCAGGAATAGTATCTGTTGTGAGGGCACTAGTTTTGACTTCTTTTCGTTTACTGTGTACCCTAGAGAAATTAGCAACCATTTTACAAACGCCAGATGCTTTAGAAGAATATCCTTTTGTCTCTGCTTGAATGAGGCAGTCGTCCAGGTATGGATATATTTGAATTCCTTTTTGTCTGTAAAATGCAATTACTGGTGCCAGGCACTTTGTAAAGACCCTGGGCGCAGTAGATAAGCCAAAGGGCAGTGCAGAGAATTGGTAGTGCATTGTACCAGCTTTGAATCTGAGGTATCTTCTGCAATCTTGTCTGATAGAGACATGCAGGTATGCCTCTTTGAGGTCCAGAGTAACAAGCCAAGTCTTCTTGCCCAGCATGGGAAGAAGCTGCTGTAGTGTCAACATTTTGAATTTCGGAACATCCAGGTAAGTATTTAGAGTTGAAAGGTCTAGTATGGGTCTCCAGGCTTTGTCCTTTCTAGGGACCAGGAAGAGTCTTGAGTAAAATCCTTGTCCTTGTTCCTGCTGTGGTACTTTTTGAATAGCTCTCATGTCTAGAGGGCTGATATTTGTTTTTGAGCCTATGCCCATTGATTTTGTGGCAGGTTTGGCATTCCTTTTAGCCTTGGTAAAGTGTGAAAGTGGAACCTGTAACCTTGAGACACAATATTCAGAATCCATTTGTCTTGGGTGATTGTTGGCCAAATTTGATAAAGTGCTAGTTTTCCCCCTAAGGGTGCTGCCAAAAGGGAAGTGCTTGGCGTACAAAGGGGGAAGTCATTGGGATCGTTTCCTGTATGGTTGAGATTTGTCCTCACCTCCTTTTGGGGTTGAGGTACACCACTGTCGCTGTCTGTTAGAGCCTTGAGGTTGAGACCTGCCTCTTGGGCGTCTGCATCTGCCTCTCTGTGGCCTGTCTGACACTGGAAAGGACCAATTCTTTGTAGGCCAATTTCTGCTAAATCGAGGTGGCTGTACCTGTAAGAAATCTTTGACTGTTTGCATAGATTTAGCTTTATCCTCCATTTTCTTTAACACCTCTTCTGCCTTAACACCAAACAATGTATCATGCTGTAAAGGAGCATCCAACAATTTTGCCTTAACATGATCAGGTAAACTCAGTTCTTTTAACCAAGCATGTCTTCGAATCACAGAACCTGTAACTGCGGCTCTACAAGAGGCCTCTAAAGAATCAAAACCACATTGCAGAATATGTTTTCCCACCTGTTCAACTGCATGCAATAAATCCTGCATTTCTTTATAGTCAGGAGCTTCTGAGTTTGCAAGCATTTTCTGTTTTAACTGAGCCATTAAATATTATTGGTACTTAAGCATGTGAAACTGGCAATTTAAAGCCCTTACTGCTAAAGTTGCAGAAGTGCAAACTTTCTTCCCCCATCTATCCAGTGCAATAGAATTTCTGTCAGAGAGGACTGGATTTTTTGCAATGGAAGCCTTAACCCCTTTGGGACCCTGGGAAATGGTTTCTGGGTCAGCAGAAAGGTTTTTATAAAGAAACTTGTGAGAGTCAGGGACTCTATAGTACCTATCTGGTTTGGCTGGTGCAGGGGGCAAACAATCAGGTGATAAGCTGGATTCAGAGAACATATCATCCACAATATGTAACACAGGCGGAATAGCAAGGGGCCTGTGCTGAGGCAATAAAAGGAAGTCCCTGAGCCTTTTCTTGGATTCTGAATAATCCTGACTTTCCCAATGGAAATGTTCCCTTATGGTATGTAAAGTTTCCCCAAAAGAGTAATCCTCAGGAGGAGAGGCTGAAGGGATAGATTCTTCAGCATCAGAGTCCTCATAGCGGGGTAGAGAGTATCCCTGGTCTGAAGAGGAATCAGAGGAAATGGACACCTGATCAGAGGAATCATAGTCTGTATCCTGCCTAGGCCTTTTCTCAGGAGGGGGATGGGAACCCCTAATTAGAGTAATGAGGTCTTCGGCCATTTTGAGCATCTGTTTCTTAGGCATGGAGGACTGTCCAGGAGAATGCTGTACTTGTTTCTTTGTCTTTAATGGTGTTTTTGTCTTGGCTGTTGCTTTAATGATAAGTTGTGAAGGTCTGAAAACACCCTCAGAAGCCGATGCCTGCTCAGCGGCTCCGGACCCATCTGAGGGATTAGTTTCCGTAGGCCCAATAACTTGAGTTTCCAGAGGCCTAGTTGTCTCCACGTGGGAGTCGGAGGCGGCCTCTGGCTCTGTGGTAGCAGGTGTCAGGGGCTGCAAAAGCGCCTCACTGAGAACCGACGAACCGGTGACTGGCCTAGAAGAGGCTTTGTCATCTGTTTTGGACCTCGGATGCCTGTCTTTATGCTTGTCCTTGCGTTTTTTATGAATTGCGGTAGTCGGTTGTTCCGACGGCATTGTATAATTGAACCTTCGGCCAAAGTAGTGCAAAGCAAAATCAAAACGTCGTTTTATAGTGCATTTGTTAAATCTGGCACAAAACCTACAACTAGTGAAGTCGTGATCAGGGCCTAGGCATGAAATACAGTGGAAGTCCTTATGAGGTATTTGCTTCCCACAAGAAATAAAATTATTATGCTTCCCACAAGAAATACAATTATTAACTTTTTCTGACATCTGTCTGAGGCAAGAAAAAAGTTTCCCCAACGGGGTACTTAGCTTTATTGAAGACTTCAGATCTGAAATTCGACTTCGAAAATCTCAGGAGTCGGCAGACCGGCACTTGCGAACTGTTTTTGTTTCGGGCACCGCGCAGCAAGAAAGACTGAAGAAAATGGCGTCGGATGCATCTTATATACCCCTGCCGCACTGACATCAGGGCAGAAGTGACAGCAACCGACGCCAGACCAAGACTTTAGAACTCTGGCCGACTGCAGGACCGCCTGTCGGCAGGATAATCCAGGTGTAATGACTGCAGCAGTGTAACACGATGAACATCAACAATGTTACAGTATAATGAATAAAGTTGCTGTTAAAAAGTCAATGTGTTTGCTTTACAATCAGAATCAGAGGTGAAGGGCACTTTTCCTCTTTTGTAACACTAACAGTTGCTCAGAGGAAAGGTGCAAGGTGTTCAAGAAAAACAAAATCATGTGACATATTCAACAGATCCTGGTAGGGAACCTGGAATTGTGTTCGAGATGAAAACCTGTACCACACACATGCTGTGGCAAAGATGGTATATACACTTGATTGAATATGGACTTTTACAGACCAAGACTGAGGGGATATGCAGAAATCACTTCACAAGACTAAGAAAATGGCCATCAGGAGTCCTTGATCCTGGAACCAGTGTCATCCACACAAAAAATAAACACTGCACTCATCCTCTGGCAAAACATAGGTATCACAATCAAAGGGCCATGGAGAAGCCTCTGGACTGACAGACTGCTGGAGGCATTCCATTCAAGAACACATGCTATCATCTGAATAAGTGCTGGCCTTCAATATCAGAGTACTCGGCTGAAGTAGACACTAGAATCATGGGTTGCAAAAAATGCTAAACTGGACTTGGCATCCATGACCTTGCAGTGGTCTTATGACTCAAATGGATAGTCATCATCTTCCCAGTACTTCTCTTTTGGGGGCTTCTCCAAGAGTTTTATTTTTCTCTTGGAGAGTCCATAGCAGATTTGAACAAAACCATGGTGGTCTTCCTGGTAGTCCTGGAGAGGATTTGCGCTACAACTGAGTGCCTTCTGGTTGAACCTTGCAAAATGGGTACAATATGTGATGTCACACTCGGACCCCAGGCAAAAAGCACCTTTGTGCTGGAAGTCTGTGGAGGAACCGTTTTGTAAGCACAATGCGTTTATCAATTTTCTCAGTATCCAACATCTAGCACGGACGTTTATAAGCTACTGTTAATAGGTATGCAACTTGGATATAAAAACAGAGTAACACTATTCCTGAATGGAGAAAGTACAGTTTTGTACCTACCATAAATGTAGATGTTCGAGTGTTCACACTGCTGCAGACATCACACTTGAGTTATCCTGCCGTCAGGTGGTCCTGCAGTCGGCCAGAGTTCCACAGTCTTGGTCCGGCTTCTTCCCTGACGTCAGAGTGCCAGGGGTATATAAGATGCATCCGACGCAATTTTCTTCAGTTTTTCTTGCCCCAGATGTCAGATGCCCCCAAGTAGGTAGGCAATACATATTGCTAATAAAACATATAACAGAAATAAAAAGAATACCTTCAGTTACAAGCATATACACCACAAAGGTTGTACAGGATAGAAAGGCATAGCTTAGTCCAGCTAGGTCAGAGGGGATGGAGGGAGGGTAACCTGGACTGCAGCAGTGTGAACACTCGACCATCTACATTTATGGTAGGTACAAAACTGTACTATGTTCATAGTGTTACACTGCTGCAGTCATCACACTTGGGTTGAATCCCAAAGCCAAGGCTGGGTGGTGGTACTAAACAGGATTCGGAGAAGCTAGTAGGCCCTGCAGAACTGCAGTGGCAAAGCCAGCTCTGGTTTTTGAGTATAGAGGCAAATGGTAGTGCTTGGTGAAGGTGTGCACTGAACTCCCAAGTTGCAGCCTCCAAAATATCCTTGGTTGGTACCCCTCTGAGGAAGGCTGTTGATGTTGCTGTAGCCCTGGTGGAATGGGGCCTAATGTTACCAGGCACTGGTTTCCCATGGTGTGTGTAGCAGAAGTGGATGCAAGGTCCTATCCATTTTGAAATGGTCTGCTTTGAGATAGCCTTTCCTTGTGATCCTGCAGCATAGGATACAAAGAGCTGGTCAGATTTTCTGAAAACTTTTAGTTATGTACTCACCATAACTTCAGATGTTTGGGATCCATCTCGCCTACATTCTGACTGATGGGTTCGGAGCCGATCCCTCGGCTCCGACTCGGCACGCTTATGCCAAAGAGCGAAGTCTCTTATTGGCTGAGCTTACTATATCCCAGGATACACCACTACCAGTCCCCCAGATCTAGTTTGTCCGCATACATGCACATATGCACGCACTGCTTATATAACATCGTCAGATGAAACAAGATAAAACAGTAGAACTCAAAACCGTTCAATCTCTTCTGATCTCCAAGGCAGGGGGAAGGAGGGTGGTATTAGGAATGTGGCTAGATGGATCCCAAACATCTGAAGTTATGGTGAGTACATAACTAAAAGATGTTATGTGATCCTATCTCGCCTACATTCTGACTGATGGGACAGCGTCCCTAGCACCTGAATCCTGGGTGGCTCACTGGAAAACACTCCTGAGTACCGTGGAGCCAAATGATGCTCGCCCTTTAGAGGCCACATCCAATTTATAGTGGGAAATGAAAGTGTGCGGGTTGGACCAAGTAGCCGCAGCACAAATCTCAGAAATAGCGAGCTTGGAATGAAAGGCGATAGAAGTAGCTATAGCTCTGGTAGAGTGAGCTTTGATAGATGTTGTCAGTTGCTTATTTGAAGAGGAACAAGCCTGAGTTATACAATCTCTAATCCATTTGGAGATAGTAGCTTTTGTGATGGTTTTACCCAATTTATTGTCTGAAAAGGACACAAACAACTGGTCTGATTTTCGAATTTGCTGAGTCCTGTCTAGATAGAAGCGTAATTGCCTGTGAACATCCAATTTATGGAGGGTGTACTCCGCTTCATTGGAGAATTTTGGAAAGAAAACTGGTAGCTCTAGAGATTGTTGGAGACAGAGATTAGAACAAACCTTTGGGACAAAAGATGGGTTAGGCCTAAGTGACACTCTATCCTTGTGAAAAATCAAGTACGGTGGTTTGATAGATAGGGCTTGAAGCTCTGAAACCCTTCTTGCAGAGGTAATTGCAACTAAGAAGGCAGTTTTCCAAGACAGATATTTTAACTCACATGTAGCAGCCGGTTCGAAGGGGAAGATGTTAAGGCACGAAGCACCAAATCAAGATCCCACGGAGGCAGGATGAAAAACTGGGGTCTTAACAGCCCCGCACCTTTAATGAAAGTTTTGCATAATCTGCTGCTCATCAACGGTGGATCCATGAATTCGTGAAATTTAGAGATAGCTGCAAGTTGGACTTTAATAGTAGAGACTGAAGATCCTTGATTAAACAAGGATGTTAAAAATTTCAAAACCTCTGGAATCTGGGCAGTGATAGGGTCTAAGCCCCTGAGTTGAGCCCAGATAGCAAACCTCTTCCACTTACTGAGGTACAATTTCTTAGTGGTGGGTTTGTGAGCCGAAGATAAAATGTGAATAACTTCCTGTCTAAGGTGTGATTTCTGACTAAAGTCGGAAGTGGAGGAGCCAAGCTGTCAACTTCAACGTGCGAAGGGACTGGTGTTGTCGTCCCGACTGATGAATTAGCAGATCCGGGGTTAGATCCAAAAACCAAGGATCGTCCACCGCATGTTTCTTCAGGTAGGGGAACCATACCTGACGAGGCCAGTACGGAGCAATTAGTATCATTGTGGACCCCAATTGAGAAGCTTTCTGAATGACTTTGGGGAGAAGTGGAACCGGAAGAAAAGCATAAAGTAGCCCTGTTGGCCAAGGTTGTGCTAGAGCATCCATAGCTGCCTCCCCCTGATGTGGAGTCAGGGAGAAGAACCTTTTGCACTTTGTGTTCTGTGGTGTTGCAAACAGGTCGCAGCACGGGCCCCCATCTTCTGAAAACCTGAGCTGCTACTGTTTCGCTCAGGGACCATTCGTGAGGAGAGAGAATTGTCCTGCTTAATCTGCCTGCCAATATATTGGAGTTCCCTGGAATGTGGGTCACTACCAAGAAGCGGTTGGTAGCTACAGCCCATTCCCACACCCTCATGGCTTCTCTGCAAAGGGGTAAGATCTGGTCCCTCCTTGTTTGTTTAGATACCAGACCACCGACATGTTGTCTGTGTGGATAGCGATAATGCCTTGAGGGAGAAACTTGTGGAGAGCCTGTAGGGACAGAAGTACAGCCCTCATCTCCAACACATTGATGTGGAGAAAGGTTTCGTCTGGAAGCCAGGAACCCTGAACTAACCTGCCCAGACAATGCCCCCACCCTGTCTGGGAGGCATCCGTCAGGGTGGCCACCAGAGGGGGGATAACAAAAGGTCTTCCCTGATTCAGATTGGACGGGTGAAGCAACCAGCGGAGGTCCCGTTTGCACGTTTCTGTAATCATAATGGGGTGATTGAGGGGAAGATCCTGAAAGGACCATTGAGTCGATAATAGCCACTGAAGAATCCTCATGTGCAATCTTGCCAGAGGAACTAGGAGAACCGTGGCAGACATTGAACCTAAAAGTTGCAGGACCATCCTGGCTGGGGCTTTGGATCTTGAAAGCAGGGCTTGAACTTGACCTTGTAAAGTTATAATCCTTTCGGTAGGAAGAAAGACGCGCATCAATTTTGAGTCTATCTCTGTTCCTATGAACCTTATGCGCTGAGAGTGCAGCAAGACAGACTTTGACCAATTGAATGTAATTCCCAGGGTAGCACCCAGGGAAAAGGTGGCTTTGAGGTTGTCCATTAGTAGATGCCTGGTGGTGGCAGTCAGGAGCCAGTCGTCCAGATAGGGAAACACTTGGAATACAAGACTCCTCAGGTGAGCAGTCACTACTGCCAAACACTTGGTGAACACCCTGGGGGCTGTGGTGAGACCAAAGGGCAGTGCACAAAATTGGAAATGACTGTCTCCCAGGCTGAAGCGCAGATACTTCCTGGACGCCCGATGTATCGGTATGTGATAATAGGCGCCTTGAGATCTATGGAGCACATCCAAACATCCTTCTCCAACAATGGGAGAATGGATTGTAACGTGACCATTCGAATTTGGATTTCGGACGGATTGGTTTAGTCTGCTGAGATCCAATATTGGTCTCAGGTCCCCTGTCTTTTGGCACTAAAAGAACCTTGAGTAATTTCGATCCGATCTGGTCTGTGGGGACCGGTTGGATGACTCCTTTTCTAGCAGCTTTAACGCTTCTGCTGCAATTTCCTTTGACTGGGTGGTGGGTCCGGGATTTTTGGACGGTGGGGGTGAGTGTGTGAAGGGAATGGTGTAACCTCCGGCAATAATCCGAAGCACCCATCTGTCCTGAGTGATAGACTCCAAGGCTTTTAGGTGCTTGGCAACGGCACCCGACTGGCTCGAGCAGCACAGCCGGGCAATCCCTCATGAAGTGTGGGAGGCTGAAGAGCCACGAAAGGACTCAAGGGTCTCCAGAATTGCGGGGCCCTCTGCCGCCTCTGGGACGGCCTCCCAGAAAAATTTCCCGTCCTCTGCCTCTGGAGGGGAATCTTCCTGCTGTTGAGGAAAAACTTACGTGATTTACGGAACCACATCTTCCCTCCTCCTTTAGCCTTGGGATAAGGCCGAAGGGAGTGGAATAACGTGCACCTACGGCAGATAAAGTTTTTCCTCTTGCTCACAGCGGTAAGAGTGTCTTTAACCTTAGGTCCAAACAAAGAGGACTCATCGAAGGGAGCGTCGGCGAAGGAAGACTTGAAGGCCTCCAAAATGACATTAAACGGAGCCAGGCTTGTCTCCTCAGAGAGCCACGCCTGTGCCTCGCTCTACCGCCTTCCGGCCGCATATGAAATGAGCCTCATGGACGAAGTTAGAAATTGAAGTAAGGATAGCCAACTGAGAGCTAACCGACTGGGCTAGCTGCTCAGGTAGGTTACCCGAGAGGAATCTGACAGCTCCTTGACCAGATCCCTCTGTAGCCTGGTAAAATGTGCCAAATAATTCAGGGACCTTAAAGTAAAGGCCGCTGAAGTCAGAGTGCGCTTGCATCGTCCATGCTCCTAGACTCCTTATTAGGAGGATGGACGGACGCTGAAGCCTCTGCCACGCCTGTTGTGTAGCAGATGCCACCACCATGGCATCTACAGCCACGCCTTTAGTCAGGAACTCCTTCTCGGTGGGGCAGACAAAAATTTGTTAGGACGAGAAGGCACTGGTTCCACGGTATCTGGATGTTCCCGACCTCCGACAAACCAAATCCAGGAGCTCGTCAAGGGCGGAGACACCCAGGAGGCGGAGGGCTGAGCCCCAAAGGCCTTGAGAAGCACTGACTCATCAGCAGAGGGGGTTTGGATATCCAGCCGCCTCGTTGTTTGAGGATCTCTAAAATGTCTGCAAATGAGACATCATCCGAGGACGACTGGGACCCTCTGCATCATCAAGATCAGTGTCCGATGTAATAGACTCGGGAGTCCACGTGCTTCCTCTTGCACGATCTCTTCCTTGGGGCTCCTCTGAAGACAACTCCAAGAACCCTCAGGAGGAGGGGAACCCCAGTGGGGTAACCTCAGGCCCAGGGCTCCGCTGCCTAAGGACAGGGAACTGCCAAAGACCCAGTCTCCACGCCCAGGAAGGTGCCGGTAAAGCCGAGAGATGGCAAGAAGACTTGGCCAACGACTCCTCATAGCTCTGAAAGCCGGACCCCAGAATCCTGGGAGTGTCCGGTCCCCGAGCCATGATAGCAGACGGAAGTCCCGCAGCAAGCACCGAGAGGGAGGCTCGAACAGACAGCATAGGTCCCAAACGTCACCCCGGTCCAGCCGAAGAAGTCCATGTGCCAAACTCGGACCAAGGCCGGGTTGGAGTAAGGGTCGGAGCCGACCCTAAGACCTCCACCGGCTCCAACAGCACCTGCTCGACGGAGCAAGCGGTCGGAGGAATGGCAATGACATGGGCATGTCGGCTCAAGCCAACTGGGTCGGAGCCGAAACAAATTTTGAAAGACTGGGGACTGGAACAGTCTTTGGAGCACCCTGTCTATGTCCGAATCTGACATCCTCGATGACCTAGAGGATACTGAACGGGTTCGAGATGGCCTCTCCAACGGCCCCAAGGGGCTAGGGGACCGCCCGAGGTGACTCGATGACTATCGGCGCAAGGAATACCCAAACTAGCTTCCATCGGTGCCGAGGAGGACTTAGGCGCCGAGGAGGAAGTGTCTGAGCGACAACCTTCATCGGCTCCGAGACCAGTGGAGCCGACGGTGACCCGCCTCGATGCCCCAGCCATCGGCTCCGGCCAGAGTCGCCGAGACTGGTGGCATCGAGGCAGACGTTCCGCCTCGGCTCAAGTCCTTGGAGCCGAAGGAGAAGCCTGCCTATGTCTTTTGGCGGTCGGATCCGACGGACTGGTCGGAGCCGACGCCTTTTCTTTTAGCAGGAGAAGGAGAGGATGCTAAAGCTTCTTCAAAGGAAGGTTTTATAAGGCCTTTAATATAAGCTTATTTTTCCTCTCTTGGAGGACCCTCGAGGAAAAAGCGTGACACACGCTGCAGGACTCCTGCAAATGTTTTGCACCCAAACAATAAACACAGAGAGAGTGGTCATCTGTTATAGACATTTTAAAGTTGCACTTGGTGCACTTTTTAAATCCTGAAGGCCTAGGAACCTGAGACATTGCGGTAAATTATTCAGTGAACTAGCCAAACACAGTACAAACACTGTAATTATGACAGAAAAAAGAAATTTTCTCTGCTTTGTCCTTCTTTTAAAGAAAGAGAAACTATCACCAGTATAAAGGATCCGAGATCCCTAAATAGAACAAAAGTCACCTAACAACCAAAAAGACCGGGAAAGGCCTTTCCACACAAGAGGTACTTCTAGTCAAACAACACTCACAACACAAGAATTTACCAAGTAAATTTCTCCAAACGCACTCAAAACACAAGATAGCTGTTAAAACAGCTTTTAGTTGAAGTATAAAGAAATTCCTGACAGGAAGTTAGTGAAAATAATCACTACTTAGCTCAGCCAGCTCGAGACCACGTCTTCACTTGTTAGCGGCAAACGAGATCTGGGGGACTGGTAGTGGTGCATCCTGGGATATAGTAAGCTCAGCCAATAAGAGACTTCGCTCTTTGGCATAAGCGTGCCGAGTCGGAGCCGAGGGATCGGCTCCAAACCCATCAGTCAGAATGTAGGCGAGATAGGATCACATAACATCCTTAGTTTTATCCAAGAAGAAATGTAGTTGCCTGTGAATGTCCAAAGAGTGTACGGGTCTTTCCCCTTTATTCTGGGGTTTGGATAAAAGGTGGGCAAATGAATGGTTTGGTTTAGAGCCACACTGGATACGACCTTTGGCATAAAGGAAGGATTAGTTCGTAAAGCGACTCTGTCTTGAAGAAAAATGATGAAAGGCTCCACTGCCATTAGGGCCTGTAGCTTCGAGACTCTTTGTGCTGAAGTTATTGCTAGCAGCAGGGCAGTTTTCCATGACAGAAACTGTAAATCAGCTGTAAAAGCTGGTTCAAAGGGTGGCAGTGTAAGTTTTTCCAAAATAAAATTGAGATCCCAAGTTGGTGTTGGTGCTCTCCGGGGCGGTCTTATGTTCTTAGCCCCTCTGAGGTACTGTCTTAGTAATGGATGTGAAAATATAGGAGAATCCGTGTTGTAATGAGCTGAAATAGCTGAGGTGTGGATCTTAATTGATGAAAAGGAAAGGCCTTTGTGCAACATCTCAGTTAAGTATTGCAGAATCTGAGAAATATTAGGGACAAGAGGATTTTGGCCTTTAGCCTGGTTCCAGGCGCAGAATCTTTTTGATTTGTCTGAGTAGGTTTTCCTGGTGCTGGGCCTCCTGGCCTCCAGAATGACATCCATAAAGTACAGGTTTGTACCTACCATAAATGTAGATGTTCAAGTGTATATACTGCTGCAGTCATCACACTTGGGTTATCCTGCCAGGCGTCCCAAGAGCCGTCAATCCCAAAGTCTTGGTCCGGCGTCGGTTGTCGTCGCTTCTTCCCTGACGTCAGTGAGACAGGGGGATAAAAGAGGCAGCCGACGCCATTTTCTTCAGTTTTTCTTGCCCCAGATGTCAGGTGCCCCCAACTAGGAAGACAATACAAATAACTATGCAAAAATACCTTAGTAGATAAACAACAGTACTAGCTGTTAGCAAATACACCATATAGGCATGCATCCAATAGATTGATGTACATGGAGTTATAACTAACACCCTGGTATGTAGAGGGGATGGTGGGAGGGTAACCTGGACTGCAGCAGTATATACACTCGAACATCTACATTTATGGTAGGTACAAAACTGTACTATGTTCATCGTGTTATACTGCTGCAGTCATCACACTTGGGTTGAATCCCAAAGCTATGGATGGGTGGCTGGTACTAAACTGGGTTAGGTGAAGCTAAGATGCCCTGCAGAATTGAAGTGGCAAAACCAGCTCTGTTTTTTGAGTATAATGGAAGGTGGTAGTGCTTGGTAAAGGTGTGCACTGAACTCCAAGTAGCTGCCTCCAGAATGTCCTTGATTGGAACCCTCCTGAGAAAGGCTGCTGAGGTTGCTGTAGCCCTGGTAGAATGGGACCTAATATTAACAGGCACTGCTTTCCCATGCTGCGAGTAGCAAAAGCGGATACA
The DNA here is from genome assembly GCF_019279795.1 of Protopterus annectens. Taxonomy (NCBI): domain Eukaryota; kingdom Metazoa; phylum Chordata; order Ceratodontiformes; family Protopteridae; genus Protopterus; species Protopterus annectens. The sequence continues at coordinate 1,744,233,184 of NC_056735.1, forward strand.
ATGTGCTATCCATTTGGAGATGGTCTGTTTTGAAATAGCCTTTCCTTGTGAACGTGCAGCATAGGATACAAAGAGTTGGTCAGTTTTTCTGAAGGTCTTTGTCTTATCCAAATAGTAACGTAGCTGTCTGTGAATGTCCAAAGAGTGAAGGAGTCTTTCTCCTTTATTCTGGGGGTTTGGATAAAAGGTGGGTAAATGAATGGTCTGATTCAAAGCCACACTGGATACTACCTTTGGCATAAAGGTAGGGTTAGTTCGTAAAGAGACTCTGTCCTGATGGAAAATGATGAAAGGTTCCACTGCCATAAGTGCCTGTAGTTCTGAGACTCTGCGTGCTGAAGTGCTAGCCAGCAACAGAGCTGTTTTCCATGACACGTATTGTAGTTCTGCTGAGAAGGCTGGTTCGAAAGGAGGCAGTGTTCTAAAACTAAGTTGAGGTCCCAAGCTGGCATTGGGGGTTTTCTGGGGGGGGGGGGTCTTATATTCTTAGCCCCACTGAGAAACTGCCTTAGTAAAGGGTGTGAGAATATGGGAGGATCCGTATTATGTTGAGCTGAAATGGCTGAAGCATGGATCTTAATGGAGGAGAAAGAAAGGCCTTTGTGTAGCATCTCAGTTAAGTATTTCAGTATTTGAGGAATATTTTGTTTCCCAGAATTTTGGCCTTTAGCCTGGTTCCATGCACAAAATCTTTTCCATTTGTCTGAGTTAAGTTTTTCTGGTGCTGGGCCTACTGGCCTCCAAAATGACATTCAGGACATCCTTTGAGAGAAGTGTTGATTGATAATTCAAGGTATTCTCCATGCAGCTAAATTTAAAGTCCTGAGCTGACTGTGAAGGATCTGAGAGTTTTGCTGAGTCAACAGAAGTGGGAATTGAGGTAAGATCCATGGAGGGCTGTGAGCCAAGGCCCTTAGTAATGGGTACCAGTGCTGACGTGGTGAGAATCATTTGATTGTCTGATCTGACTTTCAGTAATACCTTGGTCAAGAGAGGTAGTGGTGGGAAGGCATAGACTGTCAATGCTGTGAAATTGAATAATAGGGCATCCACTTTACAGGCTAGGGAATAAGTCCTTGTGCAAAATTTCTGTAGTTGGCAATTGTTGGGGGAGGCAAATAGATCTATGTCTGGGCATCCCCACCTTTGAGTTATCATCGAAAATACTTGTGGGTGTAGTCTCCACTCGTGAGGATCTGCCAAATTTCTGCTTAATTCGTCTGCCAATATGTTTTCCTTTCCTGGCAGGAATTGTGCTTGCAGCTGAACTTGGTAAGTCAATGCTGTGTTCCACAAGGTCATTGCCTGTCTGCATAAAGGGTAGGAGTGTGTTCCTCCCTGTTTATGTACCACATAACTGTGGTGTTGTCTGTCCTTATTAGTAGTTGTCCTGGATGCAAGTGGTCCTTGAAGTCTGTCAGTGCATTTTGCACAGCTAGCATCTCCTTTTGGTTGATGTGTAGATGCATTTGTTTTGCAGACCATTTGCCCTGTATGCACTGTCCTGCCATGTGTGCTCCCCAGGCGTAGTCTGAAGAATCTGTTGTCATAGTTTGGTTTGCTGGAGGTAAGACAAAAGGAAGACCCTTGTTTATTTGACATGCTTGAGCCCACCATAGGAACTCTTTTTGAAGGCAGGGAATGAGAGGTATACTTGTTTCGAGGCTGTGCCTGTGTTGAGTCCATACACTTTTCAGGTACCATTGTAATTTCCTCATATGCAGCTTTGCATGTGGAATTAGTTGAATGCAGGATGCCATGAACCCCAATGCCTTCAGGATTTTCCTTGCAGTGAGCTGGGTAAAAGTTGCCATCTTTTTGCAGTACTGAGTCAGTTGTTTTTGTTTGTCTGGCGTGAGATAAGCCATCTGGGCCGTTGTATTTAAGCTGGCACCCAGGAATATTATATCTTGTGAGGGTATTAGCTTTGACTTTTTTTTTTTTTTTTTACTGTGTACCCTAGGCAACTTAGCAGTTTTGTTACAAATGCCAGATGCTGTGATAGAATGACCTTGCTGTCCGTTTGGATCAGGCAGTCGTCCAGATATGGATAAATTTGTATCCCTCGTTGTCTGCAGTATGCAATTACTGATGCCAGGCATTTTGTAAATACTCTGGGCGCAGCAGATAAGCCAAAGGGCAATGCAGAGAATTGATAATGCGTTGTACCTGCTAAAAATCTGAGGTATCTTCTGCAATCTTGTCTGATAGGGACATGCAGGTACGCCTCTGAGGTCTAACGTTACCAGTCAAGACTCCTTGCCCAGCATGGGAAGAAGCTGCTGTAGTGTGAGCATTTTGAATTTGGGTACCTCCAGGTAAGTGTTTAGAATTGACAGGTCTGAAATGGGTCTCCAGGCTTTGTCCTTTCTTGGTACTAGAAATAGTCTTGAGTAAAAACCTTGACCTTGCTCCTTTGTAGGTACCTTTTGAATTGCTTTCATATCCATGAGAGCTGAAATTTGCGTTTCTGCCTCTGCCCATTGGTTTGGAGGCAGATTTGGCATGCATCTCATCCGTGGTAAAGTGTGAAAATGAAATCTGTAGCCTTGGGTAATAATATCCAGGACCCATTTGTCCTTTGTTATGATGTGCCAATTTTGTGGAAATAGAGCCAGTTTTCCTCCCAAAGGTGCTGCCAGGGCAATTTTGCTTGGCAGGTGAAGAGGGAAGTCATTGTGTTTGTTTCCTGAATGGTTGAGATCTTTCGTCTCCACCTCTTTGCGTTGTTGTATGCCATTGTCTAGGCCTGAAAGAACCTTGTGGCTGGCCTCTGCCCCTTGGGCGTCTGTACCTACCCCTGTGGGGTCTGTCTGATGCAGGAAAGGACCAGTTTTTTGATGGCCAGTTTCTGCTGAAGTGAGGAGGTAGTACCTGTAAAAAAAATCTTTAACTGTCTGCATAAATTTTGCCTTTTCTTCCATTTTCTTTAAAACTTCCTCTGCTTTGACACCAAATAACACATCTTTCTGCAATGGAGCATCCAATAACTTTACTTTGACATGTTCTGGTAAGGCTTGCTCTTTTAGCCAAGCATGTCTACGTATTACAGATCCTGTGACAGCTGCTCTACATTAGGCTTCCAATGAATCAAAACCACACTGTAAGGTATGCTTTCCCACCTGTTCTGCTGCATGCAGCAAATCCTGCATCTCTTTGAAATCAGATTGATCTGTCTGAGGGATCATTTTCTGCTTTAACTGTGTAATTAAGTACTGCTGGTATTTTAGCATGTGAAATTGGCAGTTTAAGGCCCTCATGGCCAAAGTGGCAGACGTATACACTTTCTTCCCCCATCTTTCTAATGCTCTGGAATCTCTTTCAGAAGGTAGTGGATTCTTAGCAGTAGAGACCTTAACCCCTTTGGGACCCTGGGAAATGGTTTCGGGGTCTGCAACAGGGCTTTTATATAGAAACTTATGAGAATCAGGAACTCGGTAGTATCTGTCTGGTTTAGCTGGTGCAGGAGGTAAGGAGTCTGGGTTTAGACTAGATTCGGTGTAAACATCATCCAAAATGTCTAAAACTGGGGGAATTGCAAGGGGTCGATGCTGTGGGAGAAGAAGAAACTCACGGAGTCTTTTCTTAGAGTCAGAGTAATCTTGGCCTTCCTAGTGGAAGTGTTCCCTCATGGTGTGTAAAGTTTCCCCAAAAGAGTAGTCTTCGGGGGGGGGGGGGGGACAGAGGGAATGGACGCTTCAGCATCTGAGTCTTCATAAGGAGGGAAGGCATAATCCTGGTCCTCAGAGTTAGCTGAGGAAAAGGATGCTTCGTCAGAGGAAGGATAATCTTCCTCCAGTCTAGGCCTTTTGTCAGGAGGGGGTTGTGAACCCCTAATAAGGGTAATTAAATCCTCAGCCATCTTAAGCATCATTTTTTTAGGCATAGGGGCCTGTGGGGGGAACTGTGGACCCGGTTTACTAACTTTTAAGGGCGCTTTAAGTTTAGCATAAGATTTAATAGAGATAGTTGTCGGTTTGAAGACGCCTTCAGAAACCGAAGGCCTGTCCAAAATCTCCGGATCACCATCAGGGTTGGCGTCAGAGGGGTGAGATGGAACCGGCTCCTGAGGCATAGCTGATTCGGTCTGGGAGGCAGTCAGAATTTCTAAATCTGCGGTAGTCAGGGGCTGCATAGGCGTGTCACTGAAAACCGGAGAGCCGGAGGCAGGCCTTGCTGAGGCCTCGGTATCTGGTCTTGGCCTTGGTTGCCTGTCCTTATCCTTGCGTTTTTTAATCATTGCTGATGTCGGTTGCTCCGACGACATGCTATAATTAAATTTTCTGCCAAAATAATGTCGGGTGAAATCTGCCCAACGCTTGATTGTACGTTTGTTGAACCTAGCACAAAACCAACAACCAGAGACGTCGTGGTCTGGGCCTAGGCAAGGAATACAATAAGAATGAAAATCCTTATGGGGTATTTGCTTCCCACAAGAAATGCAATTATTAACTTTGTCTGACATCGGTCTGAGGCAAGAAAAGTTTCCCCAACGGGGTACTTAGCTTTAGGGAAGACTTAGGGCTGAAATTCGATTCGAAAATCTAAGGAGCTAGCCGACTGGCACTTGCGAACTGCTTCTGCTTCGGGCACCGCACGGCAAGAAAGACTGAAGAAAATGGTGTCGGCTACCTCTTTTATCCCCCTGTTGCACTGACGTCAGGGAAGAAGCGACGGCAACAGACGCCGGACCAAGACTTTGGGGTTTGGACTGCAGGACCGCCTGACGGCAGGATAACCCAAGTGTGATGACTGCAGCAGTATAACACGATGAACATCAGCTTTAGAGAGAAGTGTTGACTGGTTGTTTTGGTAATTTGCCATGCAGCCAGATTTAAAGTCTTGAGCTGGCTGTGTAGAATCGGTTTGTTTTGCTGAGTCAGTAGGTGAGGAATTTGAGGTAAAATCCATGGTGGGCCTTGAGCCATGTTCCTTAGTATTGGATACCAGTGTTGGCGTGGCCAGTCTGGATCAATGAGCATCACTTGTGGCCTCTCTAGTTTGGCTTTCAGCAGCACCTTTGCCAGGAGAGGCAGTGGGGGAAAGGCATACACTGTTAATGTTTTCCAAATGAATGAGAGGGCGTCCACTTTCCAAGCTAGTGTGTGCTATGTCCTTGTGCAGAATTTCTGTAGTTGGTAGTTTTGAGGAGAGGCAAACAGATCTATGTCTGGGCTCCCCCATTTTTGAGTTATTGTGAATACTTGTGGATCTAGTTTCCACTCGTGAGGATCTATGATATTTCTGCTTAGGTTGTCTGCCAATGTGTTTTTCTTTCCTGGCAGGAATTGTGCTTGTAGTTGAACTTGGTAGGTCAGTGCTGTGTTCCACAAGGTCATTGCTTGCCTGCACAGGGGGCAGGAATGTGTGCCCCCTTGTTTGTTTATGTTCCACATCAGTGTGGTGTTGTCCGTCTTTATTAGTAGTTGTCCTGGATGTAGGAGGTCCTTGAAAGCTGTTAGGGCATTTTGTACAGCTAGCATCTCTTTTTGATTGATGTGTAGATGCATTTGATCTGTAGACCATTTGCCCTGAATACACTGTCCTGCCATGTGTGCTCCCCAGGCATAATCCGAAGCATCTGTTATTGTTTGCCTGACTGTGGGTAAGGTAAAAGGCTGACCCTTGCTGAGGTGACACGCCTGTGCCCACCACAAAAACTCCTGTTGAAGGAAGGGAATGAGTGGTATTATTGTTTCCAAGCTGTGGCTGTGTTGAGTCCATACACTTTTCAAGTACCACTGTAACTTCCTCATATGCAGTTTGGCATATGGTATTAGTAGTATGCAAGATGCCATGAATCCCAAGGCCTGCAGAATTTTTATTGCAGGGAGTTGGGGTTTTGTTGCCATCATTATGAAGTATTGAGTCAGTTGTCCTTGCTTGTCTGGCGTGAGATAAGCCATCTGGGCCGTTGTATTTAAGCTGGCACCCAGGAATATTATGTCTTGTGAGGGCACTAGTTTTGACTTCTTTTCGTTTACTGTGTACCCTAGGCAACTTAATAGGTTTTTGACAAACGCCAGATGCTATAAAAGAATGTCCTTGCTTTCTGCTTGAATAAGGCAGTCGCCCAGGTATGGATATATCTGAATTCCTCCGTCTGCAGTATGCAATTACTGGTGCCAGGCATTTTGTGAAGACCCTGGGCGCAGTAGATAAGCCAAAGGGCAGTGCAGATAATTTGTAAGGAGTTGAAACCTGCTATAAATCGGAGGTATCTTCTGCAATTTTGTCTGATAGGGACATACAGGTATGCCTCCTTGAGGTCCAGCGTTACTAGCCAAGCCTTCTTGCCCAGCATGGGAAGAAGTTGTTGTAGTGTGAGCATCTTGAATTTGGGTACTTCCAGTATGTGCTTAAAACTGAAAGGTCCAGAATGGGTTTCCAGGCTTTGTCCTTTTGGGGAACCAGAAAGAGTCTTGACTAAAATCCTTGTCCTTGCTCCTGTGTAGAAACCTGTTGAATGGCTCTCATGTCCATGAGAGCTGTAATTTGTCTTTGAGCCTCTGCCCATTGATTTGGTGGCAGGATTGGCATTCCTTTTATCCTTGGTAAAGTGTGGAAGTGGAACCTGTATTCTTGAGATACAATATTTAGGACCCATTTGTCTTTTGTGATGATGTGCCAGTTGCCTGCAAAAAGTGCTAGTTTTCCTCCCAAGGGGGCTGCCAAGAGGGATTTGTTTGGCAGTCTGAGGGGCAAGTCATTGTGTTTGTCTTCTGATAGTTTGAGACTGGTCTTCTCCTCCTTTGTGGGTTGTGGCACCCCATTGTCGAGGCTTGTAAGAGCCTTGTGGCTGACCTCTGCCCCTTGGGCGTCTGTATTTGGCCCTCTGTGGTCGGTCAGAAGCTGGAAAGGACCAGTTTTTGGTTGGCCAATTTCTACTGAAACGAGGGGGTTGAACCTGTAAAAAAAATCCTTGACCGTCTGCATAGATTTTGCCTTATCCTCCATTTTCTTTCAAACCTCTTCTGCTTTTACACCAAATAAAACATCCTGCTGTAAAGGGGCATCCAATAACTTTGCTTTAACATGGCCAGGTAAAGTTTGTTCTTTTAACCAAGCATGCCTACGAATGACAGACCCTGTCACTGTTGCTCTACAAGAAGCTTCCAATAAATCAAATCCTCATTGCAAAGTATGCTTTCCCTCTTGTTCAGCTACATGCAATAAATCTTGCATTTCCTTGTAATCAGGCTGCTCTGTATGTGTAGTCATTTTTTTGTTTTGAGACATCAAATATTGTTGGTATTTCAGCATGTGAAACTGGCAATTTAAGGCCCTCATTGCTAGAGTAGCTGAGGTATATACTTTCTCTCCCCATCTGTCTAGTGCTCTAGAATCCATTTCAAAGGGTACAGGATTTTTAGAGATGGAGGCCTTAACCCCTTTGGGACGCTGGGAAATGGTTTCTGGGTCAGCAACAGGGCTTTTATATAGGAACTTGTGTGAGTCAGGGACTCTGTAGTATCTGTCTGGTTTGGCTGGTGCAGGAGGTAGTGAATCTGGGTTAAGGCTAGATTCTGAGTAATCATCCACAATGTCTAACACTGGTGGAATAGCAAGTGCTCTGTGCTGGGGTAGTAAAAGGAACTCTCGGAGCCTTTTCTTAGAATCAGAGTAATCCTGGCCTTCCCAGTGGAAATGTTCCCTCATGGTATGTAAAGTTTCCCCAAAAGAGTAGTCTTCTGGGGGAGATGCTGAAGGAAAAGACTCTTCAGCATCAGAGTCTTCATAAGGGGGGAAAGAGTATTCCTGTTCCTCAGAAGAATCTGAGGAAATGGAAACCGGGTCAGACGAAATGTAGTCCTCCTCCTGTCTAGGCCTTTTGTCAGGAGGGGGATGGGAACCCCTGATTAGGGTAATTAAGTCTTCAGCCATCTTAAGCATCTGTTTCTTAGGCATGGGGCCTTGAACTGGAGACTGCTGTACAGGCTTCTTTACTTTTAAAGGAATTTTTAGCTTTGCATAGGATTTAATAGTAAGTGTAGTCGGTCTGAAGACACCTTCTGCAACTGAAGGCGTTTCAACTGCACCGGAATCCCCTTCAGCCATGGAGTTGGAAGGGCCTAAAGATAAAGGCTGTGGAGGCCCAGCCATCTCTGCTTGGGAGTCGGATGCAGCCTGGGGTTCTAAATCAGCGGTCGTCAGGGGCTGCGTAGGCGCCTCACTGAAAACCGGAGAACCGGCGGCTGGCCTAGCAGAGGCCTCGGAGTCTGGTTTGGGTCTCGGCTGCCTGTCCTTATCTTTGCGTTTTTTAAGCATCCCGGTCGTCGGTTGCTCCGACTGCATGGTATAATTAAAATTTCTACCAAAATAATGTCGGGCAAAATCAAACAGATGTTTAATAGTTCATTTGTTAAACCTAGCACAAAACCGACAAACTGTGACGTCGTGGTCTGGGCCTAGGCAAGGAATACAATAAGAATGAAAATCCTTATGAGGTATTTGCTTCCCACAAGAAATGCAATTATTAACTTTTTCTGACATCGGTCTGAGGCAAGAAAAGGTTCCCCAATGGGGTACTTAGCTTTATTGAAGACTTCGGTCAGAAATTCGATTTGAAAATCTCAGGAGTCGGCTGACCGGCACTTGCGAACTGCTTCTGCTTCAGGCACCGCACGGCAAGAAAGACAGAGGAAAATGGCGTCGGATGTATCTTATATACCCCTGGCGCACTGACGTCAGGGAAGAAGCGACAGCAACCGACGCCGGACCAAGACTTTGGAACTCTGGTTGACTGCGGGACCGCCTGACGGCAGGATAACCAATGTGTGATGACTGCAGCAGTGTAACACGATGAACATCTTATCTTGCAGTTCTGGAAGCCCAACCTAATTGAAGGACTAACCATGCTTTCAGAAAAATGCATTCAATCTAGAAGGAACTCATGCAAGAAAGAACTGAAAATGGCATAGGTTAATGTCTCCTTTCTTACTGCAACCATCCTCATAGGAAGGAAAGTGCCTAACCTAGAGAAGGAAGGGTGTTAAGCTCTTCAAATCAAATCTGTGTTACAAGTCCCAAGAGTTGTTACTAAAACAATCACATGATGAACATTCCCCAGCTACTAGAGGAAGTGGAAGGCAAATTGGAGCTTGTCCTGCAATTCCTCCTTGTGAACAGCCTGCAGCTGGCAGCTATCCAAGCAGAGGTAGATATGGATGCTCCTGGTCCTTAGAAATGTCACCATCACAACCAGGAATATCATGAAGACTGCAGGAATGGTGTAAATCTTAAAAGGCAAGGAAATATACTTGAAGTCTTCTGTCCTAAACATGTGGAATTTCATGTTCTCTCTGCATATCGGGACATACGAACAGGAGCATGAGGTCCACAGTTGCTATTAAGGTCTACATTGACATTTCCTCACCTGGTCTCAGCTTTCTAATCTTATCACTTCCTCTCTACCTTTTACTAAGATTTACCACACCTCCTTCTCTCTTATTTATACTACCAATAAATGTAAAATTGTAATTTACCATTTCAAATCTTACTGTATAGGCCAATGTGTGTTGCATTAATATGTAACGGCTCTACGATGTAATAATTGCAGATTTTCTCTAGTATAGTTGCCTTTCAAGTTATTGTACACCCATACTGTAACTGTAAGCTTTACATTTTTTCTGTTGTACAAAACTGCATATTTTGTAACTGGATCTTTTCTCCTCGGGCCTTTGCTGAAAGGGAGCTACCATACCAAAGTCAAACTACCTTGTTCAACAAAAACAAGTAAGCAATACATAAATAAATAAATAAAAAACAATGCATTCCACTTAGCAAGGAAAGGAGAGGAGGAACTGTTGGCTAAATATTCTGATCTTTTAAGAATATCGTCAGTTTGAGATTATCCAGGATAGGGTTCTGTGGCTAATGTTTTCTAGGAGCCAGAAGGGGTATGAAAAATAACCTTTTCCTCCTGAAGGGGGAACCCTTTCTATGGCTACTTGCATCAGAAGGTGATTAAGGAAAGTTAGGCCAACATTATGTGATCCACACAGATGGGAAGCACCACCTGCACCTGCAAAGTGAATGATTCAGTGTAGAAAATCTAATACAGAAAGCACCACAACAGGATAGAGCAATGGATATCCAAATTAAGGAGAAAGCAGTGGAATAGGAAGCAATTGGTCAGGTGCCATATCAAGATATTTTGGAGCCTTCCACAGGAAACCAGTATAAATGTTCACTTGAAGTTAGACAGCAAGAGAAGGAACAGTAAACTCTGATGCAGTCAATGTTGAGAAGTAATAGGCCAGTAAGTTCCCATATGACAGATCAACATATGGCACAGGAAGAAATTGAACAGAAGGTGCCACAGGAAGATGCTATAGAACACTTTCTATAGAATGCCCACAGGAAATGGAAAACAAAGATGTGCCCACACAGTCTGAAGAAAATGAACTAAAAGAAGAGTTGCTTTATTTCATGGACAAAGATAGATATATTAATATCAATGAAAGAAATAGATGACAGGTGGTCAATAAACTCCCAAACGTCAGAAGTCTGATAAAGAAAATGAACACAGTAATTAGGACGGTCCTAAAAATACTAAAAGACAGATGTGATAAAAAGCAACGCACAACATCAGAACAGACCAGGATCTATCATGCACTATCGCAAAAAATACAGCACAGACAAAAAAAACTAAGATACACAGATAAATATAAAGGAAAAGTACAAAATAAGCAATTTATTGATGACCCAAAAACGTTTTGTAGAGAATTGGAAAACAAGGTAAAGAATTGGAAGACAGCCAAAAAAGAAGACATAGATGCATTTTGGAGAAGTATCTATGAAGATCCTGTGGAACATAAAGATGCTAAACAGATAAAAGTAAAAGAAAAAATAAGATGTTTAAAGGTACAGGATATGAAATGGGATGAAGTAACAGCCAGAGAGATTGAAGCAAAGTTAAGAAAAGCCTCTAACTGGAAAACCCCAGGCCCAGATGCAGTACCTAACTTTTGGTTAAACGTATTAACAGCACTGCACGAAGGTTTAGCCATGAGTAAGAACTATTTATATGTGCACCTCGAACAGACACCAACTTGGCTAACAACAGGTAAAACAATGCTCCTACTTGAGTGAACCTACAAGCTACCCCAAAAATTATAGACCAATAACTTGCCTTCTGACAACATATAAACTATACATGGGAATTGATGCTAACAGAGTTTATAGTCATTTAGAAAAAAAACTCGATCATGGCAGTAGAACAAAAGGGCAACAAAAGGAAGTCGTACGGAAAAAAGGATAATTTCTTGTGAAATAAAGTCATAGTGGAGAACAGCAAAAAGGGGAAAAAACATAAGTATGGCATGGACTGACTACAAAAAAGCATTGGATAGTATCCCACATTCATGTACAAGCTACACACTACACTGATTGACTACATTACAGTGACCATGAAACAGTGGCAGACCACTTTGCAATTAAGCCATGATAAAGGAGAAATTATTATCCCAGGGATACAAAATTCAAAGGGGGATATTCTAGGTTGACTCTCTGTCACCGTTGCTATTCTGCCTTGCCCTTAACCCATTAAGCTGTCTACTTAACAGCTTACGCCATGGCTACAATTTGGTTCCTAGAAAACAAAAAAGTCTAAAGACTTGCCTTCTCTTTGTCGATGATTTATAACTGTATAGCTCATCACACGAGGAACGGAAAGCACAGCTGCAGGTTGTCAAAAACGTTTTCAGATGACATTAAAATGTCATTTGGCCTTGATAAATGTGCAAAAGCAACTTTGAAAGCAGGAAAACTGCACCACCAGGAAACATCAGTTTGGGACAAGAATGTGATATAAAAGAACTTGAGCAAGAGGGAGTGTATAAACATTTGGGAATTGATGAAGGATCAGCAATAAAACATGAACAAATGTGAATAAAACTTAGTAAGGAATACTTTAGAAGACTTAAATTAATCCTGAAAACAGCATTGACATCTAGGAACATAATCCAAGCTATAAACCAATTTGCTCTTCCTGTCCTAACTTACCGGTATGGAGTGATTGATTAGCCCCAAAACGTGTTGGACAGATTATGTATTAAAACAAAAAGGATGCTTCATGCTCACCAAATTATCTATAAAAATCAGTGCATACCAACATTATATATTCCCCATTCCAAAGGAGAGATGAGCCTCCTTGAAACTGATTACATGTATAGATATGAAATCGTGGAACTCCACACATCTGCTGACCTCAAAACCCAAATGCAGTGAAAGCGCTGAAAGAGGAGAACAAATCCAAATGACTTCTCTGCTTAACCTAGCAGAAGCATATCGGTGTCAAGCAGGAATGGAAATTGAACCAGAAGTAGGTAAAAATCAGGCAGAAACTGAATGTGCCAAAAAACAAAAGAAATAATATAAGGTGAAGGACCACATTAAAGGCAAGAAATATGGAAAACGCATAAATATAGTTGCAAGTACAGAAAACTTCTGGAAGAATCTCATACTGATCAGGAACAAATGCAAGAATGGTTAAGGAGAGGTGAATTTAAACCAAGAGATGAAAGGTTAATATTGGCAGCCCAAGATAGTGGGCTAAGAACGCGCTGGTTTACAAAGTCCACTAAACATGTGAGAGAAAGACAAATGTAGGTTTTGTAAAATCAAATTGGAAACAGTCCCACAGTCCCACACTTCGTTGCTGGTTGCGACATACTAATGGCAGAATGACTGTATACTAAAAGGCATAACAATGTAGAGAGACAGTTGCAATGGGGATTGTGCAAACATTATGGTATTGAAGTTGCTGAAAAACACTGGAAATATGAGCCACAAAGCATCATAGAAAATGATGAAGTCTACATCACATGGGATCACTCATTACCAACAGTTCAAAAGACAGATGCTAGAAAACCAGATAAAGTGGTCCAGAAAAAGAAGACAAAAGTAGCACTGATCACTGACATTGCCACACCCACTGACTACAGTGTCCTGTGTACAGAGACCACATACAGTCATAAAATGTCAGGATTTGCAGGCAAAAATGAGACCAATGTGGAAGAAAGATACTCAGATAGTTCCAACAGCAGTAGGAGCAACGGGTCTTATATATATATAAAAAAGTCTACAATCCTATTTAAGTATGCTACCAATGCATGCAACTCCATACGAAATGCAGGAGTCCTCAATACTGGGCACAATGCGGGTGCTGTGAAGAACACTTTGGCTGACATCAAAGAGTGAAATACTAATTTTATGAGTTTTAATCATACCTTGACTTAGGAATGGGGTCCATTCCTGTTATAGTATTAGAAACCCAAAAGATTTGGAGAAAGAAAAAAAAAAAAAATGGGAAGCATCTACATGAAAGGATAGATGGTCTTAAATGTTACCATGCAAAACAGTAGATATGATATCCAAGATTCATATGCCTGAGATAACAGTTCCGTTTTCCTTTAAAAGGGTTGATGTCTATGTGGACTCCCATGGTTGATGTTTTATGTGGACTCCCATTTGATGTATTATTTCATAAGGGAGGTGGCATTATTCTTGTCAAAGTTACGACTGCTTAGAGGGTCCTGTGGAGTTGCTGCCAAAAGGACTCTCTTCTTGCCTTGCCACTTTTGTTTTTCTGAAAGCCATCTTCTAACCTGACCCAATGAACACCTGGTCTGACATCAAAAGAAGAGACATTGTTTGGATGGATAATTTCTGCCTGCATACAGAAATTGGTAGATAAAGTGCCACTTTACAAATCTCCATTGTCTTACCATTTTCCACCAGCCTTTTGAAAGTTTCATAAGTGACAAGACCAAAAAAGAAAAAGCCTGTTGTAAGAATGCACTGGGTAGCCACTTCACAGCATCCTCTGGGAGGGGTTGATTTTTCAAGCCAGCTTGCTTCCTAGTGACATATCCTGTAGCTGCTATCCTTGATGAACTGGAGCCACATTTGACATGCCTGACCACCTTCTATGCAATATGGTCTAACTTGGAAATCTGAATGTTCAGCATCTTATCCTTGATGTCTAATGCTAGCCATCCTACCTGCTTCAGGTTCACTCCTTGGTACCTTACCATGTGGATCTACCAACTGACAGTCTAAAAGAAAATGATAAATTATGTGTTTACTTTTTCCCTGAAACCGGTGTAGAACCCTACTTGGTTCTAACTTTGAACCTTTAGTAGTATCAAATGGAATTACAAAAGGGTTACGGATCCGATACGGATATGATCCGGCAGCATACCAAGCTAAAGATCTGAGCTCCAAGCTCCATCCCCTTACCCATACTACCCTGCAACCTCCTTCCAATCCTCAGATCGCGTTTGCCACCTGCACGAACCACAAAACAAACTAACAACCTGAGAACACCTGACTCAGAGACAAAACTCGAGCATCTAAACCTCGAGTTCAGCTAAATAACTATTCAGGTTAGGGCGAAGGAGGGAGGGACGGTTGCTGACAAATGAAGTTACCTACTCAAATGGAACGTTATGGTGATTACATAACTTCTTTATCTGAAGTAGTTAACTTCATTTGATCAGCAACCTGTGGGACAGAGTCCCCAGCTACCTGAAATCTTGGGAGGTCTTCAAGGAAGAATATTCCGGAGCACTGCAGAGCCAAAAGCAGCCCTTCCTCTAGACACCAAATCTAGTTTATAATGAGAAATAAAGGTGAGAGAGACGCCCAGGTAGCCGCTGAACAAATGTCATCCAGGGAAACTCTAGACCAGAATGCAGCAGATATTGCCATAGACCGCGTAGAATGAGCATGAACTCCCACTGGTTCTGGCAAGCCAGATTCTCTATATGCTAAGAGAATACAACTCGAAATCCATCTGGCAAGAGTCACTTTAGAAATCGGTTTCCCTAGCAAAGATTTTGCAAAGGAGACGAAAAGACAGCCATCCTGTGTAAACGTTAACTGTCTGTGAACATCCAGTAAATGAAGTTTGTACTCCCCTTTGTTCTGGCAATTGGGGGGAAAAAAACGGCAAATTAATGGATTGATTAATGTTCGTCTCGGAAGCAACTTTGGGAAGAAAAGAGGGATTAGTCCTGAGAGATACCCTATCCTTGTGAAATACAAGGTATGGAGGTTTGCTAGAAAGAGCCTGAAGCTCAGACACTCTCCTGGCCGAGGTAATGGCTACCAAAAAGGCCATCTTCCATGACAAGAACTTCAGATCAACGGAAGCTGCGGGTTCAAACGGAGGCGTGACTAATCTCTGAAGAATCATGGTCAGGTCCCACGGTGGGGATGAATTTCTAATAGGAGGTCTCAAAAGAAAAGTACCTTTTAGAAAGGCTTACAAATTCTGGCAGCAACGAGAGAAAGTACAGTTTTGTACCTACCATAAATGTAGATGTTTGAGGATCTACATTGCTGCAGTCATAACCTGTGGGGTAGTCTGCTGTCCTCGATCGGCCCGAATACCAAAGAGCTGGGCTGGCGTCGGTCATTGTCGCCTAGAGCTGACGTCAGTACGTAGTAGTACATAAGCGCATGACCGACACCATATCCTCAGTCTTTCTTGCCCCAGATGTCAGAAGGCCTAAGAAGAAGGCCAGAGCCAAAATAGTAAACACCCAACAATTACCAGTGTGGAAATAAAGATAATCCTAAAAAAAACACAGTAACCACAAACTATAGAGGGGAAGGAGGGAGGGATAATTGGACTGCAGCAATGTAGATCCTCGAACATCTACATTTATGGTAGGTACAAAACTGTACTATGTTCTTCGTCTCACATTGCTGCAGTCATAACCTGTGGGTAGAATCCCAAAGCAAAGGAAAAGGGAGGCTGGCAAACTAAATGGCATTAGGAGCTGCTAACATGCCCTGAAGAACTGCAGTGGCAAACCCAGCCCTGGACTTGGAATAAAGAGGGAGATGGTAATGCTTAGTAAAAGTGTGTACTGAACTCCAAGTAGCTGCCTCCAAAATATCCTTAGTAGCTACACCCCTCAAAAAAGCAGTAGATGTGGCAGTAGCCCTAGTAGAATGAGGTCTGATCCCAGCAGGAACATCCTTCCCATGATGAGAATAACAAAAGCAATACATTGACCAATCCACTTTGAAATAGTCTGCTTTGAAACAGCTTTGCCTTGTGAACCCAAAGCAAAAGAAACAAATAACTGTTGAGTCTGTCTGAACTCCTTAGTTCTGCTCAAATAATAACGCAACTGCCTGTGGATATCCAAAGAATGCAAGACTTTTTCCCCCTTATTTTGGGGATCAGCATAAAAAGTAGGCAAATGAATAGACTGGTTCAAGGCCACATTAAAAATCACTTTAGGCATAAAAGTAGGGTTAGTTCGCAAAGAAACTCTATCCTTATGAAATATCAGAAAGGGTTCAACTGCCATGAGTGCCTGCAATTCAGATACCCTCCTAGCAGAAGTAATGGCCAACAAAAAAGCAGTCTTCCAAGACAAAAACTTCAATTCAGACGTAGCTGCAGGTTCAAAAGGAGGTAAAGTAAGCTTCTCCAACACAAAACTGAGATCCCAGGAAGGAGTAGGAGCTCTACGTGGGGGTCTTATATTCTTTGCCCCTCTAAGGAATTGTTTGAACAAAGGGTGAGAAAATAAAGGAGGGTCACAATCATAGTGAGCAGAAATGGCTGCAGCATGAACCTTCACAGAAGAGAATGACAAACCCTTGTCCAGTAATTCAGTAAGATACTGTAGTGCAAAACTCAAATTAGGCACTGAAACATCAAAGCCCTTTGCTGTGCTCCAAAGAAAAAATCTCTTCCATTTATCAGCATAAACTTTTCTAGTACTAGGCCACCTGGCTTCCAAAATGACATATAAAACCTGTTGAGGAAGCTGAGACCCCACCGGCTCCATCACAGAATACGCCAGGCTGCTAGATGCAGGGACTGCACCCGAACATTGAGAAAATGATTGTTTGACTGGGATAACAAATGAGGAACCTGTGGCAGAAGCCAAGGAGGCTCCTGAATTAAACTCCTCAGCAGAGGATACCAATACTGACGTGGCCAATCTGGTGCTATCAGAATCATGCAAGGCTTGTCCCGCCTGACTTTCAAGAGTACCTTGGGAAGAAGAGGCAGAGGAGGAAAAGCATAAACGTGAAGGTTGTTCCAACTGAAAGATAGAGCATCCACTTTCCAAGCATTTGGGTGGAACATCTTTGTGCAAAATTTTGGCAGTTGAAAATTCAGTGGAGAAGCGAACAGATCTATGTCTGGAGTTCCCCAAGCCACTGTCAAATGTAATACCTGAGGATCCAGTTTCCACTCATGGGGATCCACAATTTGCCTGCTCAATACATCTGCTAGGGAGTTCTGTGCTCCTGACAGAAACCGTGCTTGAAGATTGATTTGCAAACTCAGAGCCGTCTCCCACAAAATCATTGCTTGTCTGCAAAGAGGGTAGGAATGGGTTCCCCCCTGCTTGTTGATGTACCACATGACTGTTGTGTTGTCTGTTTGAATCAACACCAGTCCCGGCTGAAGTAGGTCCTTGAAGGCCATCAATGCAAATTGGACTGCTAACATCTCCTTCATGTTGATATGCAAATGTAGTAGTTTGGGAGGCCACCTGTCTTGTATCCATTTCCCATTGAAGTGTGCTCCCCAAGCCAAGTCCGAGGCATCCGTCGTTAGGATCTGACTCGCCTCTGGTCGGGTCACAGAGAGTCCCTTGTTTAGGTGACATTCCTGAGCCCACCACAAGAATTCCTTCTGGATGCAAGGTATAATCCGAATGACAGTGTCCAAACCGTGGCAGTGTTGAGTCCACACACTTTTGAGATACCATTGTAGCTTCCTCATATGCAGTTTGGCATTGGGAAGTACTAGAATGCAAGATGCCATGAACCCCAAGGCTTGAAGGACTGTCCTTGCAGTCAGCCTGGACATTACTGATAACTGCTGGAAGTATAGATGAAGAGTTCTTTGTTTGTCCGGGGTCAGAAATGCCATCTGAGAAGCTGTATTCAGTCTCACACCCAGAAAGCACATGTCCTGAGAGGGAACTAGACTGGACTTTATTTCGATCAGAGAATACCCTAGGCACCTTAAAACTGCCATTACATACTGAGATGTTGTAGTAACTTGTCTTTGTTTTGAGCAAGAATCAGGCAATCGTCCAGATAAGGATAAATTTGTATTCCTCTCTGTCTGAAAAAAGCAATTACAGGAGCCAGAACTTTTGTGAATACTCTGGGCGCAGTAGATAAACCAAAGGGCAATGCAGAGAACTGATAATGAGAAGTACCAGCCCGAAATCTCAGGAATCTCCTGCAGCTGGGCCTGATAGGGATGTGAAGATAGGCCTCTTTGAGATCCAGGGTTACCATCCAATGATCTTTGCCTAGCATAGGCATAAGTTGTAACGTTAACATCTTGAACTTTGGAATGTCTAGGTAGGTATTGAGAATGGACAAATCCAGAATTGGCCTCCAAGTGTTTCCTTTCTTTGGCACTAGGAATAGACGGGAATAAAAACCTAGGCCTACTTCTGACGGGGGGACCACCTGAATTGCCCCCATCTGTAAAAGTAAAGAAATTTGCTCCTGAGCCTCCATCCTTTGCTGAGGAGGCACATCCGGCATGCCTTTGAAAGGAGGAAAAGTGTGAAAATACAACTTGTACCCGTGATTTATTATATCCAACACCCATTTGTCCTGGGTGACCAAATGCCAGTTTTGTTTGAAAAGTCCCAACTTTCCTCCTAGAGGAGCTGCCAGTAGAGAAGGGTCTGGCAGCGGAAGATACAGGTCATTGGGTCTGTTTACGAAAGGCTGACCCCTGCCCTCACCAGAAGACTGTGCAGGAGAACTCCAAGTCCTAGGTCTGAAAGAACCCTGAGCATGAGCTCTGCCTCTACCACGCCTAGACCTGCCCTTAGACTGATAATCCGAAGAAGGGAAAGACCATCCTCTAGCAGGCCAATTCCTACTAAACTTAGGGGGCTGCACCTGCATAAAATCTTTGACAGTCTGCATAGACTTAGCCTTATCTTCCATCTTTTTCAAAACTGATTCCACAGAAGAACCAAAAAGTACCTCAGATTGAAGAGGAGCATCCAAAATCCGAGCCTTAACATGCTCTGACAAATTTTGATCCTTAAGCCAGGCATGTCTATGAATAATTGAACCTGTAGCAGCCACCCTGGATGCAGCCTGAAGAGCATCGAAACCACACTGCAAAGAATGCTTGCCAACTTGATCTGATGCATGAACCAACTACTGGAGCTCCTGACACTCTATACCCTCAGATAAAGCATCCACCTTAGATTTCAATTGACCTAACAAAAAATTCTGATACTTCAGCATATGAAATTGGCAATTCAAAGCCCTCATAGCCAACGTAGAGGAGGTGTACACTTTTTTCCCCCATCTATCTAAAGCTCTAGATTCTTTATCCAAAGGAACTGGATTCTTAGCCACAGAAGCCCTAATACCCTTCGGACCTTGAGTAATAGTTTCCGGATCAGCTCTAGGGCTCTTGTACAAACACCTATGTGCTTCTGGAACTCTATAATATCTGTCTGGCTTAACAGGGGCAGGAGGTAAAGAATCAGGATTAAGGGAAGATTCAGAAAAAGCATCCTGAATAACTTCTAAGACAGGAGGAATAGCCAAGGGCCTATGCTGTGGCAGAAACAAAAATTCCCTGAGCCGTTTCTGAGAATCCGAAAAATCCTGACCTTCCCACTTGAAATGCTCCCTCATGGAGTGTAAAGTCTCAGAAAAAGAAAAATCCTCTGGAGGAGAAGCAGAAGGACAGGAGTCCTCTGCATCCGAATCTAAATAAGAAGGGAATTCCTGAATTTCTTCAGCTGAGGAATCAGAGTAGTCTGAGGAATGATCCATCCCCACTAAATCTGCCTCCACCCTAGGCCTCTTCTCTGGGGGGGGCATAGAACCCCTGATCAAAGTAATCAAGTCCTCAGCCATTTTTAACACATGCTTTTTAGGAACAGGGGCTGGAGAGCTAGAACTATGACCAGGGCCAACATGACCAGGTTTGGCCTTAGCATGAGCTTTAGCCACTGAAGTAGAAGGCCTAATAACCTTCTGTAAAGATGGAACTACAGACACCTGAGAAGCACCTTCAGCCGGGCATACCTCCTGGGAGGCCAATTCCTGTAAAGGTAAAGGTTCCCCATGGGATTCAGCCAAACCCTCGGCAGGATCCACAGATTCAACCGGAGGCTCCGTAGAACTGGTGTCCGCAACGGACTCATCCGGTTTAGACTTCAAAGATTTATCTTTGCGCTTTTTAGCGGTAGCGGGCGTCGGAGGATCCGACGGCATGTTATAGTTACACCTTTTACCAAAAACAAGCCTGGCACAGTCTAATCTCCGTTTAATGGTGCACTTGTTAAATCTAGCACAAAAGCGACACCCAACCACGTCGTGCTCAGGCCCTAAGCAAGGAATACAGAAAGAATGAAAATCCTTATGAGGTATCTGTTTCCCACAAGAAATGCAATTATTAACTTTCTGACATCCGGATAACTGAGGCAAGAAAAGACAAAGATTTCCCCAACGGGGTACTTAGCCCAACTTGGTCTTCGGTCTGAAACTCGATAAATGAAAATTTCAGAACGACGAACGGCACTTGCAAACGCTGCTTCTGCTTCGGACCACGCGGCAAGAAAGACTGAGGATATGGCGTCGGTCATGCGCTTATGTACTACTACGTACTGACGTCAGCTCTAGGCGACAATGACCGACGCCAGCCCAGCTCTTTGGTATTCGGGCCGATCGAGGACAGCGGACTACCCCACAGGTTATGACTGCAGCAATGTGAGACGAAGAACATCCAAAGTTGTCCCCAATATGGAAATGTGAAAAAGGGAAATAGCAGCCAGTTGAACCTTTACAGTAAATGAACTGGCCCTCCTGCTGAAAAATATGAGACAAAAATTCTAGAACTGCTGGAATTGGAGCGGTAAAAGGGTCCAAGTTCTTATTAAGCCCAAATGGAAAAACATTTCTATTTACTATTGTAAATCTTCCTGGTAGAGGGTTTATGCGACGCCACCAGGATGGACTTGACTAGGGAAGAGATACCGGGAGTCCTGGCAACTAATGTAACTGGATCAGCCAAGCTGAGAGCTTGAGCTCGTCCAGGTTCGGAGAGGCCATTCCCGAGGGGTGAGAAATCAGATCCGGAATAGGATCCAAGATCCAGAGAGGAGCTATGAGATGAGACCGTAGGCAGGGGAACCGGACTTGACGAGGCCAGAATTGGGCTATGAGGATAATCTTGCTCCCCAACAGACGAGCTTTCTGGAAAAATGTCATCAGCGGAAGTGGTGGATACGCGTAAAGAAGACCGGGTGGCCAAGCATGGACTACAGTGTCGCTGGGGGATTCCCCTAAAGGAGGAATTAAGAGCGAAAAACTCGCTGCACTTTGCATTGGAAGGTGATGCGAAGAGATTGCAGCAAGGCTGACCCCACTTGAGGAAGATCTGTTCCGCTAAGGAAGAATTCAGAGACCACTCTCGTAAGGGGATAGGAAAGTTCTGTTCAATTTGTCTGCCAGAATATTGGACTGACCCGGAATAAGAAGTTATGTACTTACCATAACGTTCCATGTTAGTTGTCTTCTTCTCGCCTTCTTTCTTGCTGGATGGGTTCAGAGCCGACCCTCGGCTCAGACTCGGCCTATACTATAGCTCGAGAGCTACTTTTACCGGCTCAAGGCAGCCCTATATCCCACAATACCATGCGCTAACTCCCCAGATCTCGTTGGCAGCTAACACATAGTATAAAAAAAGAAGTTATGTCCTTACCATAACGTTCCATGTGGAGTGCTCTTACAAATGGGTGTCGGAGCCGATCCTCGGCTCCGAGTCGGCCGCTTAGCAAAGCTCTGCATCTAGGAGAAGCTCGAGACCAACCTACCTCCCACAATTCCCTCTGCCTCAGATCTAGTTTGCAAAACAAGACCAGATCCAGCAACAACAAAGGTAATCAAGCATAAATGGGATACACAAGTATACATAAGGAGCAGTAACTAGCTCAAGCCAGTAGGAACAACAGAGAGACCACTAGTGGGAGACAAACAGACCAGACTTCTAAATGACGCTCTTCCAGACCTGAGGGTGGGAGGGTGGGGATGTAAGAACAAAGGCGAGATGAACACTCCACATGGAACGTTATGGTAAGGACATAACTTCTTTATGTGAGAGTGTTCAATCTCGCCGTTTGTTCTTACAAATGGGTAGCGTCCCTAGCTCCGTTACCCTGAGTGACTCACGGAAGAACGTTCCTGAGCACAGTGGAACCAAAAGATGCTCTATCCCTGGAAGTCCTATCAACTTTATAATGCGTGATGAATGTATGCGGTTTAGACCAAGTGGCAGCTGCACAAATAGTGTCCAATGAGCCAGAGATGTGGAAACTGACCTAGTAGAATGTCCCTTTGGTTTGGTGGGCAAATTCTGGTTTGAGGCAGAATACACAAAGGTTATACAATCAGTTAGCCATTTAGAAAGTGTGCACTTCGTCACTGCCATGCCCTTTTTGTTGTCCGCAAAGGCTATAAAGAGTTGGTCTGCTTTCCTATGGTCCTTAGTTCTATCCAGGTAGAATCTGAGTTGTCTATGAACATCCAATTTGTGTAACATATATTCCAGCTTGTTGGAGTGGTTCTTGAAAAATGTAGGAAGCTCAATGGACTGATTAATGTTGGCAACCGAACAAACCTTAGGGAGAAAGGAAGGGTTGGTGCGTAATGATACCCTGTCAGGGTGAAAAATTAAATATGGCTGCTTGATGGAAAGTGCCTGAAGTTCTGATACTGCCTGGCTGAAGTGATAGCTACTAGGAAAAGAGTCTTCCAGGACAAGAACTTTAAGGAACAGGAAGAAGCTGGTTCAAAGGGTGGTAAAATTAACTGGGATAAGAGTAAATTTAGATTCCAAGGAGCTGTAGGTAACCTAACTGTTGGTCTGAGATGAAAGGACCCTTTCATGAAGGCTTTACAAAGCCTATGAGCCATAATGGGAGCTCTGTTTTCTCCTATGTGAAAGTTGGAAATAGTGGCCAACTAAACATTTAAAGTGGCAGTAGAGGCTCCTTGGTGAAACAGAGTGGACAGGAATTCCAAAATGGGGCTACTAAAGGATCCAAATGCTGTGCAGTCGCCCAGTGGCTAAACGCTTCCACTTACTGGTATAGATTTTAGTAGTGGAAGCCTTATGGGAGGCACCAGAATGTTCTGGACCGGAGAGAGAAGGTCAGACCTGGCTAAGTAGAGCGGAGCAGCCAGGCTGCTAACTTGAGGGATAGGAGCGACGGGTGAGGAGCTCCTGACAAATGAGTCAGCAGATCTGGCACTGGGTCCAGAATCCAGGGCTCCTGCATTTGGTGGGCTTGAAGAAAGGGGAACCAGATCTGTCGAGGCCAGAATGGGGCAATGAGAATTATAGTCCTCTCCTGGTCCTTGGCTTTCTGAAGAAATTTGGATCAGTGGTATAGGAGGAAAGCGTACAGGAGACCCGGGGGCCAATCGTGAATCAGAGCGTCCCTGGGGATATCCCCTGGAGGGGGTAAAAGGGCAAAGTAGCTTCTGCATTTGGTGTTCATTGGAGACGCAAACAGATCGCAGCAAGGCTGGCCCCATTTGGAAAATCCTTTCCACTTTCTGATTGAGGGACCACTCGTGAGGTAACAGGATGGCTCTGCTCAACCTGTCCGCTATGACGTTGGATAACCCCGGGATGTGCATTGCTATTAGAAAGCGACCCGTGGACTCTGCCCATTGCCAAATTCTCATGGCCTCTCTGCACAACTGGTAAGACCTGGTTCCTCCCTGTTTGTTTATATACCAGACTACGGGCATGTTGTCCGTCTGTACTGCAATAGTCCCTAGAGGTAGAAGGAGGGAGAAGTTTTGCAATGCTAGAAACACTGCCCTCATCTCTAGAACATTTATGTGCAGGTTGTACTCTAAGCTGGACCATTCGCCTTGGACTGTCTTTCCCTGAAAGATGCCCCCCCACCCTATCAGGGAAGCGTCCGTGGTCACCGTGGCCGTTGGGTTGGGTAACACAAACTGTCGGCCGCTGATGAGGTTGTGATCCTGTAACCACCAAGACAGGTGTGCTTTGCAGGAATCTGTTATGTGAATCTCGTGTGTCAGCGGTAACTGCTGGAACGACCACTGTGTGAACAGCAGCCATTGGAGAATTCTCATGTGTAACCTCCCCATGGGAACTGCAATGATGGAAGCTGACATGAGCCCTAAGACTTTTAAGACTAGTTTGGCTGGGGACTTCTTGGATAATAGTAGGAGAGATACGTGTTGTTGTAGGGAAGCTATTCTTGCGGAGGGTAGTTTTACTAGCAAAGAACGGGTATCTAGATCTGCGCCTATAAATGAAATATGCTGTGAGGGCTGTAACGCAGATTTATCGAAATTTATCGAAATCCCTAACAGAGCACAAAGGCTGATTATGTAATCCCTGGCCTGCATCAGTTGACGCTCGGTGGTGGCGGTAAGGAGGCAGTCATCTAGATATGGAAACACCCGGAATCCTAGGCGTCTCAAGTGAGACGCTACCACTGCCATGCATTTGGTGAAAACCCTGGGGGCTGAAGTTAGACCAAAGGGCAGGGCCCGAAACTGAAAGTGACTGGCTCCCAGCCGTAAGCGCAGGTGATCTCTGGACACTCTGGCCATCTTGATGTGGTAGTAGGCGTCCCTGAGATCTATTGAGCACATCCAGTCGTCCTTCTGTAAAAACGGAAGGATAGATTGAAGCATGACCATCCGGAACTTTTCTTCCTTCACAAATGTATTGAGATTGCTTAGGTCCAGAATTGGCCTCCAGTCCCCTGTCTTTTTTGGAACTAAAAAGAACCTTGAGTAAGTTCCGGATCCTCTTTGGTCCGCCGGGACTGGTTGGATGACTCTTTTTTCTAGCAGCTTTGAGATTTCTATCGCTGCTGGTTTTCGCAGATGGGGTGGTACATCTGGGAACCGTCTTTGTGGTAACGGGGGAAATACAAAGGGGATTTTGCAACCTCTGGTGATAATGCTTTTTACCCAATTGTCTGAAGTAAGGCTTTGCCAGGCCTGAGGGTATAAAGCTAAGCGACTCCCGACTGCCTCCAGAGCAGGACAGTCGGGCCTCCTCTCAGAAGTGCTGGAAAGGCTTCCCAGGGATAGTATCCCTGTCACCTTGGTTCTGCGGACCCCCTCTGCCGCCAGAGCGGCGTCTTCCATTTCTTCCCCCTCCTCTGCCTCTGGGGGGGGCATCACCCTGTGTGCCTGGGAAAGAACCCTGGGGTTTACGAAACCACATCTTTCCACCTTGTTGCCCTTTGGGGTACAGTCTGGATGGGGTGGAAAAACGGACTCTGACAGCAGACAGAGTCTTTCCTTCCTGCTCACACCGGGTTAGGGTCTCCTTTACTTTGGGGCCAAAAAGAGTGGCACCATCAAAGGGGGCGTTAGTAAAGGAAGACTTGAAGGCTTCCGCAAAGGAGCACAGCCGCATCCAGGATTGTCTACGAAGAGCAATCGCTGAAGCTACAGCCCTACTCGATCCTTCGGCCGCATACGAGATGAGCCTCATGGACGAGTTCACTATGGATGTAAGGGTGTTGAGCTGTGCTGTAACTTTGTCCGAGACAGCAGCATCTGTATTACCCTGGAGGGTATCCCCCAACTCCTTGACTAGATCCCTCTGTAATCGTGTGAAGTGTGTCAAGTAGTTCAGCGATCGCATGGAAAAAGTCGCTGAACTGAAAATGCGCTTCCCATATCTGCCCATGGTCCTAGAGTCTCTGTTAAGGGGATGGACAGACGAGGAAGATTCGGACATCTCCTTTTTAGTGGCTGCGGCCACCACCATAGCGTCCACTGGAATTCCCTTAGTAAGGTATGACTTGTCCTGAGGGGCAGTTATGTATTTGTTAGGTTTCCTGGGAACTGGCATCACTGTGTCAGGTGCCTCCCACGCCCTTCGAGCAATTAACTCCATTAACTCGTCGAAGGGCGGAGTGACCCAGGAGGAGGAAGGGCGAGCACCAAATGCCTTCAGCAGAACCGACTCATCCTCAGAAGGGGGTAGGGCCTGCCAATCACCTCTCTGCTTCAGGATCTCCAGGATGTCAGCAAAGGAGACATCCTCTGAGGGTGATTTTGGGGACCCTTCTGACTCATCTAAGTCAGTATCCGATGTTAAAGATTCTTGTGGAGAATCTAAGTGCCTCCTCTTGCACAACTTTTTTCTCGGAACGTCATTGGGAGGGGCTTCCGGTGAGGCCTCCGAGGAAGAAGGGGCTCCCTCTGGGAGTGGCTGAGACACTGGTGCTCTACGCTTATGGGTAGTCGTGGGTGCAGAAGTAGACAACGGACCTTTATGGGAGAGAGAAGTTGCTTCAGTTGACGTGGTTGTCTGAGAAGACAATACCTTCCTCATGAGGTCAAAGGCCCCCGGACCCAGAGTCGAGGAGTCCTCCGTTCAAGAACGCGAAGTGTCTCCGAGGCACCGAGGGGAGAGTCAGCACCGAAAAGATCGGGTTCGACTCGGTCCCCGGAGCCAAGGAGAGATCGTCGGTTCCGCGAGTCCGCTAATGGTTCCGACGGAGTCGAGGTCAACGGTGCCGACAGAGGAAGGGACGGTTCCGGCACCAAGGGCTCCACTATCATCAGATCAACATCTCCTGGCTCCGAAAGCTGTGTAGGCCTCGGAGGAGGACCAGATGGAGATAAGGGAAGGCCTTCGAGCCTCGACACCAATTGGGAGGAGACTGAAATGAGCTTGGACAGGGCCGTGTTCTCCATTAACTTCTGCACCACACGATCTACGTCGCTGTCGGAGAGGGGCCTGGAAGAACAGGTCGAAGGAACCGAGGACGGTACCGACCTCAATATAGCAGGAGGTGGAAGCTCCGACACCGGTTCCAAGACTCGAGGCTCGGTCACAGTAAGAAGCTCGACACTCGGCCCCGAAGCCTGTGGAACCGGTGAACGAACTTTAAGCGAAGAACTCTGAGCCGATGACGTAGGCTCCGATGTCTTCGACCCCTTAGAGGACTTAGAAGCCTGGTCCGACTTGTCAAGCTCCTCTTGGAAAGCAGGCTTCAAAAGACCCCTATCAATAAGCTTCCTGCGTCTATCTGTCATAGGTTCATAGGTTGGTACTAGGCTATCAGCCCTAGGGCCTATACAAGCCTAGCCATAACAATTCCCTGGCTATTTTCTTCCCACATTATTTACTTTCCTGGACCCCTGTCTAGCAGGGCGACTGACGTGATCCCTGGGGTGAATTTCCTTTCTCCCATCCAATCGTCAAGGTTCCTCTTGAAGAGGTCCAAAGAGGCACTCTGCTTGACATATATGGGCAATCTATTCCAGAGTCTGGGGAGTCTCTGGGTCAGGAACCTATCCCTCCAGCATGTTTTGTTTATTGTGATGACAAGGTTTAGATCCCTGGAGCGTGTAACTCTGAGGGATTGGGATTTCTTTAAGTGTAGCATGTCCAACAGCTCTGGGTTTGACATGGCCTTGCATGTTAAGCAGAGATCGCCTCTGAGAAGACGATATGCGACAAGAGTATAGCTGGAGTTTTTTAAGGCGGTCAGCGTAGGGCATCTGCTTTAAGCCTGTGATTCTTTTAGTGAGGTATTTCTGAGGCCTTTCCAGTTGTTGCAGATGTCTTGAGAGGTACATACCAAATGGGGCGTTGTATTCTATAATGGGTCTAATGAGGGATGAGTACAGTGGGACAATGACCTCCTTTTTTCTGGATGAAAAGCCCTTCGTGATGAGGTGTGCCACATAGAAGGATTTCCTGACTGTTGTGGTGATGTGACCCTTCCACTAAAAGAATGACAGATAGAACAGTCTTCTTGTAGATGGAGAGGGCCAAGACAGTAGACACAGGAGCTATGGTTGTCAGTGATAGACATCTTTTGCCCACACTGACACCTCTTGAAACCAGACTTGGCTTTTTCAGACATATCCTGTAGAACAAGACCTGCACAAAAAACTGAAACAACACTTCTGTCAAGAAAAGTGGTTAAAGGTACACAAACACAGCAGTAATAATGCAGGTATCCAATCCTATATCAAGTAACAAAGGTGGGGTAGGCCCCAAGGAAACTATATGAATATATAAAGTTATATATATATATATCAGAGTACCAAAAAAAAGATGATCTACACACACACACACACACACACACACACACACACACACACACACACACTAATTTTAGAAGTTTACAAAAATTCAGAAGAAATTCACAAGAAAAATCAGAAGAAAATAGCTTATCTTCCCAAAAGTTGGTCAGAGCTCAAAAACTCGATGCGATCGGTTGCAGAGGCAAACTAGATCGGAGGTAGAGGCAGAGGGAATTGTGGGAGGTAGGTTGGTCTCGAGCTTCTCCTAGATGCAGAGCTTTGCTAAGCGGCCGACTCGGAGCCGAGGATCGGCTCCGACACCCATTTGTAAGAACAAACGGCGAGATTGAACACTCTCACATTTATTACTATAATTATAACCAAAAAACGGTCTCCCTGCTGGTAACCCTAATGATACGGGGTAACCGTGAAGTACTATATAACATGAAATAGAAGGACTCGGAGACCTTCAAGTCTGTCCAGGCTAGGGGGCAGGAGGGAGGGACGCAAGAAAGAAGGCAAGAAGAAGACAACTAACATGGAACGTTATGGTAAGTACATAACTTCTTAATGTTAAGTTGTCATTCTCGCCTTCATTCTTGCTGGATGGGACAGCGTCCCTAGCACCTTGGTCCTGGGTGGCTCAACGGAACAGACTCCTGAGTACGGTGGAACCAAAGTCAGCTCTATTTCTGGAGGCTATATCGAGCTTGTAATGGGTAATAAAGGTATGTTGAGAAGCCCATGTAGCTGCTGCACATATGGCATCTAATGGTAACCTTGCTTGAAAGGCTGTTGATGTTGATAGTGCCCTGGTTGAATGAGCCTTAGACCTAGACGGGAGTCGTTTGTGTCTCAACTCGTAGACAAAGGTAATGATGGATGTCAACCATCTGGAAAGAGTTACCTTTGATATTGGAAGTCCTTTCTTTCCTTCAGCATAAGAGAGAAAGAGCTGTTCGGACTTTCTGAATTGTTTTGTCCTGTCTAAATAATACCGCAGCTGGCGATTAACATCCAAGGA
Organism: Protopterus annectens; assembly: GCF_019279795.1. Taxonomy (NCBI): domain Eukaryota; kingdom Metazoa; phylum Chordata; order Ceratodontiformes; family Protopteridae; genus Protopterus; species Protopterus annectens. The sequence continues at coordinate 1,744,262,300 of NC_056735.1, forward strand.
ATGTAATTTCTCCTCAGCCCTGTTTGAATAATCTGGGAAGAAAACAGGCAAGTCAATAGTGTGGTTCAGATTTGATTCAGAAGAAACTTTCGGTAGAAAGGAAGGATTCGTTCTGAGAGTTACCCTGTCTTTATGAAAAACCAAATAAGGGGGACGGACGGACAAGGCCTGGAGTCCCGATACCCTTCTGGCAGATGTTATAGCCACCAAAAACAGAGTTTTCCAAGAGAGAAGTTTGAAGGAGCAAGAAGCTGCAGGTTCAAAGGGAGGGAGAATCAATGACGTTAATACTAAATTTAAATCCCATTGTGGAGGAGGATCCTTAATGGGAGGTCTGAGCAAAAAGATGCCCTTGAGGAAAGCTTTACAGAGTTTGTGGGATATAATATTTGCTTCCGAGAGCCCCACATGAAAATTTGCAATGGCCGCTAGTTGTACTCTGATAGTGGCCGACGACGATCCTGAATGGAAAAGCTCCGCCAGAAAATCTAGAACTTTATGAATTGGTGCATTAAAAGGTTCTATGGACCTAGCTTCTGCCCAGAACGAAAAACGCTTCCATTTGCTCGCATAAGTCTTCCTAGTATTGGACTTATGGGAAGCGGAATGATATCACGGACAGGATTAGAAATAAAGGGAAGCCTGGCTATGGTTGGAAATGGAACAACCAAGCTGTGAGGTTGAGGGAACGAAGAGACTGGTGAAGCTTGCCCGTTAGATGGGTCAAAAGGTCTGGAAGGGGTTCCAGATGCCAGGGCTGTTCCAGTAGATAATGGTGCAGGAACGGAAACTTTTAGTTATGTACTCACCATAACTTCAGATGTTTGGGATCCATCTCGCCTACATTCTGAACTGATGGGTTCGGAGCCGATCCCTCGGCTCCGACTCGGCACGCTTATGCTATAGAGCGAGGCCTCTAATTGGCTGAGCTATCTTTATCCCAGGATGCACCACCACTAATCCCCCAGATCTTGTTTGTCCGCATTCATGCACACATGCACAACTTGGTTATATAACATTGTTAGATGTTTCAAGATGAAACAACAGGATTCGGACCTTCTGATATCCTCTGATCTCCAAGGAAGGGGGAAGGAGGGTGGGTTATCAGGAATGTAGGCGAGATGGATCCCAAACATCTGAAGTTATGGAGAGTACATAACTAAAAGATGTTATGTGATCCTATCTCACCTACATTCTGAACTGATGGGACAGCGTCCCTAGCACCTAAATCCCGGGTGGCTCATTGGAAAACACTCCTGAGCACTGTGGAACCAAATGAAGCTCGTCCTCTAGATGCCACATCTAATTTGTAGTGGGAAATGAAGGTGTGTGGGGAAGACCATGTAGCCGCAGCACAAATGTCACTAATAGCAAGCTTAGAATGAAATGCTACCGAAGTAGCCATAGCCCTTGTAGAATGAGCCTTGACAGAGGTGGTAAGCTCTTTGTTAGAATAAATATAAGCTTGAGTAATACAGTCCCTGATCCATTTGGCAATAGTGACCTTTGTGACAGCGTTGCCCAACTTGTTATCTGCAAAGGATACAAACAACTGATCTGTTTTCCTTGTTTGTTTGGTCCTGTCTAAATAAAAACGTAACTGTCTGTGGACATCTAGTGTGTGGAATATGAACTCCGCTTTGTTAGAGTATTTTGGGGGAAAAACCGGAAGCTCTAATGATTGTTGTAAGCAAAAAGTAGAACAAACTTTAGGAACAAAGAAAGGATTTGGTCTGAGGGATACTCTGTCTTTATGAAAAACCAAGTACAGGGGTTTCACTGACAAAGCTTGAAGCTCTGAAACTCTTCTGGCAGAAATAATCGCCACCAGAAAGGCTGTCTTCCATGATAGAAACTTTAGATCACATGTAGCTGCCGGTTCAAAGGGGAAAGAAGTCAAGGCGCGTAACACTATATCGAGATCCCATGGAGGTGCAGGATGAGAAATCGGAGGTCTTAACAGAGCAGCACCTTTCAAGAAGGTCTTACACAATCTGTTGCTCATTAAAGGTGGGTCTATGGATTCGTGAAAATTAGAAATTGCTGCCAATTGTACTTTGATGGTAGAAACTGAAGAGCCTTGATTGAAAAGAGAGGTCAGAAATTTTAGTACTTCTGTCACGGGAATAGAAATGGGGTCCAGGCCCCGGAGTTGAGCCCAAATAGCAAACCTTTTCCATTTGCTAGAGTACAGTTTCTTTGTAGCAGACTTATGGGCTGAAGATAATATGTGCACAACATCTGGATCCAATGTATGACTCCTGACTATCGTCGGAAGAGGAGGAGCCAAGCCGTCAATTTTAAGGTGTGTAGGGACTGGTGGAATAGTCCCGACTGATGAACCAGTAGGTCTGGGACCTGGTCCAGGAACCATGGACCTTCCAGAGCATGTTTCCGAAGATAGGGAAACCACACTTGACGAGGCCAGTAAGGAGCAATTAAGATCATTTTGCTCCCCAAGAGAGATGCCTTTTGAATCACCCTGGGGAGGAGAGGAACTGGAGGGAAGGCATAAAGCAAGCCGGTGGGCCAAGGATGGACTAATGCGTCCATGGGGCTTTTCCCCGGAGCCGGGGTTAGGGAGAAGAATTCTTTGCACTTCGCATTCAGGAGTTGCGAAGAGGTCGCAACACGGAACTCCCCATTCACTGAAAATCTGACTTGCAACTGTCATATTCAGAGACCATTCGTGAGGAGAGAGGATGGTTCTGCTCAATCTGTCGGCTATGACATTGGACTTGCCCGGTATGCGAGTAGCCACTAGGAAGGGTTTGGTCGAGACTACCCATTCCCAAACTCTCATGGCTTCTCTGCAAAGAGGATAGGATCTGGTCCCTCCCTGTTTGTTCAGGTACCAGACAACTGACATGTTGTCTGAGTGAACAGCAATTACGCCCTGAGGGAGATAATCGTGAAGGGCTTGAAGGGACAGGAGTACTGCTCTCATTTCTAGGATATTGATATGAAGACGAGTCTCTTCCTGGTGCCATATGCCTTGGACTGACCTGCCCAGGGAATGCCCCCCCACCCCATCTGGGAGGCGTCCGTGGTCAAAGTGGCCGCCGGAGGAGGAAGAACAAAGGGTCGTCCCTGATCCAAATTGGAGGGCACTAGCCACCAGCAAAGGTCCCGTTTGCAAGATTCCGTGATCCATATGAGGTGACAGAGGGAGTTCCTGAAAGGACCACTGAGCTGAAAGAAGCCACTGGAGGATTCTCATGTGCAACCTTGCCAAGGGGACTAGAAGAACCGTGGCAGACATGGATCCCAGTAGCTGCAGGACCATTCTGGCTGGGGCTTTGAACCTGGGAAGTAAGGCTCGAACTTGATTTTGTATGGTTTGAATTCTGTCTGTAGGTAGATAGACCCACATTTGGTTTGAGTCTATCTCTACCCCTATGAATCTTATTAGTTGAGATGGCCGCAACACAGACTTTGGCCAATTGAAGGTGATTCCAAGGGAATTGCCCAGTGATATAGTGGCTTGTAGGCTCCGCAGAAGTAGATGCTTGGAGGTGGCAGTTAGGAGCCAGTCGTCTAGATACGGAAACACCTGGAATCCTAGACTTCTCAGGTGAGCAGTCACTACTGCCAAGCACTTGGTGAACACCCTGGGGGCTGTGGTGAGACCAAAGGGCAGCGCACGGAACTGAAAATGACTGCCTCCTAGGCTGAAGCGCAGATGTCTCCTGGACGCTTGATGTACCATGATATGATAATAAGCGTCCTTGAGATCTATTGAGCACATCCAAACACCTTTCTCCAGCAAAGGGAGAATGGTTTGTAGAGTGACCATTCGGAACTTGGACTTTCTGACTGAACGGTTTAGGATGCTGAGGTCCAAAATGGGCCTCAAGTCCCCGGTCTTTTTTGGCACCAAAAAGAATCTTGTGTAAGTCCCTAATCCGATCTGGTCTACGGGGACCGGTTGGATGACTCCTTTTTGCAGCAGCTTTGAAACTTCTGAGGCTGCGGTATCCCGTTGACTGGGTGGCGGATCCGGGATTTTTTTGGACTGAGGGAGGGGATGAGAGAATGGGATGGAGTAACCTCCGGCGATAATCCGAAGCACCCATCGGTCCTGAGTGATCCCTTCCCAGGCCTTCAGGTGCTTCGAGAAACGACCCCCGACTGGCTCCGGAGCAGCACAGCCGGGCAATCCCTCAGGGACTATGAAAAGCTGAAGAGCCACGAAAGGACTCGCGGTCTCCAGTGTTGCGAGGGCCTCTGCTGCCTCTGGGACGGCGTCTTCCGGATGAATTTCCCCCACCTCTGCCTCTGGAAGGGGAACCTTCCTGCTGAGAGGGGTACGGCTTCTGAGATCTACGGAACCACATTTTCCCTCCTCTTTTAGCCTTGGGATAAGGCCGAAAGGGAGTGGAAAATCGTGCCCCTACGGCAGTCAGAGTCTTACCCTCCTGTTCACAGCGGGTTAGTGTGTCTTTTACCTTGGGTCCAAACAGGGAGGACCCATCAAAGGGGGTGTCGGCAAATGAAGACTTAAAGGCCTCCGCGAAATGACACAGGCGGAGCCAGGCTTGTCTCCGTAGAGCAATGCCAGTACCGCTCTACTCTTCGGCCGCATACGAAATGAGCCTCATGGACGAGTTCGAAATGGACGACATTGTCGCCAGCTGAGAGCCAACCGTCTGGGCCAGCTCCTCAGGCAGGTTACCCAAGAGGGTATCGGATAGTTCCTTAATCAGGTCCCTCTGAAATCTGGTAAAGTGCGTCAGGTAGTTCAAGGACCTCAGTGTAAATGCCGCTGAACTAAGGGTGCGCTTTCCGTACCGATCCATGCTCCTAGACTCCTTATTAGGAGGATGGACGGACGTAGAAGCCTCTGCTACATCTTGCTGGGTAGCAGATGCCACCACCAAAGCATCTACAGCCACACCTTTAGTAAGGAACTCTCTATCAGGGGGCGCCGAGAGAAATTTGTTCGGACGAGCAGACACCGGTTCCACAGAGTCTGGGTGTTCCCATGCCCTTCGACAGATCAAATCCAAGAGCTCGTCGAAAGGCGGAGACACCCAGGAGGCAGAGGGCTGAGCCCCGAAGGCCTTCAGGAACACCGACTCATCAGCAGAGGGAGGTTTGGACTGCCAGCCGCCTCGCTGTTTTAGGGCTTTCAGGATGTCTGCAAAGGAGACATCATCCGAGGACGACTTAGGGGACCCTTCTGCATCATCGAGATCAGTGTCGGATGTCAAAGACTCATCAGGGGAGTCAACGTGCTTCCTCTTGCACGATCTTTTCCTGGGGGGTTCTTCCGAAGAGGCTTCAGAAGGACCTCCAGGAGGGGGAGAAACCCCAGCAGGGGTAACCTGAGGCCCGGGGGCTCCGCTGTCTAAAGACAGGGGGACTGCCAACGACCCAGTCTCCGTATGCAGGGAGGTAGCTGGGGAAACCGTGGAGGTAGCCAAGGAAGATTTGGCTAAAGCGCTCCTCATAGCCCTGAAGGCGGGACCACCCGAATCCTGGGAGGGTCCCACCTCCGTGGCCACGACAGTGGACGGTACTCCCGCCGCCGACGCACCAAGAGGGAGACTTGGGACCGAGAGCATCAATCCCGAAGCCTCCCCCCCAGGGCCGAAGGAAGAAGTCCGTGTGCTGAACTCCGACCCAAGAGCCGGAGTTGGAGCAAGGGTCTGGCCCGACCCTAACACCTCCACAGGTTCCACCAGCACCGGCTCCAACGGTGCCGAAGCTGTTGGAGGAGGAACCACAGTAGGGGAGTGGACCATCGGCTCCGAAGCCAAATGGGCTGGAGCCGAAACTAGCTTTTGGAACACCGGAGACTGGAAGAGTCGAAGGAGCACCCTGTCGATGTCCGAATCAGACATCTTGGATGACCTAGAGGATACCGATCGGGCCCGAACCGATTTCTCCATCGGCTCCGAAGGGCTCGGGGACCGGCTCCGAAAGGACTCAACAACTATCGGCTCTGAGGAAGGTTTCAAGGAAATTTCCCTCGGTGCCGATAAGGACTTCGGTTCGAGGGAAGAGTCTGAGCCGGTAACCCTGATCGGCTCCAATATCAGTGGAGCCGATGAGGGTGACCCGCCTCTCGATGCCCCAGACCTCGGCTCCGAAACCAGAGGGGTCGAGGCTGGAGGTATCGAGGCAGACCGTTCCGACCTCGGCTCTGAAGTCCGTGGAGCCGATGGAGAAGTCTGCTTAGATTTTTTAGCGGTCGGTTCCGACTGACTGGTCGGAGCCGACGCTTTCTTCTTTTTAGAAGGAGACGGAGAGGAAGATAAAGCCTCCTCGAAGGAAGGCTTGATTAATCCCTTGAGGATTAATTTGTTTTTCCTCTCCTGGAGGACTTTAGAAGAGAACGCGTGGCACACACTACACGACTCTTGTAAGTGCTTAGCACCTAAGCAATAGACGCACGAGGAGTGGTCGTGCGTTATGGACATTTTAAAACCACACCTCATGCATTTCTTAAACCCGGAGGGTTTGTGTTCTTTCGACATAACTGCTTTGCCAAAGAACCAACAAATGTGAAAACAACACTAAACTTTCAGTTAAAGACAGTACAATACAACAACTTTAACAAATATTATGTATATATTTTTTATTTATTTATTTTTTTTTTAACACTAACAGTAAACAGACAAAAAAGAGTGAAAGATAGAAAGAGAGCCAAGACCCTCTAACTTAAACGGGTACTTGACCCAAGAAAAATTCCCAAGCAGCAAATTAACAGGGGAAGGCCCCTCTAACTAAAACGGGAAACCTTCCCTGACTAAAAAAATCACGAATTTGCTAACAGAAATTCACGAAACACACTAATATAACAACAATAGCTGTTAAAACAGCTTTTGGGTTCAAAGTAAGGAAATTTGTGACAGGAAAAGCCTAATAAATAGTACTTAGCCCAGCCAATGTTGAGACCACGTCTAAGCTTGTTAGCGGCAAACGAGATCTGGGGGATTAGTGGTGGTGCATCCTGGGATAAAGATAGCTCAGCCAATTAGAGGCCTCGCTCTATAGCATAAGCGTGCCGAGTCGGAGCCGAGGGATCGGCTCCGAACCCATCAGTTCAGAATGTAGGCGAGATAGGATCACATAACATCCATACTTGTCGAGGCCAATATGGAGCAATGAGGATCATTTTGGATCTCAATGCAGTTGCTTTCTGAATTAATTGCGGAATCAACGGAAAGGGGGGAAATGTGTATAGAAGACTGCAAGACCAATCGTGGACGAGAGCATCTCTGGGGGGATGGCCTGGTAGAGTGAAGAAGTCGAGGCACTTGCTGTTTTGAGGGGTTGCGAAAAGGTCGCAGCAAGGCTGGCCCCACTTCTGAATTCAGGGTAGCCAGCTGGGAGTTAATCTTGTCCTGATACCCCACAGCAAAAGGATCCTGTATGGTTTCACCCAGTTTTTTGAGCAAATCTCTCTGAAGGCGGGTGAAATGACATAAATAGTTCAGCGACCGCATGGCAAAGGTCGCTGAAGCAAATGTCCACTTACCGTACCTGTCCATGGTCCTGGACTCTTTTTTAGGAGGATGAACAGGTACCGAAGGATCAGCTAATTCCTTCTTAGTGACGGCTGCTACCACCATAGCATCTACCGAGACACCTTTAGTCAGAAATGGTTTGTCATCTGGAGCAGAAATAAATTTAGAAGGCCTCCTAGGGGTAGGTTCCATTGAGTCAGGAGCTGCCCATGCCTTTCTGGCCACTACTTCCATCAGTGGGTCAAAAGGAGGAGACACCCAGGAGGTGGAAGGGTGAGACCCAAAAGCGTCAAGGCAAACCGACTCGTCCTCGGAGGGTTTAAGGGTGGACCAATTCCCCCTCTGTTTCAGGAACTCTAGGATGTCTGAAAAGGAGACATCCTCAGAGGGGGATCTTGGGGAACCCTCTGACTCATCCAAATCGGTGTCCGAAGTGAGAAACTCAGGGGAGTCTATGTGCTTCCTCTTGCACTGTTTTTTCCTAGGGGGTTCCCCTGAAGCTTCAGGGGAGGCCTCGGAGGAGGAAGAGACACCCAAAGTGGGTACCCTACGCTTTGGATCTCTGCTATCAATTGCAAGAGGATGGTCAGAGACCGTAACAGGCACTGTAGAGGGAGGAGCTGAAGAACCCAACCTTGGAGCGGACACTGGATCCAGCACGCTCCTCATCACCTCGAAAGCCCCCCTATCAAGCACCGAAGACAGTCCCAGCTCCGAAGACACCCGAACCGCCTCCGGCACCGACAGAGAAGGCTCCGAGAATGATGTCGGGGCTGAACTAACCAGAGCCGATGTTCCAAGAGGGAGAGCGGGGTCGGACAAGGGTCCGATGCCACTCGACCCTCGGAGCAGACAATGGAGTCTCGGCGCCCGGACCTCTCCATGGACGGTACCAATGAAGAAGTCGGAGCCAACGACACTGGAGCCGAAGGTGGAAGTATCGGCTCCGACGTGGGCAAGGTTACGGTTCTAACAAACTCCGGCTCCGAACTCGAATGGAGAGTCAGAGGAGGAATCGAAGGCGGCACCGAGGGAGCCACAGTCTGGTGAGAATGGGTTTTGGAGCATTTGGGCCAGTGCCTGAGATTTTATAAGTCTACTGACTACCCTCTCAATATCGTGGTCGGAAAGCCTACACGACCTGGAGGAATGAGTCCTATGACTCCGCTCCGATAAGAGGGGTGATCTTGGAGCCGATCGGACGGACTCTAGTGAAGGAGATCTAGAGCGCTTGCGTGCTGAAGTCGGCTCCGATACGGGTTTCGGAGCGGAAACGGTCTTGCTCGCATCGGCTCCGACTGGAGCCGATGTCGGAGCAATCTCAGTTTCGCCAGCCCTCGACTCAGAGCCTGGAGCCGAGGGTTTGACGGGCTTAGATGACTTGCCCGAGCCAGACTTGGACAGGAAATCATCGGGCTTCAATAGGCCCCTCAAAATAAGTTTATTACGACACTCCTGCAGGACTCTAACTAAATCCATGACAGACGGAACAAGAGTCCTGCAGGTGCAAAGGCCCCAAGCAGTAGACGCAAGAAGTGTGACCGTCTGTCAGAGACATTTTCTGACAGCACGAGTCACACTCCTTGAATCCCGAGACCTTAGCGTCTTTGGACATTGCCCTAAAGACAGTAACACAGTTAGCACACACACTCACTCACTTACACACAAGGGGGAGTTGAGGGGGCTGACTAGAACAACAACACACACACACACTAAGGGGGTGAGTAAACAGAAAAACTAAAGCCCGTACGCCCGATTATAAAAGTTAACTAAAAAGGTGGGTAGGGCTTATAAAACAAACACTAATAAGTAACAATATCGATAGGGAACTAATGAAAGAAACTAATCTAAGAAACTACCTCAAAAATAGAAACTTTATAGAAAATTCCTTTTACTGACCTGAGCCGGTAAAAAAAGGCAACCTCGCAGCGAAGTGGCAAACGAGATCTGGGGAGTTAGCACATGGTATTGTGGGATATAGGGCGGCCTTGAGCCGGTAAAAATAGCTCTTGAGCTATAGCATAGGCAGAGTCAGAGCCAAGGGTCGGCTCCGAACCCATCCAGCAAGAATGAAGGCGAGAATGACAACTTAACATTGTGCATCGCTAACAGGACGTGGTTGGTGGAGATCGCCCAATCCCAAACTGTCATGGCTTCTCAGCAAAGAGGGTAAGACCTCGTTGCCCCCTTCTTGTTGATATACCAGACCACCGATATATTGTTTGACTGGATTGCAATAGTCCCCGGAGGAAGGAAGAAGGCATGAAGGGCCTGCAACGCTAAAAGGACTGCCCTCATCTTCAGTACATTTATATGCAGAACGGTCTCTGATTCCACGTGCCTTGGACAGTCCTGCCCGCACAATGCCCCCCTCAACCTAGGCGGGAGGCATCCTGTGGTCTGGGGTAGGGGCATAACAAAAGGTTGTCCTTCCCAAAGGGTTCAGGCTTGGAGCCACTACATGAGGGAGTTCCTGCAAACCCGGCTGAGGAGAATCGGTAGGTCTAGCAGATGGTGTAGAATGGACCACTGGACTTGCAAAGTACACTGTAAAATCCTCATGTGCAGACGAGCCATAAAGGATCAAATTGATCGCTGCTGCCATGGACCCCAAAGCTCTCAGGACTAACTCTGCTGGGGGAGCAGGAGACTGAAGAAGAGCTAGTACATGTAGGTTCATGCTGTGAAGCCTGACTGGCGTTAGGAAAGCCTTGACCTGAAAGGAATCTATCCTGGCCCCTTTAAAGTCTATAACCTGAACAGGTTGGAGGAACGACTTCTTGACATTTATAGTGATCCGCAACTGGGATGATAAGCGGAGGAAGTCGTCTCTGGCTAGAGAGAGTAGATGCCTGCTGGGGGCGGTGAGCAGCCAGTCATCTTGGTACGGGAAGACCTGTATGCCCTGTAGCCTCAGGTGGGCCACTACAACTGCCATGACCTTGGTGAAGACCCTGGGGGTAGTGGTGAGACCGAAGGGTAGGACCCTGAACTGGTAATGACTGGCCCCTAGCCGAAAGCGGAGAAACCTCCTGGACCATCTGTCCATGAGAATATGGTAGTACGCATCATCCTTGAGGTCTATGGAGCACATCCAGTCTTCCTCCTGCAAAAAGGGCAGGATGGATTGGAGTGTGACCATCCGGAATTTCTCCTTGGCAAAAAAAAAAAAGGTTCATTGTTGACAAGTTGAGAATCTGCCTTAAGTCCCCCGTCTTTTTTGGCACCAGAAAGAACCTGGAGTAGATGCCTGATCCGGACTGGTCTGGGGGCACATGCTGGATGGCTCTTTTTTATAACAGCTATTCTATTTCCAAAGCCGCGGCCTCCCTTTGAGTGAGTGAGACATCTGGGAGGCGCCTGGACTAAGGGGGCTTGTTTATGAAGGGAACTGAATAGCCTCTGGATATTATCTGAAGCACCCAGCGATCTGTCGTGAAGAATCCCATTGAGCCAGGTGCCTCAAAAACCTCCCCCGACTGCCTCCAGAGCTGCTGCGCGGGTCGATTGGAGAAGGGTTCCCGTGACCCTAAGTTCTTCGGACCCCCTCTGCCTCTGGGTCGGCGTCCATCTTGTCCCCCTCTGCCTCTGGGGGAGGAGGAGTCCTAATCGTTCCGGGCTGCTGAGATTTCCGGAACCACATCTTCTTCTGCCCTCGCTCGTTCCTGGAGAAGGACCTTTGAGGGGTAGAGAAACAGATTCAGACGGCTGACAGTGTTTCCCCATCTTTTTCGCTCTGGATCAGCATCTCGTGGACGGTCTTCCCGAACAGCGTACATTCGTCAAAGGGAGCATTCGAGAAGGAAGCTTTGAAAGGTTCTGAAAAATCGCAAAGCCGGAGCCAGGCATGACGCCCTAAGGTGATAACGGACCCGCTAGCTCTAGCGGCTCCTTCTGTAGAGTGGCAGAGTAGCCGCATAGACGTATTAGACACTGATTTGAAAGTAGCCATACGAGCCGAGAAAGTCCATTTATCCTCAGCCGACATGGACTCTGGGGGAGACACAGCGTACTCTTTAACCAGGTCCCGCTGCACTCTGATTACATGGGCCAAGTAATTCAGCACCCTAATAGAAGGTAGAAGGTAGCTAAAGCAAACATCCACTTTCCAATACGGTCCATTGCCCGAGACTCCTTGTCAGGGGGATGGACTGAAGAACTGTCCTGAGCTAGTTCCTTTTTGGTGGCCGCCGCCACCACCATGGCATCCACAGGGGAACCCTTGCTCCATGAAGCTTTGTCTGCAGGGGAACTCAGAATCTTGTCGGGCCTCCTGGAGATCGGCTCTACAGTGTCCGGTTCCTTACACGCCCTGGTGGTAATCAGGTCGACCAGGGAGTCAGCCAGGGGGGGGGCACCCAAGAGGTAGATGGGCCTGTGTCGAACACCTCCAGGAGTACAGACTCATACGAGGAAAGTTTTTTAGCAGACCCCCCCCCCCCCCTTTGGCAGAGCATTTCCATAAAGTCTCCGAAGGAGACGTCGCCAGGAGGTGACTTGGGAGAACCTTCCCCCTTCCTCCAAATCGATATCCTCAGTAAGGGACTCAGGGGAGTCCAAGTGCCTCCTTTTGCACAAGTGTTTGTGAGGAATCTCCTCGGGGGGACTGTCCGAGGGGGGTTCACCAACGGATTCATGTTCCTCCAGGGGAACTGGATGGGGCATCAACGACACAGGCTGTCCCTGGGACTGGATGCTGGGAGGACACACCAAGCTGCGCGGGAGCGGGGCGGATCCCAAGGAAAGAGTGAGGGGTCTTGATCCTCTAGAGAGAACCCTCTCCACAACGCTGAATGCCGATGGGGAACAGACCTCTCTAAGACAGGTGGCCGGCACCCTTGGATCCAACGAATGGATTGGTGCCGCAGTCGAAGCGCTCGGATCTGAGTGGACAGTGTGCTCTGACCGGAGAGGAGCTGAACACACAAGTCCTCTCGGATCCGATACCCGGCTCGTGGTTCCGAGAGCTCGGATCCAAAAAGGGATCAGGTAAGCTCGAGGGTATGGCTGGCGTCGAGGTAGCAATAACCATTGGCACCGACTCCCTGACTCTGAGGCTCCTCGGATCCGAAGACTCCGAAACCCGGTAGTGGATCAGAGAAGAAGCTATTAGGGCAAACAGTGGAGCTAAGCTCCCTCCCGGAGGGGGGCGGGAGGCAGCAACACTCCCATATGCAGCTGAGTTTGCAGGAAGCTGCGCATCATCCGGTCCATATCTGCCTCAGAGTGGCTACGAGTAGATCTGGAAGAGGCTGCCGAAGCCGGCTGGGAGGGCTGACGCGACGACCTCGAAGGTGGTCGGGCCTCCTCCTCTGGAGAGAAGCGTGGGGAAGGAGGCTTGGAAACCTTTAATGGAGAGGAGATATCCTTAGCTGGAGGGGCCGAGGGGTCCAATTCGGCCCACCGTTTGTGGCTTCTCTCTCTTTCTTCTCTCTTTCCTGTCCTTTTTTGCCTCTCGCTGTCCCTGGGATGAAGTGGGAGGGTGAGTCCCAGCCAGGGGAGGAGAGCCAGATGGTTTGGCAACCGCAGCCGCGGTTGTCGTTACAGAGGGAGAGGAGGAAGAAGAAGCTGATTCCGTGGGTAGAAGACCCGCCAAAATCAGCTTATTCTTCATATCTCGCAAGGCCCGGGGGTTAAAAGCTGCACAGATCTGGCAGCCTGAGGAGAGGTGAGAAACCCCCAAGCAAAGTACGCACTGAGTGTGACCATCCGTTGGCAACAGCTTATGGCCCCACTCAGTACATTTAGAAAAGGTAGTTTTCTGGCTTTCAGCCCTACACACACACACACACACACACACACACACACACACACACACACACACACAGCTAAATGGAAAAGAATGCCTCCTAGGAGATGGAAAGTACTCAAGGATAAGAAGGGATAGATTAGATAAGAAAAGTACTAATATATCAAAAAAAATATACAAAATACTACACACACACAACCACTATACTACCCAAATATTTTAAGAAAAATATTTTAAGATTACTAAAAAAACTTACTCGCCTGGAGCTCGAAAAATCTAATGCTTGGCAAAGCTGCGGCAAATGAGATCTGGGGATTGGAAGGAGACTGCAGGGTAGTATGGGTAAGGGGGTGGAGCTTGGAGCTCGGATCTTAACTTGGTATGCTGCCGGATCGGATCCATATCAGATCTGTAACCCACAGGTTGCTGATCAAATTAAGTTAACTACTTCAGATGGATAGAATTGTATACTACTTTGGCTGAAAAATGCAATTACTGGTGCCAGGCACTTTGTAAAGACCCTGGGTGCAGTAGATAAGCCAAAGGGCAGTGCAGAGAGAATTGGTAATGCATAAAACCAGCCTTGAAGCTAAGGTATCTTTTGCACGATTCCCTTACTGGGATATGCAGGTATGCCTCTTTTAAGTCTAGAGTCACTAGCCAAGCATTCTTGCCCAGCATGGGCAGAAGCTGCTGCAAAGTTAGCATTTTGAATTTTGGTATGTCCAAGAATGTGTTCAAAATCGGTAAATCCAGTATTGGGCACCAGGCATTGTCTTTTCTGGGTACCAAGAACAGTCTTGAGCAAAACCCTTGTCCTTTTTCCTGTTCTGGTACTGGCTGAATAGCCCCCATATCCATGAGGGACGTAACTTCTGTGCCTCTGCCCATTGATTTTGTGGCAGATCTGGCCAACCGTTTGGAATTGGCAAGGTATGGAAATTAAATCTGTATCCCTGGGATACTATGTTTAATACCCACTTGTCCTGGGTTAACTGCCAGTTTTGAGCATGAAGTGCTAGTTTTCCCCCTAAGGAGGCTGCCAAAAGATATGTGCTTGGTGATTGCAGAGGAAAGTCATTGAGACTGTTTACTGTAGGGCTGTGCTTTAGTTCCTCCAGATTTGGAGATAGAGGCACCCAACTGCTTTGACCTGTAAGAATCCTGTGATTGGTACCTAGAGCCCTTTGAGCATCTGGATTTGCCCCGCGAAGCTCTGTCGGACACAGGAAAGGACCAATTTTTTGTAGGCCAGTGTCTACTGGATCTTAGTGGCTGCACTTGTAAAAAGTCTTTTACAGTTTGCATAGACTTAGCTTTGCCTTCCTTTTTCTTTAAAACCTCTTCTGACTTATTACCAGAGTATCATGCCATGCTGTAAAGGTGAATCCAACAATTTAGCTTTAACATGATCAGGCAAATTTTGCTCCTTGAGCCAGGCATGCCTTCTAATCATAGATCCAGTAACTGCGGCCCTGCAGGAAGCCTCCAAGGAATCAAAACCACATTGCAAAGTATGCTTTCCAACCTGTTCTGCTTCATGCAATAATTCCTGTAATTCTTTATTTTCCATATATTCAGAAATCACCATCATTTTCTGATTCAATAATCCTATAACATGCTGTTGATATTTAAGCATATGAAACTGGCAGTTTAAGGCCCTAATTGCCAAGGTTGCAGGCGTATAAACCTTCTTCCCCCATCTATCCAGCACCCTGGAATCTCTATCAGAGGGGGTAGGATTCTTAGCTGCTGTGGCCTTTACACCTTTGGGACTCTGTGAGATAGTTTCAGGGTCAGCAGCAGGGTTTTTGAATAAAACTTTGAGAGAGTCAGGAGCCCTGTAATATATGTCTGGCTTGTTAGGAGCCACAGGTAAGGAATCTGGAGTCATGCTTGATTCTGAAAACACATCATTAACAATGTCTAATACAGGAGATATGGCCAAAGGCCTATGCTGAGGGAGAAGAAGGAAATCCCCAAGCCTCTTTTTTGATTCTGAGAAATCTTGACTCTCCCAATGAAAATGTTCCCTCAAAGTATGCAAGATTTCTCCAAAGGAATAATCTTCAGGAGGAGATGCAGATGGGATGGATTCCTCTGCATCTGAATCCTCATAGGGTGGTATAAAAAATTCCTGATCAGAAGAGGAATCAGAAGAAATAAAAATCTGATCTGAAGATTCATAATCAGTGTCTTGCCTAGGCCTCTTATCGGGGGGAGGGTTGGGAACCCCTGACCAAGGTAATTAAGTCTTCAGCCATTTTGATCATCTGCTTTTTGGGCATAGAGGCCTGAGCACGTGGCTCATGCGTCGGTTTTCTAGCCTTAGAAGTTGCTTTTGTCTTTGTTTTTGAAGCTGGCGTTGGTTTTATATAGAAATGTTAAGGCATGAAGACACCCTTAGAAGCCGGTGCCTGCTCAGCGGCTCCGGACTCAGGGGGAGAGACATCCGTGGGTACAATACTTTTGAGAATCACGCAGCGTGCCAGACTCCACATGGGTCTCGGTAGAGGCCTGTGACTCGAAAGTAACGGGTATCTGGGGCCGCAAAAGCGCCTGAATGAGTACCGGCGAACCGGCGACTGGCTTAGGAGAAGCTTCATCGTCAGTTTTGGACCTCGACGGTCTGTCTTTGTCCTTTTCTTTGCATTTTTTGTGAACTCCGGTAGTCGGATTGCTATCAGATGACATTTCAGGATAGTTAAATCTGTTTCCAAAATATTTTGAAGCAAAGATATACCAACGCTTAATAGTGCGTTGGTTAAATCTAGCACAAAACCGACAGCAAGGCACTTTATGAGCTGGGTCTAGGCAAGGAATACAGTACAAATGAAAATCTTTACGAGGTATTTGCTTCCCACAAGTAATGCAATTATTAACTTTTACTTACATCGGTATGGAGCAAGAACAAGTTTCCCCAACAGGGTACTTAGCTTTAATTGAAGACTTCGGTTCTGAAACTCGAATTCGAAAATTTCAGGAGTCGGCCAACCTGCACTTGCGAACTGCTTCTGCTTCGGGCACCGCACGGCAAGAAAGACTAAAGAAAATGACGTTGGCTGCCTGTTTCATACCCCTGATGACCTGACGTCATGGAAGAGAAGACAGCAACCGACACAGGACCAAGACTTTGATATTCAGGCCGACTGAGGGCAACCTGCTAGCAGATTACCCTAAATGTAATGACTGCAACAGTGAAACACGAAGAACAACTACACGCACTGAAGTGTTTGAGGTTCTGCAAGGGGTGTGGCATGATGGGTAGATACTGTTGGTATGTCTAGTGAATATAGTTGCATGGAGCTGCTAAATTAACTGAACTGGCCTTCTTGAAAAGCTACTCTGACCTGCTGGGCTGTCACTAGAATAAGTATCATGCACTAAGAATTGGAAAACCCAATTACTTTTTACTAGTTTAAAAAAAGAAGTTATGTACTCACCATAACGTTCCATGTTTGTAGTCCATCTCGCCCTTCATTCTTACACTTGGGCTCGCAGCCAAACCTCGGCTCTGACTCGGCAATTCCCTAGCTCAAAGTCTTCTGGTTGGCTCGTGGCAAGGAGGTATCCAATCGTGCATGCTGACACCCCCCCAAATCTTGTTTGCTGTAAGTAGTAAAAAAATATAGAGCCAAAGAACACACCATGGAGAAAGGTTTCAACATAGAGATAAGGTAATAGTCACAATTCCACAAGGTCCTCAAGGAGGGGGCAGGAGGGTGGGATACTAAGAATGAAAGGCGAGATTGACTACAAACATGGAATGTTATGGTGAGTACATAAATTCTTTATATTCTGTAGTCCTATCTCGCCTTCATTCTTACACTTGGGACAGTGTCCCTAGCACCTTTATCTTGAGTGGCTCACAGGAAAATGCTTCTGAGTACTGTGGAACCAAAAGGAGATTTGTTCCTGGAAGCCACATCCAACTTGTAGTGAGTTATAAATGTATGAGGTGTAGCCCATGTTGCTGCTGCACAAATGTTATCCATGGGAATCTTTGCTTGAAAAGCTACAGAGGTAGAAACAAATCTGGTAGAGTGGGCTTTCACCCTAAAGGGGAGATCTTTGCCACTGGATGTATAAATGAATGAAATGCAGCTTGAAATCCAGTGTGATAAAGTGGGTTTTGAAACTGGTAAACCCTTTCTTGCATCTAAAAGGGAAATGAACAACTGGTCTGACCTTCTGAAGCTCTTGGTTCTATGGAGATAGAATCGCAGTTGTCTATGAACGTTAAGCTGGTGAAATTTGTACTCTGCCTCGTCAGAAAAATTAGGGAAAAAGACAGGTAGTTCAATGGACTGATTAAGATTTACCTGAGACGAGACCTTAGGAACAAATGAAGGGTTAAGTCCGTAAAGAAACCTGTCTGTGAGCCGTTACCACTGCCATGCATTTGGTAAACACCATGGGGGCTGTGGTGAGACCAAAGGGCAGGGCACGAAACTGGTAATGGTTGGCCCCCAGCCAGAAGCGCAAGTGACTCCTCGATGCTCTGTCCATTTTGATGTGGTAGTACGCATCTTGCAGATCTAAGGGGCACATCCAAACGTCTTTCCCTAACAACGAGAGTATCGACTGTAACGTGACCATTCGGAACTTGGACTTCTCTACAGATTGGTTCAACTTGCTGAGATCCAAGATGGGTCATAAGTCCCCTGTTCGTTTTGGCACCAAAAAGAATCTGGAGTAAGTCCCTAATCCTACTTGGTCTGTGGGGACAGGTTGGATGACTCTCTTTTTGAGCAACATTTGAATTTCTAGAGTTGCTGAACCCCTGTGATTGGGTGGAACATCTGGGATTCTTCTGATACGAGGAGGGAGGAAAGAGAAGGGAATACAGTATCCTTGGGTAATTATCTTTTGTACCCACACTTGTTTTGAGTGATATAGGTTCATAGGTTGGTACTAGGCTATCGGCCCTAGGGTCTATACAAGCCTAGCCATAACAATTCCCTGGCTATTTTTTCCCACAGTATTTACTTCCCTGGACCCCTGTCTAGCAGGGCGACTGATGTAATCCCCAGGGTGAATTTCCTATCTCCCCATCCAATCAAGGTTCTTTTTGATAACAGGACAAGAGAACAAACCTCAAGAAAAACAGGCCGCCAGCAACACCACCACCACACAGGTAATGGCCTGAGAGAAAACGACAACCTGACAACAGCAAAAACAACAGCAATGAGGATAGCGGTTGATATAAAAGGAGAAATCACTAAACTCTACAGAAATTTAGCCTAAAACAATAATTGTTTTAGAAAAATTTCACTACTTAGCCTGAGCCAGCAGAAAACAATCTCGATGCTGCAAGTGGCAAACGAGATCTGGGTAGCTACCACCAAGCATGCTGAGCCAAGGGGCCAGCCCTGAGCCAGCAAGGACCCCCCCCCCCCAAGCCTCAGAAGTGGCAGGCTCTTCTGGGTATAAGGATATACGTTCCCCCGACTAGCTTCAGAGACCCGCAGTCGGGCCTCCTTTCAGGAGCGCTGGTAGGGACGACCATGAAAGGAATCACTGTCTCCCTGGCTCTTTGGGCCTCCCCTGTCTCTAGGGAGGCATCTACCATTATTTCCTCCTCCTCTGCCTCTGGAGAAGGAATCACCCTGTGTCTCCTGGAAAAACCTCTGCGACATCTTGAACCACATCTTTCCACCCCTCTGCCCTTTGGGATAGGGTTTAGAAGACACAGAAAGACAGACTCCCACAGCAGACAGGGTTTTCCCCTCCTGTGCGCACCTGGTGAGTGTGTCCTTTATCTTCGGTCCAAACAACGAGGATCCATCAAAGGGGGCATTGGTAAATGTAGACTTAAAGGCCTCTGCAAAGTTATATAAGCGCATCCAGGAGTGCCTTCCAAGAGAAATTCCTGAACCCGCTGCCCTACTCGCTCCACCCGCTGCATAAGATATCAGCTGCATGGAGGAGTTGACAATAGAATTTAAGATAGACATCTGTGCATTAAACTTATCAGATACCGCTTCAGATACGTTATCTTGAAGAGCATCTCCCAGCTCTTTCAGGAGATCTCTCTGGAGCCTAGTGAAGTTATACAGGTAGTTCAGCGATCTGAGTGTAAAAGCCACTGAAAAAAAAGATACGCTTCCCGTACTTATCCATTGTTCGAGACTCCTTGTTCGGTGGATGGAGAGTGGAGAAAGTTTCAGCAAGTTCCCTTTTGGTGGCTACTGTCACTACCATGGCATCTACTGGCACATTTTTAGTGAGAAAATCTTTGTCCTGAGGTGCTGACAAGAATTTATTAGGTCTTCTAGGAACTGGTTCCACAGTATCTGGAGATTCCCACACCTTCCGACTCACAAGATCCAGGAGCTCGGTGGAAGGTTGAGATCCGAAAGCCTTCAAGTACACTGACTCCTCATCACAAGGGGAGGAGGTGGGCCAGCCGCCTCTCTTTTTCAGGATCTCAAGGATATCTGCGATGGAGATATAATCAGAGGACGACTTGGAGGACCCTTCTCACTCCTTGAGGTCAGCGTCTGATGTAATGGACTCATCGGGGGAGTCAACATGCTTCCTCTTACAAGTTGTCTTCCGAATGGGCTCCTCAGAAGGATATTCTGGGGAGACCTCGGAAGACTGGGGAGCACTCATGGAGGATTCCTGAGGCTGTGAGTCTCTGCTGTGTTGGATGAGAGAAGGTGTTGAGACAGAGGTCAGCGCTTTAGGGGGAAGAGTGTTGGTGCCCCTAGTTGGAACTGAAGACTTGGACAGAACACTCCTCATCACCTTGAAGGCAGACCGTCCCGGCTCCAAGGACACCCCTCGCTCCGAAGGTGCAGAGGCATTCCTCGGTGCCAAGGAGATAGGCTACGAGGCAGATCTGGGGTCCGAACTCACCCGAGCTGAAGCATGGACAGGTAAGCTCAGAACCGAAGAAGATTGGGTCCAAGCATCCACCTTGGGCCCGACTGGAGAGCTCAGGACCTTAGACCCCATGGATGTCACCGAAGGGGTCGGAGCAGATATCGGAACCAAACGACCCAACTGAGGTCACTGGAACTGACCTTTCCAGAGCAAGTGACACCAACATCTCTGGCTCCAATGTGCCGGAGCGGCTCAAAGGAGGAACAGTGACAGGGTGTACGGGCTCATTAGGCTCCAGAGCCGACTGGGACGGAGCCAAAAGTAAATTTGCCAGCGCCGATGTCTTGAGGAGTTTGCACACCACTCTCTCAACGTCCTCATCAGAAAGGTTCCTCGAGGACCTGGAGGATAAAGTGAGGGACCTAAACCACTGAAAAACAGGCGATCTGAGTGTGAGAGAGACTGGACAAAGTTCAGCTGACTGGCTCCGAGACACAGACTCAGTTATCCGCTCTGAAACTCCTGGAACCAAAACTGATTGTTCCACATCAATGACCGCTGTCGGCACCGAAACCAGTGGAGCCAAAGAGGAAGTAGTAAATTTGGCAATTTTGTCTCGTGGCTCCGACAACACCGAGCAAGTGGGAGTCCGCCTTTTTGAAGTTTTAACTTTGTCTATTTTGAAAGATGGTGACTTAGAACTAGAGAAGGAAGAAGCTAACTCATCCTCGAAAGAATGCTTTAAAAGGCCTTTAAAAATGAGTTTGTCCTTTCTCTCTTAAAGGACTCGAGGACTAAAAGCATGGCAAAACAAGCAAGATTCTTGAAGGTGGATAGCATCTAAGCAGTATAAGCTAATAGTATGCCCATTTGTCAGGGACTTTTTTTTGGGCGCGCTTAGTACATTTTTTAAAGCGAGAAGGCTTGTGGTCCTTCGCATCTTTAGACATATCCAAAACAAATCACAATCACCAATGCCAGAAAACAGAAAGGGGGAAAAAAAAAAAAAAAAACAGGAACTACCTCTAAATTAAACAGTTAGCCCTGAGGAAACAGGACTAGGTCCTCTAACTTAAACGGGCCTAGCCCTTGGTGAAAATAAGCTTAGAAAAGGAAAAGTACAGTTTTGCACCTACCATAAATGTAGATGTTCGAGTGCTCATACAGCTGCAGTCATAACAGATGGGTTATCCTGCCATCAGGCGGGTCCTCGGTCGGCCGAATTCCAAAGTCTAGGCGTCGGTTGTCGTCGCTTCTTCCCTGACGTCAGCGTGGCAGGGGTATAAAAGAGGCAGCCGATGCCATTTTCTTCAGTTTTTCTTGCCCCAGATGTCAGGTGCCCCCAGAAGGAAGGCAACCATAATGTTATGCAAAGATGCAATGTTGATAAATCAAAAAAGTACAGTTTTGTACCTACCATAAATGTAGATGTTCGAAGATCCACATTGCTGCAGTCCTAACACTTGGGTAGTCCGCTGTCCCAGTCGGCCCGAATACCAAAGTATATGGCTGACGTCGGTCAAGGCGCATTAGTCTGACGTCAGGACGTCAGGGTACAAATGCGCATGACCGGCGTCATATCCTCAGTCTTTTCTTGCCCCAGATGTCAGAAGACCCTACACAGATAAGGCCAAAACCAAAAACACCAAACACTCCTGTACCAAATATATGTACAATATATACAAATTTACAAAAGTACAACCCCACCCACACAACCACCCCTAAACACAGAGGGGAAGGAGGGAGGGTAAATTGGACTGCAGCAATGTGGATCTTGAACATCTACATTTATGGTAGGTACAAAACTGTACTATGTTCTTCATCCCACATTGCAGCAGTCCTAACACTTGGGTAGAATCCCAAAGCAGAGGTAAGGGAGGCTGGCAAATCATAAAGAAGCAGGAGCTGTCAACATGCCCTGCAAAATAGCTGTGGCAAAACCAGCCCTAGATTTAGAGTAGAGAGGAAGGTGGTAATGCTTAGAGAAAGTATGCACTGAACTCCAAGTAGCTGCCTCCAAAATATCCTTAGTTGCCACCCCCTTAGAAATGCTGTTGAAGTGGCAGTAGCCCTAGTGGAATGAGGCCTAATCCCAGCTGGAATCTCCTTGCCATGATGGGAATAACAAAATGCAATGCAAAACCCAATCCACTTAGAAATAGTTTGTTTTGACACAGGCTTGCCCTGAGAACTCAAAGCAAAAGAAACAAACAACTGCTGAGACTGCCTAAAATCCTTAGTCCTGCTTAAATAATAACGCAACTGCCTGTGTACATCTAAAGTGTGCAAAATCTTTTCCCCTTATTTTGGGGATCTGCATAAAAAGTAGGCAAATGAATAGTTTGGTTTAAAGCCACACTAGAAACCACCTTAGGCATAAAGGAAGGATTAGTGCGTAATGATACCCTATCCTTATGGAAAATCAAAAAGGCTCAACCGCCATAAGGGCCTGCAATTCAGAAACCCTTCTTGCAGAAGTAATGGCCAACAAAAAGCAGTCTTCCATGACAAGTATTTCAATTCAGCAGTAGCCGCAGGCTCAAAAGGTTGTAGAGTAAGTTTCTCCAACACAAAATTGAGATCCCAAGCAGGAGTAGGAGCTCTACGTGGGGTCTTATATTCTTTGCCCCTCTAAGAAATTGCTTGAACAAAGGATGAGAAAACAATGGTGGGTCACAATCATAGTGAGCTGAAATTGCTGCAGCATGAATCTTAATGGAAGAGAAAGACAAACCTTTGTCCAATAACTCAGTAAGATATTGAAGAGCCACACTCAAATTAGGCTCAGAAACCTCCAAATCCTTTGCTGCACTCCAAAATAAAAATCTCTTCCATTTTTCTGTACACTTTCCTTGTACTAGGTCTTCTGGCTTCCATAATCACATTCAAAACTTGTTGAGGAAGTTGAGACCTGCTGTGTTTCAAAACAGAATATGCCAGGCTGTTAGATGAAGAGAGTGAAGCTTGACATTGAGTAGATGACCGTCCCTCTGAGACAATAGGTGTGGAATCAAAGGTAAAGGCCATGGAGGCTTCCTTACTAGACTCCTCAGTAATGGGTACCAGTGTTGCCGAGGCCAATCTGGAGCTATTAAAATCATCCTTGGCTTGTCTTGTCTGACCTTTAGGAGTACCTTTGGGAGAAGAGGCAGAGGTGGAAAGGCATACACATGAAGATTTTTCCAACTGAAAGAAAGAGCATCCACTTTCCAAGCTGTGTGATGAAACCTTTCGTGCAAAACTTTGGCAGCTGGTGGTTTAGTGGAGAAGCGAACAGATCTATGTCTGGAGTTCCCCATGACACTGTCAATTTCGAAATACATGAAGATCCAGTTTCCACTGTGGGGATCCATGATTTGCCTGCTTAACACAGCTGCTAAGGAGTTCTGTGCTCCGGCAGAAACCTTGCCTGAAGAGTTAGTTGCAAGCTGAGCGCAGTCTCCCACAAAATCATTGCTTGCCTGCATAGAGGATAAGAATCGTTCCCCTTGTTTGTTGATGTACCACATGACAGTTGTGTTGTCTGTTAGAATCAACACCTGCCCTGGAAGAAGTAACTCCTTGAAAGCCATTAATGCAAACTGGACTGCTAACATCTCCTTCATGTTGATATGTAGATGCTGTAGTCTGGCAGGCCACTTGTCTTGTATCCACTTTCCATTCAGATGAGCTCCCAAGCTATGTCTGAGGCATCTGTCGTTAGAATCTGACTCGCCTCTGGCCGGGTCACAGAGAGTCCCTTGTTTAGGTGACATTCCTGAGCCCACCACAAAGTTCCTTTTGAATGCAAGGTATTATTTGAATGACAGTGTCCAAATCCTGGCAGTGCTGTGTCCATACATTTTGAGATACCATTGCAGCTTCCTCATATGCAGTTTGGCATTGGGAAGCACCAGAATACAAGATGCCATGAACCCTAAGGCTTGAAGGACTGTCCTTGCAGTCAGCCCGGACTGAAGAGATAGTTGATGGAAGTAAAGGGAAAGATTCTTTTGTTTGTCCGGGGTTAAAAGGCCATCTGGGTTGCTGTATTCAGTCTCACACCCAGAAAGCACATGTCTTGAGAGGGTACTAGACTGGACTTTATTTCATTCACAGAATACCCCAGGCATCTTAGCACTGCTATCACATATTCCAAATGCTGTAAAGGTCTTCCTTTTCTTGAGCCAGAATCAGGCAGTCGTCCAAGTAAGGATAGATTTGTATTCCTTTTAGCCTGAAGTAAGCTATCACTGGAGCCAGAACTTTTGTGAATACTCTGGGCAGTAGATAAGCCAAAGGGCAATGCAGAGAACTGATAATGGGAATTCCCAGCTCGAAAGCAGATACTTCCTGCAACTTAGTCTGATAGGCACATGAAGGTAAGCTTCCTTGAGATCTAAAGTTACCATCCAGTGATCTTTGCCCAGCAGAGGTAAAAGCTGTTGTAACGTCAACATTTTGAACTTGGGAATGTCCAGATAAGTGTTGAGGATAGATAAATCCAAAATTGGTCTCCACGTGTTCCCCTTTTTGGTACTAGGAACAGGCGAGAATAAAATCCTAGGCCCCTTTCTGGCACAGGAACCGGCTGAATGGCCCCTATTTGGAGTAACAGAGAAATTTGCTTGTGAGCCTCTTTTCTTTGTAGAGGAGGAATGTCTGGCATGCCTTTGAAAGGAGGCAAGGTATGGAAATAAAACCTGTAACCGTTGTGAATGATATCCAATACCCATCTGTCTTGGGTAATTAAACTCCAATTTTCTTTGAAAAGTGCCAGCCTTCCTCCCAAAGGTGCTGCCAGACGAGAAAGCACTGGCAGCTGAAAAGGCAGGTCATTGGGTCTGTTTACGAAAGGGCTGACCCCTGCCCTCACCAGAAGACTGAGCAGGTGAACTCCCTGTTCTAGGCCTAAAAGAACCTTGAGCTCTGCCCCTACCACGTCTAGACCTACCCCTAGACTGGGAATCATAAGCAGGATATGTCCATCCCTTAGTAGGCCAATTTCTACTAAACTTCGGAGGCTGAACCTGCAAAAAATCTTTAACAGTCTGCATAGACTTAGTCTTGTCCTCCATTTTCTTTAAAACTGCTTCCACAGGCGAACCAAACAACACATCAGACTGTAAAGGAGCATCCAAAATCCTTGTCTTAACATGCTCAGCTAAATTCTGATCCCTCAGCCAGGCGTGCCTGCGAAGAACAGAACCAGTGGCAGCCACCCTCGAAGAGGCCTGCACAGCATCAAAACCACATTGCAAGGAATGCTTACCCACCTGTTCAGACACATGAACTAAATCCTGCAACTCTTTACACTCAATACCTTCCAGAGCATCCACCTTAGACTTCAATTGTGAAAGGAGATAATTTTGATATTTTAACATGTGGAACTGGCAATTCAAAGCCCTCATGGCTAAAGTGGAAGAAGTATACACCTTCTTTCCCCATCTATCCAAAGCCCTTGCCTCTTTATCAGGAGGAACAGGATTTTTAACAACAGAAGCCTTAACACCTTTAGGCCCCTGAGAAACAGTTTCTGGATCTGCCCTAGGACTCTTAAAAAGATACTTATGAGCTTCAGGCACCCTATAATACCTATCTGGTTTAACTGGGGCAGGAGGCAAAGAATCAGGGTTCAGGGAAGCCTCTGCAAAAACATCTTCCACCACATCCAGAACAGGAGGTATAGCTAAAGGCCTATGCTGGGGTAAAAACAAAAATTCCCTAAGCCTCTTCCTGGAATCAGAGAAATCTTGACCTTCCCATTTAAAATGCTCCCTCATGGAATGAAGAGTCTCTGAAAAAGAAAAATCCTCAGGAGGAGAAGCCAAAGGAGTAGAATCATCTACATCAGAATCAGAATAAGGAGGATACTCCTGCAAGTCTTCAGCCGAAGACTCAGAAGCCTCCGAACACTGCTCAAAACTCTCAAGCTCAGGTTCCACCCTAGGCCTCTTATCAGGAGGGGGCATAGAACCTCTAATCATAGTAATCAAATCTTCTGCCATTTTAAGCATATGTTTCTTAGGCAAAGATCCTGAAGAACTAGGAGAGACACCCACTGAAGTTAAACCCGGCCTGCCTCTCAAAGAAGCCTTGGAAACAGAAGGGGAGGGCCTAACCACCTTAGGAAGGGAAGGGAGAACAGCCACCTGAGAAGCCCCTTCAGCCTGGCCTACCTCCTGAGAGGACACATCTTGTAACAGTAAAGTCTCTCCCTGAGACTCCAAAGAAACTCCTGGCAGAACCTCCGGCTCCACTGAGCCTTCTAAAGAACCCTCGTCCGGGACTGGCGGTTCTTCCAACCTAGGCTTTGCTGCTTTGTCCTTGCGCGTTTTGGACGTAGCGGGCGTCGGAGCATCCGACGGCATTTTATAATTACAACGCTTCCCAAAACTAACCTGGCACAGTCTAATCTTCTCTTTATAGTGCGTTTGTTAAATCTAGCACAAGAGCGACATCCAACAACGTCGTGCTCAGGCCCTAAACAAGGTATACACAAGGTATGGTAATCCCTATGAGGTATCTGTTTCCCACAAGAAATACAGTTATTCACTTTTTCTGACATCCGGTTAAATACGGAGGCAAGAAAAAAACAAAATATTCCCCAACGGGGTACTTAGCCAACTTTGATTCGGTCTGAAACTCCGACTTCAGAAAATTTCAGAACGCCAACCTGCACTCGCAAAACTGCTTCTGCATCGGACCATGCGGCAAAAAAGACTGAGGATATGACGTCGGTCATGCGCATTTGTACCCTGACGTCCTGACGTCAGACTAATGCGCCTTGACCGACGTCAGCCATATACTTTGGTATTCGGGCCGACTGGGACAGCGGACTACCCAAGTGTTAGGACTGCAGCAATGTGGGATGAAGAACATCAGTAGTTGCAAGCAAATACACCATAAAAGAATACCCCAAAAAGGTTATATGAAAAGTGTTTATCATAAGGCCTGTCCTAAGAGGGGATGGAGGGAGGGAGGGAAACCTGGACTGCAGCTGTATGAGCACTCAAACATCTACATTTATGGTAGGTACAAAACTGTACTATGTTCATCGTGCATACAGCTGCAGTCATAACAGATGGGTAGAATCCCAAAGCTAAGTAAGGGTGGTAGGCACTAAGTGGAACTAGGAGGGGCTAGGATGCCCTGCAGGACTGCTGTGGCAAAGCCCGCTCTAGATTTTGAGTGTAGTGGGAGGTGATAGTGCTTGGAGGAAGTGTGCACTGAACTACAGGTGGCTGCTTCCAAAATGTCCTTGGTAGGGACCCCCCTGAGGAAGGCTGCAGAGGTAGCTGTGGGAGTGGGATCTGATGCATGCAGGCACAGTTTTTCCATGAAATGAGTAACAAAAGCGTATGCAGTGGGCTATCCATTTTGAAATTGTCTGTTTGGAAATAGCCTTTACTTGAGCACCTGCAGCATAGGACACAGAGTTGCTCAAATTTTCTGAATGGCTTTGTCCTGTCCAAATAGTAACGAAGTTGTCTGTGAAGGTCTAAGGAATGTAGTAGTCTTTCCCCTTTGTTTTGTGGATTAGGATAAAAGGTAGGTAAGTGGATAGTCTGATTCAAAGCTACACTGGATACTACCTTTGGCATAAAGGTAGGGTTGGTTCGTAAGGAAACTCTGTCCTGATGGAAAATGATGAATGGTTGCACAGCCATGAGGGCCTGTAGCTCCGAAACCCTGCGAGCTGAGGTGATAGCCAAAAGAACGTCTGTTTTCCATGACAAGTACTGTAACTCTGTTGAAGCTAGCTCGAAGGGAGGAAGGGTCAGCTTTTCCAATATGAAGTTGAGGTCCCAAGCAGGGACTGGTGGTTTCCTTGGGGGTTTTATATTCTTTGCCCCTCTGAGGAACTGCCTTAAGAGAGGATGAGAGAATAAAGGAGGATCTGTGTTGTATTGTGCAGAAATGGCTGAAGCGTGGATCTTGATGGAGGAGAAGGAATAAGAAGTTATGTCTTACCATAACGTTCCATGTTAGTTGTCTTCTTCTCGCCTTCTTTCTTGCTGGATGGGTTCAGAGCCAATCCTCGGCTCCGACTCGGCCTATATTATAGCTCGAGAGCTATTTTTACCGGCTCAAGGCAGCCCTATATCCCACAATACCATGCGCTAACTCCCCAGATCTCGTTTGGAAGCTAAGACATAGTATCAAAAGTAATATTATAATAACAATAATATTATAATCCTCTTTTACAAGTACAGATTACCTGCTAGTAACACGAAGGATACCATGAAAGACTCAACATATTGTATCTCCAGAAATGGAAGAACTCAGAACCTCAAGTCTATCCAGGCTAGGGGGCAGGAGGGAGGGACGCAAGAAAGAAGGCGAGAAGACAACTAACATGGAACGTTATGGTAAGACATAACTTCTTAATGTTAAGTTGTCATTCTCGCCTTCATTCTTGCTGGATGGGACAGCGTCCCTAGCATCTTAGTCCTGGGTGGCTCAATGGAACAGACTCCTGAGTACAGCGGAACCAAAATCAGCTCTATTTCTGGAGGCTAGATCAAGCTTGTAATGGGCAATAAAGGTATGTTTGGACGCCCATGTAGCTGCTGCACAAATGGCATCTAGTGGTAACCTTGCTTGAAAAGCCGTTGAAGTTGATAGTGCCCTGGTTGAATGAGCTTTAGGCCTAGAGGGTAGTTGCCTGTGTCTCAACTCATAGATCAAGGTAATAATAGATGTCAGCCATCTGGAAAGAGTAACTTTCGATACTGGAAGCCCTTTCTTCCCTGCAGCATAAGAGAGGAAGAGCTGGTCTGATTTTCTGAATTGTTTTGTCCTGTCTAGGTAATACCGTAATTGGCGATGAACATCTAATGAACGTAATTTTTGTTCAGCCCTGTTGGTATAGTCTGGGAAAAAGACGGGCAAATCAATGGAGTGGTTTAGATTTGCTTCCGATAACACTTTTGGTAGAAAGGAAGGGTTTGTTCTGAGAGTCACCCTATCTTTATGAAAAACCAAATAGGGAGGACGGACAGACAAGGCTTGAAGTTCCGATACCCTTCTGGCAGATGTTATAGCTACTAAAAACAGCGTTTTCCAAGAAAGAAGTTTGAGGGAGCAAGAAGCTGCTGGTTCAAAAGGGGGTAGAATTAGTGAAGTTAGAACTAAATTCAAATCCCATTGTGGGGGTGGATCTTTAACTGGAGGTCTGAGTAACAAAATGCCCTTGAGAAAGGCTTTACAGAGTTTGTGGGACATAATATTTGCTTCTGAGAGTCCAACATGAAAATTAGCAATGGCCGCTAATTGTACCCTGATAGTGGCCGATGATGACCCCGAATGAAAAAGCTCCGCCAGGAAGTCTAGAACCTCATGAATGGGTGCATGGAAGGGATCTAAGGACCTAGTTTGTGCCCAGTGAGAAAAACGCTTCCATTTACTCGCATAAGTCTTCCTAGTATTGGACTTATGGGAAGCCAGAATTATATCACGAACAGGAGGAGAAATAAGGGGAAGTCTGGCTATGGCTGGAAGTGGAGCAACCAAGCTGTGAGGTTGATAGAATGTAGAGACTGATGCAGCTTGCCCGTGAGGTGGGTCAACAGATCCGGAAGGGGTTCCAGATGCCAAGGCTGTTCCAGCAGGTATTTGTACAGGAACGGGAACCAAACTTGTCGAGGCCAAAACGGGGCAATGAGGATCATTTTGGATCTCAAAGCGGTTGCTTTCTGAATTAGTTGTGGGATCAATGGAAAGGGAGGAAATGCATAAAGAAGACCCCAGGGCCAAAAGTGAACAAGAGCGTCTCTGAGGGACTGGCCTGGTAGAGGGAAAAGTGTGAAGAAGTTGAGGCACTTGCTGTTTTACGGAGTTGCGAAAAGGTCGCAGCAAGGCTGGCCCCACTTCCGAAAAATTCCATCTGCTACCACTTGATTTAGAGACCACTCGTGAGGCATGAGGATAGTTCTGCTCAATCTGTCTGCTATGACGTTGGACTTCCCGGGGATGTGCGCTGCTATCAGAAACCGTTGAGATGAAATCGCCCATTGCCAAAGTCTGAGTGCGTCTCGACAGAGAGGGTATGACCTTGTTCCGCCCTGCTTGTTTATGTACCACACTACAGACATATTGTCCGTTTGAATTGCTATAGTCCCCGTGGGAAGAGAGCTCTGAAGGGCCTGCAATGTCAAAAGCACCGCCCTCATCTCCAGGACATTTATGTGCAGGTGGCATTCTGACTGTTGCCAAGTGCCCTGGACCGTCCTGCCCTGATAATGCCCCCCCCACCCGATCAGGGAGGCATCCATTGTGACAGTGGCAACTGGAGGGGGGAGAACAAAAGGTCTGCCCTGAAAAAGCTGAGGGGAAACCATCCACCAGGAGAGATGTTTCCTGCAAGATGGTGTTATCAAAATGTTGTGGGTCATTGGCAGCTGCTGAAAGGACCACTGAGAAAACAGCATCCACTGAAGGAGCCTCATGTGGAAGCGGGCTAATGGAAGTAGAAGAATCACCGCCGCCATGAGGCCCAACACTTTCAATACTAGCTTGACTTGGACTCTGCTGGACTGAAACAGGAGCTGAACATTCCACCTTATGTCTGTCACTCTCTGAGGTGGTAATGTTGCAGACATTTCTGTGGTGTTTAATATGGCGCCTAAAAGGTTTATACATTGACAAGGCGACAAGGAGGACTTTGCAAAATTTATAGAAATACCCAGGCTGTTGCAAAGATGGATAATATAATGCCTGGCCATTATGAGATCCTGTTTGGCGGTAGCGGAAATGAGCCAGTCGTCTAAGTATGGAAACACCTGGAATCCTTTTAGTCTCAGGTGTGCCGTGACCACTGCCAAACATTTGAACACCCGGAGGGCTGTGGTGACACCAAAGGGCAGGGCCCTGAATTGAAAATGACTGACTACCAGCCGGAAGCGGAGGAACCTCCTGGAGTGCCTGTGTATTTTTATGTGGTAGTACGCGTCCTGGAGGTCTAATGAGCACATCCAGTTGTCTCTTCCCGAAAAGGGTAGAATGGACTGCAGTGTTACCATCCGAAATTTTGTTAACACATAGTTGTTTAACCTGCTGAGGTCCAAAATGGGTCTCCAATCTCCTGTCTTTTTTGGTACCAAAAAGAACCTGGAGTAGATTCCGGATCCTAGCTGATCTGCTGGGACTGCCTGGATGACTCTTTTGTTTAACAGCTTTTTGATTTCTAGCTGAGCCTGACCCCTCTGCGCGGGTGGTACGTCTGGTAGGGGTTTTGGCGGTTGTACCGGAGGGAAAGTGAGAGGAATTTTGTAACCCTCGGATATAATCTTCTGTACCCATGTGTCTTGAGTGATGGAGTGCCAGGCTTCCGGGTACAGAGATAATCTTCCCCCGACTGCCTCCGAAGGTGGACAGTCGGGCAGCTTCTCAGGGATGCTGAAACGGTTGGTCAGGGAAGATTCTCTGGAACCCTGGTTTTGTGGACCCCCTCTGCCCCTAGGGCGGCATCTGTTATTCCCCCCTCTGCCTCTAGGGGGAAATTCACCACATGCGGCAGGCGCGACTCCCTGTGGTTTGCGGAACCACATCTTTCCACCCCTCTGTCCCTTAGGATAAGGTCTAGAAGGCGTTGAAAAACGGACTCCCACGGCAGAGAGTCTTACCATCTTGCTCGCATCTGGTGAGGGTATTCTTCACCTGAGGCCCGAACAATTCTGAACCGTCAAAGGGGGTGTTGGTGAAGGATGCCTTGAAGGGGTCGGCAAAATTAAAGTCTCGCATCCAAACATGGCGTCTCAACGCAACACCTGTGCCAGCGGCCCTACTCGCTCCATCGGCTGCATAAGAGATTAGCCGCATGGAGGAGTTAACAATGGAGTTCAGGGTAGCCAGCTGAGAGTTTATTTTGTCCTTAAACCCCGCAGCAGAAGGATCCTGTACCA
This sequence comes from Protopterus annectens, assembly GCF_019279795.1. Classification (NCBI taxonomy): domain Eukaryota; kingdom Metazoa; phylum Chordata; order Ceratodontiformes; family Protopteridae; genus Protopterus; species Protopterus annectens. The sequence continues at coordinate 1,744,294,240 of NC_056735.1, forward strand.
TTTCACCCAGCTCTGTGAGCAAGTCTCTTTGAAGGCAGGTGAAATGACAAATAGTTCAGCGATCGCATAGAAAATGTGGCTGAAGCAAAGGTCGGCTTGCCGTACCTGTCCACGGTCCTGGACACTGTTAGGAGGATGAACAGGTAACAGAAGGATCAGCTAATTCCTTCTTAGTGGCTGCTGCTACCACCATAGCATCAACTGAAACACCTTTGATGAGAAAGGATTTGTCATCTGGTGCAGAAATAAATTTCGAAGGCCTCCTAGGGGTAGGTTCCATTGAATCAGGAGCTGCCCACGCCTTTCTAGCCACTACCTCCATTAGTGGGTCGAAAGGGGGGAGACTCCCAGGAGGTGGAAGGGCGAGATCCAAAGGCGTCAAGGTAAACCGGCTCGTCCTCAGAAGGTTTGAGAGTGGACCAATTTCCCCTCTGTCTTGGGATCTCCAGGATGTCTGAAAAGGAGACATCCTCAGAGGGGGATCTGGGAGAACCCTCTGACTCATCCAAGTCGGTGTCCGACGTGACAGACTCGGGCAAGTCTATGTGCTTCCTCTTGCACTTTCTTTTCCTAGGGGGTTCCCCTGAAGCTTCAGGGGAACCCTCGGAAGAGGAGGAGACACCCAAAGTGGGTACCTTACGCTTTGGATCTCTGCTGTCGGGTATAGGAGGGTGGCCAGAGTCCGTAACAGGCACTACAGAGGGAGGAGCCGCAGAACTTAACCTTGTAGTGGACACTGGGTCCAGCACACTCCTCATCACCTCGAAGGCCCCCCTATCAGACACCAAAGGTAGCCCCGGCTCCGAAGAGGCCGGAACCTCCCCCGGAACCGACAGAGAAGGCTCCGAGAATGATGTCGGGGCCGAACTAACCAGAGCCAAAGCTCCGAGAGGGAGAGCGGGGTCGGACAAGGGTCCAATGCCACTCGCCCCCTCGGAGACGAAAATTGAGTCCCAGCGCCCGGACCTCTCCATGGACGGAACCAATAAAGAGGTCGGAGCCGAAGGAGGGGGGCATCGGCTCCGACGTGGGCAAGGTCACGGTTCCGACAAACTCTGGCTCCGAACTCGAGAGATGAGTCGGAGGAGGAATGGATAACTGTATCGAAGGAGCCACAGTCTGGTGAGATGGGCTCTGAAGCATTTGGGCCAGAGCCTGGGACTTTATGAGTCTACTGACCACCCTCTCGATGTCGTGATCGGACAGCCTGGAAGACCTTGATGAATGAGTCCGCTCCGATAGAAGGGGGGACCTCGGAGCCGATCTGACGGACTCTAAAGAAGGGGACCTAGAGCGCTTGCGCGCTGGGGTCGGCTCCGATGATGGTTTCGAAGCGGAACCCACTTTGCTCGCCTCGGAGCCAGCCGGAACAGAGGTCGGAGCCGTCTCGACAACACCAGCCCTCGGCTCAGAAGCTGGAGCCGAGGGTTTGGCGGTTTTTGATGGCTTCCCCGAGCCAGACTTGGATGGGGAGTCATCAGGCTTTAACAAGCCCCTTAGAATAAGCTTGTTACGCCTTTCCTGCAGGACTCTTGAACTAAAACCCGAGACAAACGGAACAAGAGTCCTGCAGGTGTAAAGGCCCCAAGCAATAGACACAAGAAGTGTGGCCGTCTGTCAGAGACATTTTCTGACAGCACGAGTCACACTTCTTGAATCCTGAGACCTTAATGTCTTTGGACATTGCCCTAAGACAGTCACACAATCAGCACACACACTCACTCACTTACACACAAGGGGGAGATGAGGGGACTGATTAAAAGAACAACACACACACACAAAGTTGAGTAAAAGAAAAACTAAGGCCTGCAGGCCTGATTATAAAAGTTAACTACAGGGGTGGGTAGGGCTTACGAAACAAACTCTATTAAGTAAAAAAAAAAAAAAATCGATAGGTAACAAAGTAGGGAAAATAGCCTAATACTTATCTCAAAAAATTAGAAATTCGTTGAAAAAAATCCTTTACTGACCTGAGCCGGTAAAAAAAGCAACCTCAAGAGCGCAAACGAGATCTGGAGAGTTAGCGCATGGTATTGTGGGATATAGGGCTGCCTCGAGACGGTAAAAATAGCTGTTGAGCTATAATATAAGCAGAGTCGGAGCCGAGGATCGGCTCCGAACCTATCCAGCAAGAATGAAGGCGAGAATGACAACTTAACATAGTCCAATGTTTAACATCTCAGCTAGGTACTGAAAAATTTGAGGTATATTTATTACCCAAGGATTCTGTCCCTTTTCTCGATTCCAGGCACAAAATCGTTTCCATTTGGCGGAGTAGGCCTTTCGGCCTCCAAGATGGCATATTGCACCTCCTTGGAGAGGAGAAACTATTGGGAAATCAAGGAATTCTCCATGCAGCTAGATTTAGAGTTTTGAGATGGCTGTGAAGGGTTTTGTAGTTGTGCTGGGACAACAGAAGAGGGACTAGAGGTAGGATCCATGGTGGGGAATGTGTCAGGCTCTTCAGGAGCGGATACCAGTGTTGCCTTGGCCAGTCTGGAGCAATGAGAATCATTTTCGGCCTCTCTGCTCTGGCTTTTAATAGAACTTTGGGCAGCAGAGGAAGAGGTGGGAAGGCATAGACTGTCAATGTTGCCCAATTGAAGGAAAGTGCGTCCACTTTCCAGGCCTGTGGATGATAGGTCCTTGAACAAAATTTTTTCAACTGGCAATTTCTGTGGGTAGCAAAGAGATCTATGTCTGACTGTCCCCATGCCTGAGTTTATCTTTGTGAAAACTTGAGGATGCAACTTCCATTCGTGTGGATCTATCATATTTCTGCTTAGGTTGTCTGCCAGTGTGTTTTCCTTCCCTGGCAAGTATTGTGCCTGTAGCTGAATTTGCAATTCCAGTGCTGTGTTCCATAGGGTCATGGCTTGCCTGCACAGGGGGTATGAATGAGTTCCCCCGTTTGTTTATGTACCACATCACTGTGGTGTTGTCTGTCCTTATCAATAGCTGGCCTGGATGCAGTAGGTCTTTGAAGGTCATAATAGCCTTTTGCACGGCTAGCATTTCCTTTTGGTTGATGTGAAGGTGCTTCTCTTTTCGGGTCCATTTTCCCTGAATGCACTGATCTGTCGTGTGCTCCCAAAGCGTAGTCTGAGGCGTCTGTTGTGATGATTTGAGTTGCTTGAGGTGCACAGAAAGGAAGACCTGTTTCTTTGGCAAGCTTGAGCCCACCACATAAATTCCTTTTGAAGGCATGGAATGAGTGGTATAATTGCTTCCAAGCTGTGGCTGTGTTGAGACCATAAGTTTTTTTAAGTACCATTGAAGTTTCCTCATATGCAGCTTGGGATTAGTAGGATGCAAGATGCCATGAATCCCAGAGCCTGCAGGACTTTCCTTGCAGTTAGCCTGGTGTTAAGTTGCCATTTTTCTGAAGAATTGAGACAGTTGCCCTTGCTTGTCTGGCGTGAGATAGGCCATCTGGGTGGTTGTATCCAAGCTGGCACCCAGGAAAATGATTTGTTGAGAGGGTATTAGTTTCGATTTCTTTTTGTTGACTGTGTATCCCAAGAAGTTCAACAGTTTTATTACAAATGCCAGGTGTTGCAGTAGTATGTCCTTGCTGTCTGCTTGGATCAGGCAGTCCAGATATGGGTAGATTTGTATCCCTTGTAGTCTGCAGAAGGCGATTACTGATGCCAGGCATTTCGTAAACACTCTGGGTGCAGTAGATAAGCCAAAGGGCAATGCAGAGAATTGGTAATGGTTGAACCTGCAAGAAATCTGAGGGATCTTCTGCAATCTTGTCTGATGGGGACATGCAGGTATGCCTCCTTGAGGTCTAATGTTACCAGCCAAGACTCCTTGCCCAGCATGGGAAGAAGCTGCTGTAATGTGAGCATCTTGAATTTTGGCACCTGTAGATATGTGTTTAGGATGGATAGGTCTAAGATAGGTCTCCAATCTTTGTCTTTCCTTGGTACCAGGAATAGTCTGGAATAAAACCCTTGACATTGTTCTTTTGCAGGTACCTCTTGAATTGCTTTCATGTCCATGAGAGCTGAAATTTGTTTTTGTGCCTCTGCCCTTTGATTTTGTGGCAGGTTTGGCATGCCTCTCATTTTTGGAAGGGTGTGAAAGTGGAACCTGTAGCCTCTGTCTATAATGTTCAGAATCCATTTGTCTTTTGTAACAATATGCCAATTTCTTGAGAATAATGTCAGTTTTCCGCCCAAAGGTGCTGCCATTAAAGCTTTGCTTGGCAGGTGTAGGGGGAAGTCATTGTGTCTGTTTTCTAAAAGACTGTGATCTATCTTCTCCACCTCTTGGGGTTGGTGCTTGCCACTGTCTGGCTCTGAAAAATCCTTGAGGTTGCCCTCTACCCCTTGGACGCCTGTATCTGCCCCTTTGAGTTCTGTCCGTGGCTGGAAAGGACCAATTTTTTGAAGGCCAGTTTCTGCTGAAACGTGGAGGCTGTACCTGCAGGAAATCTTTCACTGTTTGCATTGATTTCGCTTTTTCCTCCATTTTCTTTAGCACCTCCTCTGCTTTAACACCAAAACAATACATCTTCTTACTGAGGTTATGGCCAGAAGGAAGGCAGTCTTCCAAGACAGGAATTGTAGTTCTGAAGATGCTGCTGGTTCAAAGGGAGGTAGAGTTAATTTTTCCAACATGAAGTTAAGGTCCCATGTGGGCACTGGTGGTTTTCTTGGAGAGTTGATGTTTTTTATCCCTCTTAGAAACTGCCTTAGCAGAGGATGAGAAAATACAGGTGGATCAGTGTTGTACTCTGCTGAAATAGCTGAAGCATGAATTTTTATGGATGAATAAGAAAGGTCATTATGGAGTATTTCAGCCAAGTATTCAAGGATATGTGGAATGCTCATCACTGTCGGATCCTGACCCTTTGCGGTGCTCCAGGTTCAAAATCTTTTCCATTTTGCTGAATATGCCTTTCTTGTGGAAGGCCGCCGAGCTTCCATGATGATATCCTTTACCCTCTTGGATAGTTTATCCTGGCGAGGAGTCAAGGTATTTTCCAGGCTGTCAGCTGCAAGGTTTTTAGGCTGGAGTGCAGAGTTTTGTAATTATGCTGTCAGAAGAAGTGGCCATTGTGGTAGAGGCCACGGTTTCGTGCGTGACATGCTCTTTAACAGTGGGTACCAGTGTTGTCTTGGCCAGTCCGGAGCTATCAGAATCACTTTTGGTTGCTCTGTCCTGATCTTCAGTAAGACCTTGGTCATTAATGGAAGAGGTGGGAATGCATATACTGTTAGAGCATTCCAGCTGAAGGATAGGGCGTCCACTTTCCATGCTTGAGGATGGTATGTCCTTGTGCAGAATTTCTTCAGTTGATGGTTGTGGGGGGAGGGGAAAAGATCTATGTCCGGCCTTCCCCATGATTGTGCTATCTGAAGAAAAATGTCTGGATGCAACATCCATTCATGTGGATCCATGGTGTTTCTGCTTAGGCTGTCCGCCAGTACATTGTCCTTTCCTGGTACGAACTGGGAATGCAGCTTTATATTGAGTTTTAGGGAAAGTTCCCAAAGATTCATTGACAGCCTGCAAAGAGGGTAGGAATGGGTACCTCCTTGCTTGTTTATGTACCACATAACTGTGGTATTGTCTGTCTTTATTAGCAGGTGACCTTGATGCAGGAAATGTTCGAAGGCCTCGATGGAATGTATCACTGCCAGCATTTCCTTTTGGTTGATGTGCAGGCACAATTCCTTTTGTGTCCATTGCCCTTGAATACATCTGCCCTTCATGTGCGCTCCCCATCCATGGTCTGAGGAGTCCGTTGTAATGGTTTGGCTGATATGTGGCATGCTGAAAGGCAGACCCATGTTTGACTGGCTTGCTTGTGCCCACCACAGAAATTCCTTTTGAAGGCATGGAATGAGGGGGATCAAAGCTTCTAGGCTGTGACTGTGTTGAGACCATAGACTCCTTAAGTACCATTGTAGTTTCCTCATATGCAGCCTTGCTTGTGGAATCAGAAGTATGCAAGATGCCATGAAACCCAGGGCCTGCAGGATTTTCCTTGCAGTCAGCTGGGTTTGTGTTGTCAGATTTATGAAATAATCCGGTAATTGCTCTTGTTTTTCTTCTGTGAGAAAAGCTATTTGGGTGTTTGTATCCAGCTTTGCACCCAGAAAAATTATTCGTTGGGATGAAACAAGTCTTGATTTCTGAATGTTGACTGTGTATCCCAAGGCCTGTAGTAGGCGGATGGCATAGTTCAAGTGTTTTACCAATGTTTGTTGGCTGTCCGCTTGTATAAGGCAGTCGTCCAGGTATGGGTATATTTGAATCCCCTGAAGTCTGCAATGTGCAATTACTGATGCCAGGCATTTCGTGAATACTCTGGGCGCAGTAGATAAGCCAAAGGGCAATGCTGAGAATTGATAATGCTCTGAACCTGCAAGAAATCTGAGGTGTCTTCTGCAACTTTGTCTGATAGGGACATGCAGGTATGCCTCCTTGAGGTCTAGAGTTACCAGCCAGGACCCCTTGCCCAGCATGGGAAGGAGTTGCTGTAAGGTCAGCATTTTTAATTTTGGCACGATGAGATAAGTATTCAGTGCGGACAAGTCCAGAATAGGCCTCCATTGCTTTTCTTTTCTTGGAACAAGGAATAGTCTGGAATAAAATCCTTGGCCTTGTTCTGTGTAAGGAACCTTTTCTATTGCCTTCATTTGTAGTAGTTTGGAAATTTGCTTGAAAGCCTCTGCCCTTTGATTTGGTGGCAGGTTTGGCATGCCTTGTCTTTTTGGTAATGTATGAAAATGGAATCTGTATCCTTTGTCTATTTGCAGTATCCATTTGTCCTTTGTAATACTGTGCCAATTTTCTGAGAATAAAGATAGCTTTCCGCCCAAAGGTGCTTCCAATTGAGCCCTGGTTGGCGGAGTCAAAGTCAAGTCATTGAGTTTGTCCTTGCGCAGTAGTTGTAGGTCCTGCACTACCTCTCTGGTTAGGAGGCTGCCAATGACGTCCTCTGTAGGAGCCTCGAGCTTGCCCTCTACCTCTGGCACGTCTGTTTTTGCTTCTTTGAAATCTGTCTGTGTCTGGAAAGGACCAATTCTTAGAAGGCCAATTTCTGCTGAATCTTGGTGGTTGGACCTGGAGAAAATCTTTGACTGTTTGTACTGATTTAGCCTTTTCCTAAAATTTCTTTAAGACCTCTTGAGCCGTGGAACCAAATAACTTTTGTTTTTCCAGTGGTGCATCCAGAAGCTTTGCTTTAACATGATCTGGCAGTGTTTGTTCCTTCAGCCAAGCATGTCTACGTATGACTGCACCTGTCATTGCTGACCTACATGAAGCTTCCAATGCATCATAACCACACAGTAAGAAATGGTTGCTAACCTGCTGAGAGTTATGTACCAGATCCAGAAGCGCCTTGCGGTCTAGGGGTTCAGGAGAGGATAGTTTTTTTATGCAGTTCATCTAACAGATACTCTTGATACTGTATCATATGGAATTACCAATTTAATGCTCTCATACAAAGAGTGGAAGAAGTATACACTTTTTTTACCCCATCTCTCTAAAGCCCTGGATTCCCTTTCAGAAGGAAGTGGATTATTGGCAGTGGTGGTTGTAACCCCTTTAGGGCCCTGGGAAATAGCTTCTGGGTCAGCAGAGTGGCCCTTGTAAAGGTATAGATGTGAGTCCGGGACCCTGTAGTACCTGTCAGGTTTGACAGGAGCCGGAGGAAGGGAGTCAGGGGAAATACTAGTCTCAGAGTACACATCTTCTATAACATTTAAAACAGGAGGAATAGCCAAAGGTCTATGCTGAGGTAAATGTAAAAAAAGTCCTTAACCTCTTCCTGGAATCAGAGAATTCCTGGCCTTGCCATTTGAAATGCTCTCTCATGGAGTGAAGGGTCTCCACAAAGGAAAACTCTTCAGGGGGGGGAGGCCGAGGGAATAGATTCCTCTGCATCAGAATCCTCGTAGGCCGGAAGGGCCTCCTCCTGGTAGTCTGAAAGGGCAGAGTCATCTGAGGCCTCATCAGAAGACTGGGGATCTGTCTGCTCAACCCTGGGCCTTTTGCCTGGAGGTGGTTGAGAGCCCCTGTCTGGATGTGGCTGAGAGCCCCTGATTAAGGAAATAAGGTCTTCAGCCAAACTTAAAATTTGTGAACTGGTAGTGGATCCCTGAGGAATAGCCTTGGGAGGGAGAGATGTTGGCTGTTTTGCAGCTTTAGCCCGTGTAAAGGCCTTAATGGACATGGATACAGGAGGCCTGGCTGCCCCATGTGCTGGAGTAGTTTTAATCAACAGAAATGGTGTCGGAAATTTCCTGAGCACCCGTTTCAGACGGAGATTCTATGACCGACCCAGTGATGGCCTCCGGTACCGAAGTTACCGGCTGTGCGGTGTCATCGGTAGGAAGCGGTAGAGATTCAGCTTCAGTAGAGACCAAGGCACTCGCGGTAGGCCTAGGCATGGAGCCGGCCGAAACCGCGTGTGTCGGTGCTTATCCTTTCGTTTTTTGGGTAAATGAGCAGTCGGAAGCTCCAACGGCATGATATAACAGAAATTTTCCCCAAAAAATTCCTCTGCAAACTCTGCCCGACGCCTAAGAGTGCATTTATTGAAGGAAGCACAGGCTGAACAGGCAGAGACGCCGTGGTCTGGGCCTAGGCAGGGTAAGCAGTAAGAGTAGAAATCCTTATGAGGTATTTGTTTCCCACAAGATAAACAATTATTAACTTTAACCGTTTGATCTGACATCGGCTGAGGCAAGAAAGAGTCCCCAACGGGGTACTTAGCTTTTTTGAAGACTTCGGTAGCTGAAATCACAGGAGCTGACCGACCGGCACTTGCGAACTGCTTCTGCTTCGGGCACCTCGCAGCAAGAAAGACTGAGGAAGATGGCGTCGGCTGACGCTTTTATACCCCAGGCGCTCTGACGTCGGGGAAAAGGGCGACATCAGCCGACGCCGGACCCAGACTTTGGAATCCGGCCGACCGAAGGGCTGCCTGAGGCAGGACAACCCATATGTAAGGACTGCAGATGCATCCTTGAAGGACATCCACCTTGTCTGTTAAGGTGTCCTTGGACCTACCAAATTTAAGGGATGCAGTTTTCTAGTCCCCTGGTATATCTTTTAGGTCCCTCTTTACCTCAAAATGTTTGTGTGGATGCTCTTTTCTAGGAGGTTGTATGAGAGTCAAGAATTCTCCTGTGCTTGTAAAAGGTCAGAGATGACACCATACTGTAACTGAACAATTACAAAGGCTTAAATCACACATTTCCAATCAAGCTGACTGGGGCTTCTCACGGATCTGTAAGAATGGAAAGATGCACATGAACTAGAGCAGGAAGAAAGCAACCCAGAGAGCTGATGCTTTGAGGAGAAACTCCTCATTCTCCTCCTCAGAGCCAAGTCAGTAGTTCCCACTGACTTCTGCCTAGAAGGGGCTATGACATGGCAGAAGTAGCCCGAGAAGGGCACGGCAGGGAGAAACATATCATTAGGAATGGCGGGGCAATAACTTTTGTAATAACAGTAAGTCTAAGATCATCCTTGTCACTCGTCTTGGTTTACAATTGAAAACAAACAGGTGGGCAAGTTTGTTTATATGCTTTATTGCACAGAAACATATCAGGATAGATATCAGCAGTACAAAATATAAACAAACTGATTAAATGACAGACTACACAGACATACATGCTTACATCTCAATAGCTTACTACAAAATATGGCAGTCTGGCTCACACTTGCTCAGTATTTATACATATGTGCAGGCCCATGGAAAGCTTCTTAAAGGCATACATACATACTGATCTACATTGCTCCCTCTTTAGTGAATTGCCCTCAATAAAATAGCATCTGAAAAAGACATGCAATTATACAGACACTGAGAAATAAACACAAAGTTCATGTCTAAGCTGCCGTGTATCTGGGACATGGTTTGGAAATGCGACCAGATCTAGTGACATAATAATTAGGGCTGGGTTTAGCAACTGGGACAGTCATTGGTGAACAGTCTCGAAACAGGGATATTTGCTGGAATGTCCTTTGGGATTTAGTCTTTCTTACAGGCTAAATGCTGCAATACAGACTTGGACACTGGTACTAAATGTTTCAGATTCTGCCTAAATGAATCTCCTTGTGATTCCACAATGTACAATCTCTGCTCTGGACATGCACTTTTCATGACTCCAGTCTGATCAAAACCTTTGGACGTCTGCACCCTCACTATGTCCCCTTCTCGTAATGGATTGAACAGTTTGCTGGTCTTATTATAATAGGACTTCTGGGATAGGCGCTTCTTCAACAGATGGGCTTTTACTGATCTGTTGTTCTTGACGCGTGGAACCAATAATGAACTACTAATTGGTAGTGTGGTTCTGGTTTGCCTCGACAGAAGTCTTTGTGTAGGTGAACCAAGATGTTTATCGTGAGGAATATTTCTGTGATTCAAGAGATTCAGAAAAACATTACTATTATCTCATTTTGACTTCTCTAATAACCGTTTCACACTTTGAACTGCACTTTCTGCCAAAGCATTTTACTGTGGGTACTCAGGGATACTTGTAACACGAATAAAGTCCCATTCTTCAGCAAATTTCTTGAACTGCTGGCTTGTAAACTGTGTTACCATTGTCAGAAATAACTTTGTGCGGACTACCATGGACTACAAAATGGCACTTCAACTTAATAATGACAGTACTGGGCACTAGATTAAGAAGTAGGTCAATCTCGAACCAATTTGAACAAGAGTCTACTAACACCAAGTAATGCTGACCATTCCATTTGAAAATGTCTGTAGCTACTGCTGACCAAGGTAGTTCAGAATTTGGTTTAGCTGAAGTGGTTCTTTCTATTGATGTAGCTTAGTACTATATTACATACAGAACAAGATGAAAGTACTCTCTCAATATCCTTTAACACAGAAGGTCAAAATACTAGTTCTCTTGCCCTTCTTTTGGTAGAATCAGCTCCTGGGTGGCCATGACGCAACATGATAACATACTCTTGCTGTAAGGATTTTGGAACAATCGCTTTTTGGCCTTTCATGAGGACACAATTGTCAAACAAAATCTCATAGATTCATAGGTGTCTACTAGGCTAATGACCACAAGGGCCTTTTTAAACTTAGCCATGCATCCCAAATCTCTGACAAGTTCTGATACCCTTAAATGTAAGCATGGGCTGAGAGATAAACCATTTACAGGTTACCTGTGTCCATTAGAGACAAGGTGCCAAACCAGAGATGAATTTCCAGTTCCCCATCCAACTGTCCAAGGTGCACTTGAATTGGGTTAGGGAGGAACTCTGCTTCACATGGATGGGGAGCCTGTTCCATAGATGGGGTAGTCTCTGGGATACTTACCTATCTCTCCAGCAGGTCCTATTTATATCACAGGCAAGGTTTAAGTCTTTAGAATAGGTAATTATTATAGTGCTGTTTGTTTTGTGGATATGCAGGAGGTCCATCAGAGTGGGGTCTGACAATGCCCTGTAAATCAGGCATAGATCTCCCCTCAAAAGCCTGCAGGAGACAGAATACAGGGCTAGAACCTTGAGGCGGTCTGCAAAGGACATAGCACTTATGCCCTATATTCTTTTAGTGAGAAACCTCTGTGGATGTTCCAATTGTTGGACATGCCTGTTTAGGTACATAAAGGGCGCATTGCACTTAATGACAGTTCTGATGAATGCCGAATACAGTGAAACAATAACTTCCTTGGACTTAGACCATCCATTATTTATAAGTTGCACAACATAAAATGATTTCTTCACCACTGTAGACACGTGATGGTCAAAGACTAGAGGACTATCTGTGTGTGTCATGTGGCATAAGAGCAATGACTTCTTCAACTGTATGCACTGGAGGATGAAGACTTTTCAGTGTGTTGTTCAAACCTTGTGGATCAATACACATCCTAATATCATCTGAGCTTTTCTTATGAGCTACCACCAGGGAAGACACCCATTCAGTTGGTTCATCAACTGGACAAATCACACCTTGCTACACCATTTTATCTAGCTCAGCTTGGACTCTTCTGCATAGCTACTGGAACTTTCCGGGCTGGTCTGACAACTGGGCTGACTTTAGGGTCTAACTTCATGGAATACACAACTGGGAGTTTGCCTAGTTTGTCTTGGAAAAGATCAGCATAGGTAGAGAAAATACACTGGGCAAAATTAGAACAGTGGTCTTTCAAGCTTACATGGTGCACTTCTTTATTAAATGAAAACAGTCCTATTTTCAAAACGGTCTCTGAGGCCTAATAATGACTATACATGCCTTTTGACCACATAAAATTGCAAGTCATAGCCGTTCCCAGCAGAGTAACATGAAAGTACTACTGAATCTTCAGTTTGAATTTCTTCACCACCATAAGCAATAAGCTTTGCACACTTTGCCAAATCAAGCTTCTCACCAGCACATACTTCAGCAAATGTTTCTGCTGACATAATATTGCACTTTGAACCCGTGTCTACTTTGAGCTCTACTGGGCTTCCATTTATCCGAACAGTACAAAATACTTCATTCTTTGCCCATAAATCTACTGCATTGACTGTTTCATTAAGCACAGACACACCATCAACATAAAAAAGTAGGGTCACAGCTTTCTAACTGATCAATTTGTCTCTCTGAATATGCTCTTTTAATAAGAGAACAAGCTTTATTTGATTTACAGAACCTTTGGAAATTATTCCATATATTGCATTTGCGGCGTTGCTGACCAAAAACTAAGCACTTTTCTCTTTTAGATATATGATTACCACCACAATTACGACAGCTGACTATGAAAACTGGGTAGAGCACATGCTTTGACTTTGCTGAATCACTCTTATGCTTCACTAAGACTGTGATCACTCTGGAATTTGCTTGAAAGCTATGGGGTTTTCCCAGGGAGTGTCACAGGACCTGCAACAGCTCCCATGTGCTTGGGCCCATTTCTTTTAACCACGTGCTGCACACTATCAACATTAGGCACTGGAAGCATGCAATTCTCATTTCCAAGTATATGTGTGTGCTTTTTTGTGAGCTCATATATCTGACAAATCTCAATGGCTTTATTCAAAATTAAATCACCGTCATGAAGCAAAATCTTTCTCACAGCATCATCTTTAATACCACACACAAGTCCATCTTTTATCTTCTCATCCCTTAAATCACCAAATCTGCACATTTTAGCCTTGCTTCTCAAGTCAGTTATAAATGATTCAGACGTTTCACCAGACTTTTGATCCCTTGCGTAAAATAAGTGCCTTTCCATCATACTATTCACTTGGGGGTTACACATTTTTCTAAATTTACGTTTCAAGCACTCTGGGGCTTCCCTTGTCTCAGCCAGTACCACTATGACAGTTTTCCTCCTCTCCTGCAAACACAGCAGGTGCATACACAAATGAACACTTCCTTTCTATGGCTTCTGAGACAGCTAAATTAACCAGAATAAATGTCTTTGTATGAGCATCTATCAGAAAATGCTGCTTGCATGAAAATATCATACTCTTGCTCAAACATTCCAATTTTCTGCAATATTATCAAATACAAGTGGAGCTGGTCTGAGAAAGCCTTCTGCCATGCCAACAAATTATAGTAAAACACAATGAAATCCTGACCCACTTGTAATTATGTACTAACATGCACCCACACCCAGCACTTATAACATTCAAATGCACAATAAACTATTCAAAATAATGTACTTTGGGAAATATGTTTTGTAATGGCTGTATTTTGTAAACAACTGTACTGTAACACTGCATAAACTTGTGAACACTTTGTATACTTCAGATATCTCAAATAGCTTTAATTAATGTGAAAAAGTACCACATAGCAAAAAAATGCAGTCGTTTTCCTTATTTTATACATTTTATGCAATTCGGACATTATTTCAAAATTTTCTTAATTATTTCGAATACTTTTAGCAATATGACACAGTTTCAGATATTCTGTTTAACAAGAAATTCGTTCTGAGCATTATGAGTGCTTCGTTTTATATTCTTCGAGTAAGAAATTACTTAAGCAAGTTTGAGTACCTGAAATTCGTTTCTGATCTGTTTTTGAGAGTTGTACATGCAGTAGAGGTAATCCATTCCTCTATATTAACTGAGTGCCTCTTGGTCTTGAATCTGGATCCCACTTCTGACACCATGTCACTCATGTTGGTTTACAACTGAAGACAAACAGGCGGGATAGTTCATTTATATGCTTTATTACACAGAAACACATCAGGATTGATATCAGCAGTACAAAATATAAACAAACTGATAAACTGACAGACAGACATGCATGCTTACATCTCAACAGCTTACTACAAAATGGCAGTCTGGCTCGCACGTGCTCAGTATTTATACACATGTGCAAACCCATGGAAAGCTTCTTAAAAGCATGCATACATACTGCTCTAGAATCCTACTACTCCTCCTCCTACCATTACTACTACATCCTACTACTACCTCCTCCTACTACTCTCCCAACTACTACCACCACCACTTCCTCCTCCTACTACTCAGGAACCTTCTCCTCTGACATCTCTGATCTTAACCTACCCTTTAAGATCAACTTGTTGCAGCGGTTTAGCCCTGGAAACGAGTTCTCTGCAAATTCTGCAATCAGAGTATAAATGTTCCACCCAAAGACATACCAAAAACATGATGTAGGGCTTCAGGACTGGGGTCTATGCTTGCACTGGGAGCATTTTTTTTAAACCAGAGGCCTTGACTTCTTTCTCAATGCAAACAATCAGCTCAACACCTATAGCAGACTGCAACCATCTGGAAACACTGCACCCAGTCAAGCAACTTCTATAAGCACATGTACTAAATTGCAGAAAAAAATGCACAATAATATAAAGTTATTAATTGGAGTGGATAGATTTTTTGCAAGTACAACGGACGAGACGTTAGTGAAATGAGAAGAGTGGGAAGGAGTCTTCCAAGGAAGCAAACGGGTTCCTGGCCAACTAAACCTACAAAAAAAGTACTACTAATAAAGTTGACCAATATATTGCAAGTTTTTGTAAAGGAAATGCAACCAAAAGGACAGAAAGCACCTTTGAAAAGCTCAAGCAAGCTTGGAATCATCATAGCAGCAATGAGATCTGGAGTACTCCTCAAAAGAGGAGCTTGAGCTTACAGGAGTCCCAGTGTAAAAAGAGGGGCCTCAAAGGTAATTAGTCCACAATTTTCCATTGTCTAGACAGGACCAGAATAAATAGAGCGGAGCTCAGCTTTCAGAAACAGGAACACATTCTGATACCATGACAGATGTGTTCTCCAAGAAATGTCATATACAATTTACTCCTCACCACGTTGGAATCCATAACCATAGCTACAGAACATTCCCAACTACGACAAAAATGTTTTCAGGAAATTAAGCGATTCGACTTTTTTGATGTGCAGAATGAAAAGAAAAAATATCAGTTCATTCTACATGCCACATTTTTTAACAAGTCTATTTCATTCCAATAATTTGCTTAGATTTTGCACAAGAATATTTAAAAGTGTTTTCAGTTACTGACGACCTGTTTATTACACAAAAAACGTTAAGGGGAGTATTACATTAATCAAACACTTTTCATTTCGTGGACAAAGCCTGCCATTTGAAGTGGTCATATAAAAAAATGTTCATTTTATTTATTTGACTTCTGTTTACCGGGATAATCCGACTGGGCATAAAGACCATTTTCAGAGGAGGCCAGAGGGAAAACCCAAAAGATACAAACTACAAAAAAGACAGTTTGTAAACATATACAGTAGTAACAAACAGAAAAACAAATTACACATAATGCATATATAATGTTATACATTAAAAAAGAAGTTATGTACTCACAATAACATTCCATCTGAGTATTCATACTTCATTTTTCTGCAACCTGTGGGTATTCGGTTCCGTATCGGATCTGAGCTGGCAACATTTCAAAGCTGCTTCTCAAACGAGCCATTGAACAGCCCCCCCGATCAGTCCGGATCAGAAGTCTACTCAAGGTTCTTTCTAGTGCCAAAAAAGACGGGGGACCTCAGGCCCATTCTAGACCTGTCAACGTTGAACCTGTATGTAGCCAAACAGAAATTCCGGATGGTCACCCTACAGTCCATTCTACCTTATCTCCGAGAGTGCGACTGGATGTGCTCGTTAGACCTCCATGATGCGTACTACCATATCAAAATACACAGAAGCTCCAGGAGGTTTCTGCGCTTCCGGCTGGGAGCCAGTCATTTTCAGTTCAGAGCCCTACCCTTCGGTCTCACCACAGCCCCCAGGGTGTTCACCAAGGTAATGGCAGTTGTAGCTGCTCACCTGAGGCTTCAGGGTATTCAGGTGTTTCCTTACCTGGAAGACTGGCTCTTCGCTGTGCCCAACAAGCATCACCTGTGTCTGGCCTGAGATTACTTCATTCGGTTGGCAGATCTACTGGGAATTACAGTCAATGTTCAGAAATCCCAAATGCAACCAGTACAAGTTCTAGACTTCAATGGGGCACAGCTAAACACTTTGCAGATGAAGGTATTCTTAACACCAGACAAGATCTTACACCTCTGGTGCCACATAGCTCAGATAGCGAACTTCAAGTCTCCAAAGGCGAGCGAGGTTCTCCAGGCATTGGGTTCCATGGCTGCCTCCATATCGATTCTCCCTTGTGAGCACCTTCATATGTGGGTTTCTTCAATGGACTCTGGCTGTTCAATGATCTTGGCTAGACCTGCCCATGGAATTTCCGATCAGGATCAGTCACGTCTGCAGGACGTCCCTTCTTTGGTGGTTAAGTTCAGCGGAGATATCAGATGGATGCCCCTTTGCGTCATTTCCGGTCCAAGCCACCATGACCACGGACGCCTCCCAACTCGGGTTGGGGGGAGGGGGGACACTGTTTGGGAAGGACAGTCCAAGGCACGTGGTCCCAGTCAAAGACCAAGTTGCACACAAATGTTCTAGAGAGGAGGGCAGTGCTTTTAGCGTTGAAAGACTTTCCCACTGTCCTTCCTCTCGGATCGATTGCAATTCAGTCAGACAACATGTTGGTTGTCTGGTATATCAACAAGCAGGGGGGAACCAGATCCTACCCCCATGTCGCGAGGCCATGAGAGTGTGGGAATGGGCGATCTCCACCGGTCGGTTTCTGATACCAACGCACATCCTGGGGCGCTCTAACATTTTAGCGGACAGATTGAGTTGGGCTATTCTGATGCCGTACGAGTGGTCTCTGAAACAGTCAGCAGCAGAGGAGATCTTCCATGCATGGGGTCAGCCTTGCTGCGATCTCTTCGCATCTCTGTCCAACGAAAAGTGCAGTGAGTTCTTTGCTCTGACTCCCTCACCAGGGGAAGAACCCTGAGACGCTCTAGTCCATGCTTGGCCCCCCGGGCTTCTGTATGCTTATCCACCACTGCCACTCATTCCGAAATTTCTTCAGAAAGCTTGCCTACTGTGGTGCAAAGTTATCTTCATTGTCCCGTTCTGGCCTAGTCAGGTTTGGTTCCCATTCCTTTGGTCTCATCTCTTAGCTCCCCCTTGAGTTCTGGATCCCTGCCCGGATCTAATCTCCCATCCGTCGGGGGCCTGTCTGCCCGACATGGGCAGCCTCAAGCTGACAGCTTGGTTGCTCCAGTTCCGTTGATTGCCAGGACTCCCGGTCTTTCATTCCCGGTAAAATCCACTCTGGTGGCTTCTCTTAAAGATTCCACTAGGAAACTATCGCAGGAAATTGAAGCGTTTTTCCATTTGGGCCTCACAGAGAAAACTAGATTCCTTTACAGCCCCTGTTTCAGCGGTGTTGGATTTCTTGTCTGGCATTTTTCAGCAAGGAGCTAGTTCCTCCACAGTGAAAGTACAATTGGCAGCAATTTCTAATTTTCATGTTGGTGAAGACAACATTGCCTTAGCCTCCTCTAGGCTGTGTAAGGCTTTTCTTAAAGGTACTTTTCTGTTGCATCCCCCTGTCAAGGATTCAGTGCCTCCTTGGGACCTTACCTTTGTCTTACAGGCATTGGTGGCTCCTCCATTCGAACCTGCAGCTTCGGTGGATTTGAAATTTTTATCCTGGAAGACAGCTTTCCTAGTCGCCATTACATCTGCTAGGAGGGTTTCTGAGCTTCAAGCTCCGTCTGCCATACCTCCTTATTTGGTCTTCCATAAGGATAGGGTCTCTCTCCGTACTAATCCTTCCTTCTTACCCAAAGTGGCATCTGAAGCAAACATAAACCAGTCCATTAATCTGCCTGTTTTCTTCCCTAACTTCCAAAATAAAGGTGAATACAAACTTCATTTGTTAGATGTTCATAGACAGCTTCATTTTTATCTTCATAGAACAAAATTATTCCGCAAGACTGACCAGTTGTTACCTTTTCCAAAGCATTTCTGGGAAAAGCTATTTCTAAAGTTTCTTTGGCCAGATGGATCACTCTTTGCATTTCACATGCCTACAAAGCAAAAGGTTTATCTCCTCCTGGTATTGTTAAAGCTCACTCTACCAGGTCCATGGCGACTTCTGCTGCCTTTTGGTCTAGGGTTCCTTTGGAAGACATTTGTGCAGTAACGACCTGGGCCAATTCAGATACCTTAATTTCCCATTACAAATTAGATCTGATTTCTAGGGGTAGAGCATCCTTTGGCTCTGCTGTGCTCAGGAATATCCTTCTAAAAGGGCCTCCCAGGATTAGAGTAGCTGGGGACCCTGTCCCACAGGTTGCAGATAAAATGAAGTTAACTACTTAAGACAAAGAAGTTATGTACTCACCATAACGTTCCATCTGAGTAGTTATACTTAATTTTTCTGTAACATTCCCTCCCTCCGTCACCCGGACCTTGCCCTATCTATTCAGGTTTAGTTCACTGGGCTGACTTGCTTATGTATTTAGTTGCAGCAAACTCGATCTGAGGGAAGGTAGGAGATGGCACTGCGTTATGGGTAAGGGGAGGAGCTCAGAGAAGATGCTAGAGAAAAAAAGTTGCCGGCTCGGATCCGAATATCCACAGGTTGCAGATAAAATGAAGTTAACTACTTCAGATAAATTGTTATGGAGCATAAATAAAATGCTAAAAAAATCAAATAAATGTGACTGTGGCAAATGTAATATGCAAAGCACTACATATATATATATATATATATATATATATATATATGGATCTAGGACTACTGAATGAAAGTTCAATAGTCCGAAACCAAATTCACCGAACACACTTCAGCAAAATCGCTTTCGCTAAAGTCACTAAAATAAACACCAAAAAAAAAACAAACAAAAAAAACATAACTAACATATGGTGGGGCAAGCCTCCCTGCACCCCCCTTTTATATTCTCACTTCGAGATCGCACAACAGTATGGAAAAAGGAATATTCCCTCATCCCCACTGTACTACGATCTCAGCAAAAGCCATTCCCCCTTGATTTTCCCTATATCTTATCATACTTTCGCTAAAGTGCTTTTTCAGTGAAAAGCTCTTTCGTGAATGTATGATTGACGGTTTCACTTTCGGTGAAACTGCCGTTTGTGCATTAGTACAGATCCTATATAGATATATATATATATATATATGTGTGTGTGTGTGTGTGTGTGTGTGTGTGTGTGTGTGTGAGCACTGTATATGTAATATGCAAAGCAGAGTAATTGTAAAAAGACTAGACAGAATATCTAAAGAGACAGAGAGAGAAAGAAAGATGATACTCATGGTGAGTTTATAGGAGAAAAAAGTTAGTCATATATCAAATAGACAGTGAACATTAAGACCTGCAAAGGGAAAATAGAAACAAATACAGCAATATGTAAATCAGGAGATACACAAGACGGTATAATATTCTGCCAGGAGTTGTACAAGAACAGAGCCCAGAATTAAATAATGGGACTTGAACTGTGCGGTACTGGCAGTGGTTAAAATGTGCTGGAGGATTATGTTCCAAATCATGGGGATTCGATTAGAGTAGAGAGCATCTCCAAAGTGATATCTTTTGTGACATTTAATAGGAGTTTGTCAGTGGATCTCAAATGTCTTCTGTTAGACTGAAGCTGAAATAGATTATGTAGTGCTCAACACTTGTCAGGCTGGTATACTATGTCATGGGCCATCGTAAGTTGGGTGAGAGTTAGATAACTGGGTAACCAAGCCATTTTAGTTGACATACAGTGATATATCTATATGCTGATTTGGTAGCAAATCTGTCAATCTTATTGTAAAAAGCATCTCATTTTGTTAGATCTGTTTTCTTCAAATTGGTGACGATTGGAGAGGCATAAAGAAAAATAGAGAGAAGATGAGACCTGACAATAGATTGCCTTGTGGAGTCAATGAAATAATGCTTAATTCTATAAAAAGAATCTAGTTTAATACGGAGTTTTTTAATGATTAGAGACAAATGTTTATCAAATCTTAAGTTATTACTAATTGTAATTAAAAGAGCGCCCCAGCACTACCAGGTTATACCTCATACCATGCTTTTCGGCCCCAAAACTTGGACCGAACCGGAAAAGGAGGGGGAGTATCAATATTCGTCAAAGATACCCACACCTCCAGGTTGGTGGCACAGCACGAAGCATCAGAGACTATCCATGTGCAACTAACAGTGGGTAAAACTGCCTTCCAGTTTATAGCCTGCTACAGACCACCCTCCCAAACCCAGGAACCCCACTCGGCCTTCCTGAGAACATTGGCAAATATGAAGGTCTCTCCAAACACCATTATATTGGGCGACTTCAACTACCCAAACATAGACTGGGAGCATTACTCTAGCTCCAACACCCTAGCTCAAAGGTTCCTAGAATTTATAAACTCAAATGCTATGGAACAACTTGTTACCACTCCCACAAGAGGGGAAAACATACTGGACCTGATCATCACCAACATGGGGACTCTATGCTCCAGACCAGAAGTGTATCCCTCACTGGTAAGATCAGACCATAAACTAATCTCACTGGATATTCACATCCCGACCCCACCCCCTGCCCAGAAAACCACAGTGAAAAACTTCTCTAAAGCAAATTTCACACTCCTCAAAACCGAGGTGGAATCCTTCAAAGCCCCCGGGCCTGTGGAAAATACGTCCCAGACCGCAGAATCCTTTATAAACGCATTCCATGAACACCTTCAGGAATGCATGGATCATGCAATCCCAAATAAAACCAAGACCCAATCCTCCAAAGGCAGGCGTCCTGTCTGGTGGACCCCAGCCATAAACAAACTATACAATAGAAGGAGGAAGCTACTACATGATAGAGCAAAATCCCAAAAAGGGAAGGCGTCTCTGATCAGTGTTAGCAAAAAACTACGGGCACTCATAAAATCGTCTAAGGCCAGCTTCGAGAGAAAAATTGCACAGGACACTAAGGATAATCACAAGGCTTTCTTTACTTATGTTAGGAACCTGGGTGGGAATTCCCAGATATGCTCAGAATTAGTCCAAAATGACAAAAAATACACCAAACCCAGACATTGACAACATCCTAGCTGACAGGTTCAGTGCAAGCTTCTCCCCCCCCTCCCCACTAAAAAGGCAAATATCTATCCCAGCAGAGTGCTGCCCCCCCGACATCTCAGATGCTCAGGTAAGAGCCGCCCTCTCCAAAGCAAAAAACACAGCATCAATGGGACCAGACGGTGTCCCGGGCTGCATCCTACATGAACTCCAAGAAGAGCTAAACCCAAACATAAAACTACTGTTCAATCTCAGCCTTACCACAGGATATGTACCCAAAGAGTGGTGTACAGCAACAGTGGTCCCTCTCCATAAAGGTGGTGCCTCAACGGATCCTGGAAACTATCGCCCCATAAGCCTGACTAGCTTGGTCTGCAAAGCTATGGAAAGGATCATCATGGACCTCATAAATAAAGATATTGGGGACCTACAGACACTGGATCCTACTCAGTTCGGCTTTGTTAAGGGCAGATCCTGCCTTTTAAACCTGGTCGATTTCTTTGAAACAGTCACCAAGGCAATTGACGAGGGGAAGGTGGTCCACACAGCCTACCTGGACCTCGCAAAAGCCTTTGATACAATACCCCACTCTGGCATTATAGATAAGCTCACCAGCTTAAATATAAACCCCTCTGTCATTAGATGGGTTGCAAACTGGCTCAAGGACAGAACCCACATGGTTAGAATTGCTGGAGCCATGTCAGACTCCAAACCAGTTACAAGTGGCGTCCCACAAGGCTCAGTCCTGGGACCTCTCTTGTTCGGTATATATTTCTCGGAGGTACAGGCCAACACGGAAGGACTGTGGCTGACCAAGTTAGCAGATGACTGCAAACTGGGCGCCATAATCGACTCTCTAGCCGACACAAGCATCCTCCAAAAGGGCCTCATAGAAACAGACAACTGGTGCCAGAGCCATGGCCTCAAGCTAAACGCCAGAAAGTGTATAGTCACCCCCTTTGGCAAAAACAAAGTGCCCACAAATTACCACATAGGTGGTAATCAATTAAGTACAGAAGTAATTAGGGACCTGGGGACCCAAGTTGATAGCAATCTCTCATTTGACAACCACGTGGCCAAAGTGGTTAGAAAAACATTTTATATAGCCCACCTAATCATGAAGGGATTCACATCTAGATCAGGGGAGGTCATTGTCCCTCTTTACTCATCCCTCATCAGGCCCATAATTGAGTACAATGCCCCTTTTGTGATGTACCTTACCAGACACCTGCAGCAACTGGAAAGACCCCAAAAGTACCTCACCAAGAGGATCAAAGGGCTCAAACAGATGCCATATGCTGCCCGGTTAAAGAAACTCCAGCTCTACTCAGTGGCATACCGCCTGCTCAGAGACGATCTGTGCCTGACGTATAAAGCCATGTCTAATCCAGAATTAATGGACATGCTGCACCTCAGAAAATCCAAATCCCATCGAGCTACGCGCTCGAGAGACTTGAACCTCAGCACTGAAATAAATAGGACATGCTGGAGGGACAAATTCATAACCCAGAGGCTCCCTTCACTCTGGAATAAAATCCCAGTCCAGGTTAGGCAGAGTCCCTCATTGACTCTCTTCAAGAGGAATCTTGATGAGTGGATGGGGGATCGCAGGTTTATCCCAGGTATCACTTCTGTGTCACTGTTAGACAGAGGCACAGTATACTAACCTCGAAAAAGGGCTCAGCAAAATTAATTTAAAATGGGTGGCGAAAGCCAAACACACTCTGGCTAGGCTTATAAATGCCCTAGGGCAGATAGCTTAGTATGAACCTATGAACCTATAATTGTAACTCCAAGTGGCTTACTGTGAGGTACAGGTTCTATCTTGGAATTGTTAGAAGATTATATCTGAAAAGGAAACTGCAAATCTAAAGTTTTTTTCATTTAAAAAAATCGTTAAGTTTAGTTTTGCTAGAATTGAGAATTAACTGAGAGTCAGACAGCCAGGATACTACTGCTGTGAAAAAGTTATGTTATTTCTAGAAGTTTAGAGAATGAGGGGGCAGAACAGATGAGTGTAATCATCTGCATACTGTAAAATTGTAGCTAAGTGGGTGGCACTATGGAGTTTGTTGATAAAAAATGCTAAACAAAAGTGGACCCAAGACAGAGCCTTATGGAACACCAAATGAAATCGGTAGTAGAGAGGATAAATCTTGTTGCCATTTTACAGCTTGTTGTCTTGACAGAAAGGTAGCTATAGAACCAGGTAAGAACTGTATGGCTTAAATTAAAAAGAATCCATCTCCACCAAAGTTGTGAATTTAACAATATCTGTGAAAATGGAATTAAAAAAGTTAAGTCATAACACAGCTGTATTACAATCTTACCATAAACTGTACAGGTTCCAAGAATATGCACTGGGGCATTCAACACTTATGGGATTACAACAGTCAGCCTAACTTCAGAGTTCTAACTTTCTCCTAATGGCCTTGGATGACTCATTCACTCTCATATTGGTGGCATTTTATAAAAGGGGTATCAGGCAATGCCATCTTCAGATCTTTCTTGCCCTGGCCGGACATGGAGCTTTTCCTAGGCAAAGTACCAGTGGACCTAGGATATGCATTCCAAGTGGACAATGACCCAGACAAGTGCACCAGTCTGCTTTGCCATCTCTACAACAGAATTAAAGGAAGGAAGGATCCCTTGGTTGTAGAAGACATGGAAGCTGGGGGAGGAAAAGTGAGTTCACCCAACAAATAATGAACAACTAGGAGAGCAGAAGGAATGCTGAGGAGGAACAGGGACTGCAAATGAGAATATATTCGAACATAAAAAAATTATGGGTAAGTTTCTAATGAAACTGTACTATGTTCATTTTAAGTCAATGTTGTAGACATCATGTCTGGAAAAACACCCACAGCATAAGCACCAGTGTGTGGCTTGACTCACTTGGTTATGAAAACAGCAGATCATGGAAAATGGCAACAGAGAAAAACACCCTTGTTCAGGAATCAAACTAAATGGGAATGTGTAGTGATGGTGTTGACAGAAGACCAAGTTGCCGCTTCAGTGATTATCAGGTACTGTCCCTCCCCAGGAATGTTGTGGTAGCTTTGCTACCTGGATAAAATGGGTCCACAAATCATGCATCTCCTGTTTCAGGTCCTTGTCCTCATTTCCTT
The DNA here is from genome assembly GCF_019279795.1 of Protopterus annectens. Taxonomy (NCBI): domain Eukaryota; kingdom Metazoa; phylum Chordata; order Ceratodontiformes; family Protopteridae; genus Protopterus; species Protopterus annectens. The sequence continues at coordinate 1,744,318,710 of NC_056735.1, forward strand.
AGATTTTCAGCTAGTCAAGAAAAGACCCTTATCCTTTTTATTATTATCCTGTTTATCAACCAGGTAGGCCTACTGCATACAGTCGCGTCTCAGGGGTGACCTGGAAGTACTAAATGACTTGGTCAAGGTCACACATTAGGCAAATGAAGACAGAGAATCAAACCTTGTACCACAGGAACTACAGCTTGCAAACCTTAACCTCTGTGCCACCTGCTAGACTCTAGAAAATAAAACAAACCTTGACATGATATAGTATAACCTTTACATGAAGAAAAGCAAAGCAAATACAACAAGCAAGTCATTTTGTTAAGGCCTGTTTATTAAAAGGCCTACACTTTCTGTCTTGCAAAGAAAAATAACTGAAATAACTTTCATTATTTCTGTAGAGATAAACTCTCAGTCAAAAGCTCATCCAAAGAATGTAAGATTCTTTCTTCTTAGGTTTGGAGTTTTGGGAAGACAGGGAAATTAATACTCTAATTCAAAGATAGTTATTTCACTCCTTTAATCATGGAAGTAGAGTTAAAGTAGAGAGATCCTGTCTTTGTGAAAAGAATCAAAAAGGATTTCTTGCACATTAAGGCTATAATTCAGCTATTCTTCTAGTAAATATAACTGTCACCAAAACAAGGTTTCTTCAATAAAACACACACACACACACACACACACACACACACACACACACACACACACACACACACACACACACACACACATATAAGTGTGGAAGCAGCTTTTTCCAAAACACAATTTAGGTCCCATAGTGAAATGATTCTTCTGGATGGTCTGAGATGAAATACCCCATGTAGAAACTGCTTAACTGGTAACCAGGTATACAAACGGGGTCTACAGGCAGGCAGATGGTGACAGCTGAAACAAGTACCTTCATATGCCTATAAGAAATTAATGCAAGATCATCCTAGCGGCAAGCCATAGATGCCCTATAGCAAAAACCTTTCCTGCTGACTCGAGATTGTCCACTCACAGAGGAAAAAGTACTGGAGCTAACCTCAGTGAACACAGCAAAAGGGAGAATTAGTGTGTCTGTGCTAAAAAAAGGAGCATCAGTAGCATTTATAGACCCTCCTCTTTAATCTTTTACCATACACTGGGGGATCAAAGGAATAAGAGGAAATGTGTAGAAAAACAGACCTGCGCTGGCAGGAGATATGAAGGCGGCACCCACTTTCCAGGCTCCTGGAGAAGGTGGCACCCACTTTCCTGGCTCCTATTGAAGCTGATGTCTTGCAGCAAAACTTCCTGAGCTATCGGTTTTCAAGAAAAGCAAAAAATGTCTACTACCCTACCCCCCCCCCCCCCGAGTCAAATCAAGAAAAGCTTTCCTACTCAACATCTATTTGTGCAAGTCTGACTGAGCCGCTCAGCCTATGACACTCTCCTGAGACAGAAAGTAGGATTGCTTGAAGTCTCAAGCCAAACTTTTGCGCTACTTCCTAAGCCTGTATTACCACTCTGCACTGGATGCAAGAACAGGTCTCACATACTTTCTGATGCACCATATCATTGTAATAGTGTTCATAAGGAAATGCAGGGAACCCTGTGTCAAAAAGTATTTGGACATTTTTGCAACTAAATTAATTATCATCCTTTTCTTATATGTTTCTCAGGTTCTTGTCTCACTAACCCTAGCCCCCACATCACCCACATGAACTTCCCTACAGTATTTGAGAAATCTTGAGGTGAGGGTCTGGGTTCCTAAGGCCAGTTTGAAAGGCACCCCCAGATTAACCAGTACCGGATTCTTCTACTATGAGGGCTTCTTTACACTAGGCAAAATTGGAATGGGTCTTCCAAAGACGAAGTGCTGACATCATCTGTTCCTGAGAACACTGAAACTTTCTCACATTTACTCCAACTAAATAGCTCATCAGTACAGGAGGGGCCATGCACACCAAAATTCTGAAGAATTCCCTTGCTGTGATGCAATCTTTTTCAAATACTGACTAGAAGAAAAACAAGTACCTTGTCTTTAGAAAGAAAGGCTTTTTTCTGTTATATCCAGTGATGCATCTAGAAAACATTTCCTTCAGGAGTGCAGTTGACAAGCCAGAGGGCAAAAAGGTACATCTGAAGTGAGCTCCCCCACTACTTTGAATCAAAAATACCTTCTGAGCACTCTTGCAATGGTAATGTAGACTACTGACAATAGAAGCGGTGGCAGGCCTTAAAGAGGAAGCATTTTGAATAAGAACTTGTTTAACCTTCAAAGGTCCAAGTAAGCCTCTCCTCTTTTACTGGTATTAACAGAAGAAAAAAATGAAAATTGAATAGAACCTTCTTTTTCTTCCCCTTTTGGTACTCTTTCTATGCTTCATTAGTTTAGGAGATCCTCTAGCAGGGGTGGAACTAGAATAATTTGTTCCTCGGGAAAAGGAAAGACCCCCCCCCCCCCCCAAATCTGTAACCTTTCTCGGAATGCTGAAAAAACACTGGTCCTGAGTTATTTTCTCACACTCCTCCACATAATACAACCAGAAGGAAATGTATTCAATGAAGATGAGGGTGGGATGGGGGTTACATATATGAATTGGGTGAGTTGGGTGGGATTTCTGGGAGAGGAAAAAGAGGCAGCCTGACTACGTCATAGCCTTTCTCTCTGCATGCCTTAGCAAGGATTAGGCAAGCCCACAAAGGTCCTGTATCTCAATTAGGCGTGTGACCACAGTTTTCAATCCAGAATTTTTCCTTCATCTTGTGAATGCTGCCTCCCAACCCAAAAAAAAAAAAAAAAAAAAAAAAAGATTGGGATCTCCTGCAGAAGGAGTAGATGAAACCGCTACGTCAGACTCGTAACAAGAGAGGCACACCATGTGATCCACATATGCCAATTCATCCAAATTAGAATCTGGAGTATTGGAGTTCTCCACCAGTGTAGGTTTCATCATTCTCTTCTTGGGAGGAACCTCTCATTCTCTGGAATTTCAGTGCTGCTGATTCATATTTCAGAAAGTTCATGAAATCCTGGGTTAGCTGGAAAAAGACCTTTGACTGAAACCTAAGTAACAGGTTTGTCATGGAACTGCTCTGTAAATGTCAAAGAAAGTCTGAGAGTGCTGGTTTCTGCTTTGACACTTCTAGCCTCATTTGCAAATTGTAATCTAACTTAGAAGCCTCAAGATGCAAGCACACAACATCTCAACTTGGTCTCCAGAAATCCTACAGTCTCCTTCACAGAAGACTATGCGGGCATAATCTGCAAGATCCCTCAAAGTAGGCCTCAAAGCCGAATAACAGATCAGCGGTTTAGTTTGATAGGGCAAGCCTAATGCCACTTGCACTGTAGCCTACAAAGGAGGCAACGCCAGAGGCCTCAGTCAAAATAAATGCAAAATATGAGGGCTGCAAAGGCTTCTCATTGATCTCAATGTTACCAGACACAACACTAGGAAGGGTTAATGGCTTAACTAATATACTCCTTGGAGCACTTCTCAAAGTGCTTTCATTTTGACAGGAATATGCCAACACGAATAGAAGAGCCAGTTACTTGCCTTCTTTTGACATATGTACTCCCTGGAAAGATTTTAAATTGCATCAGATTGCTCTCAAGGTGAATTTCGCCAAGTGTGTGAAGAATCGTTAACATCAGCTCTGCACCTAAACAGCACACAAAAAAAGAAGTTATGTACTCACCATAACGTTCCATCTGAATAGTTCTACTTCATTTGTCTTCAACCTGTGGGATACCGGATCCATATCGGATCCGAGCCGGCAAGCTTACTAGCATCTACTCTGAGCTCCAAGCTCCTCCCTTACCCATAATACACCTCCACTACCTTCCAACCATCAGATCGAGTTTGCTGATTCTTATACTGATAACCCGACCTGAAATAAATACTTGTGACCTATAACTGCAGCCCATAGGCTGTCCATTTGACAAGGTCCGGGGGAAGGAAGGAGGGATGGCTGAAGACAAATGAAGTAGAAATTACAGTTGTGTACACTTACCATAAATGTAGATGCTCGAGTGTATTCACTGATGCAGTCATTACACTTAGGTTATCCTGCTGGCAGGCTACCCTCAGTCGGCCTGAATTCCAAAGTCTAGGTCCGGCGTCAGTTGCTGTCACCTTCTCCCTGACGTCAGTGCGCCAGGAGCATAAAAAAATGCAGCAGACGCCATTTCTTCAGTTTTTCTTGCCCCAGATGTCAGGTGCCCACAAAAGGGAAGGCTGAAAATATGCCAATAAAACACGCATACTCCAAAATATATTATACCTTCAACTACAAGCAAATACGCCACATAGGTTGTATAGATTAGAGAAGTGCAGCTAAGTTCCAGCAAAAACAAAAGGGGGATGGTGGGTGGGTAACCTGGACTGCAACAGTTAATACACTCGAACATCTACATTTATGGTAAGTGAACACAACTGTACTATGTTCTTCGTGTTTCACTGTTGCAGTCATTACACTTGGGTTGAATCCCAAAGCTATGGTTGGGAGGCTGGAGCTAAATAGCATTAGGAGCGGCTATGAGGCCCTGCAGAACTGCAGTGGCAAAACCTGCCCTGGATTTAGAGTAGAGAGGTAAATGATAGTGCTTTGTAAAGGTGTACACTGAACTCCAGGTAGCAACCTCTAAAATGTCTTTGGTTGGTACTCCCCTGAGGAAGGCTGCTGCTTTGGTTGAATGTGGCCTAATGCCCTTAGGCACTGGCTTGGCATGTTGTGAATAGCAGAAATGAATGCAGTGGCCTATCCACTTTGAAATAGTCTGCTTTGAGATAGCCTTTCCTTGTGATCCTGCAGCATATGCCACTAGTAGTTGCTCAATCTTTCTGAAAGCTTTGGTTCTGCTCAAGTAGAAGCGTAGCTGTCTGTGTATTTCCAAAGAATGCAGAATTCTCTCTCCCTTATTCTGTGGGTTTGGATAAAAAGTAGGCAGATGAATAGTTTGGTTAAGGGCCACACTGGACACTACCTTAGGAATAAATGTCGGGTTTGTCCTCAGAGAAACCCTGTCTGGATAAAAAATGATAAAAGGTTCCACAGCCATGAGTGTCTGTAGCTCAGAGACTCGTCTTGCAGAGGTTATTGCTAGGAGTAGAGCTGTTTTCCAAGATAAAAACTTTATATCAGCTGAAGCGGCTGGCTCTAAAGGGGGCAGAGTGAGTTTTTCCAAAACATAATTGAGGTCCCATGCAAGTATTGGTGATCTCCTTGGAGGCCTTAAGTTTTAGGCTTCTCTGAGATATTGCCTTAAAGGATGAGAAAAGATTGGTGGCTCTGTATTGTAATGTGCCGAAATGGCAGAGGCATGAATTTTAATTGATGAAAAGGATAGGCCTTTGTCCAGCATCTCAGTTAAGTATTGCAAAATCTGAGGAATATTTGGGACTGCTGTGTCAATTCCTTGTGCCTGGTTCCAGGCAGACAATCTCTTCCATTTTTCAGCATAAGATTTTCTAGTACTAGGCCTCCTGGCCTCCAAAATGACATCCATCACAGCTTTAGTGAGAGGTGTGTTTTGTATGACTACATTATCCGCCATGCTGCCAGATTTAAGGTCTTGAGTTGGCTGTGCATGATCTTTTAGTTATGTAATTACCATAACGATAGATGTATGGGATCCATCTCGCCTACATTCATTACTGACGGGCTCGGAGCTGAGAATCGGCTCCGACTCGGCCGCTATAACTAGCACGAAGTCTCTCATTGGCTGGGCCAACCTTGTATCCCAGGATGCACCATGCCCAAACCCCCAGATCTTGTTTGCCCCAATATTATCTTGGCACACACACCACACCACAAGGATATATAGGTAAAAGGAGAGAAAAAATAATATCCTCAGAGGGATCAGAATACAAGTTTCCTCCAAGTCCAACAGGTAGGGGGAAGGAGGGCAGGTACGTAAGAATGTAGGCGAGATGGATCCCATACATCTATCGTTATGGTAAGTACATAACTAAAAGATGTAATGTGATCCTATCTCACCTACATTCATTAATGACGGGACAGCGTCCCTAGCACCAAAATCCCAGGAGGCTCACTGGAAAACACTCCTGAGCACTGTGGAACTGAAAGAAGCCTGACCTCTAGAGGCCACGTCCAGTTTGTAATGAGAAATAAAGGTATGTGGAGAAGTCCAAGTAGCCGCTGAACATATCTCATCTATGGATAGTCTAGCATGAAAAGCCACTGGAATTGACATAGCCCTGGTAGAATGCGCCTTAACTGGAAAGGGAAGACCCCTACCTGCTAATGCATAAATAAATGAGATGCAGTCCCTAATCCACTTAGCTATGGTGCCCTTAGTTACAGATCTGCTAATTCTATTGTCCAAAAAGGACACAAACAACTGATCTGATTTCCTCTCCTGTTGTGTCCTGTTGTGTCCTATTAAAATAAAACCTCAGTTGTCTATGCACATCCAACTGGTGAAATTTGTATTCTGCTTTGTTGGAAAATCGTGGAAAAAAGTCCGGAAGCTCAATAGACTGGTGGAGACAAAGGGCAGAAGAGACCTTAAGGAGAAAGGAAGGATCAAGTCTCATTGATGCTCTGTCCTGATGAAAAATCAAATAAGGAGGTTTAACAGAAAGGGCTTGAAGCTCCGATACCCTTCTGGCTGACATTATGGCTACCAAAAAGGCAGTCTTCCATGACAAAAATTTCAATTCGCAAGAGGCTGCCGGCTCAAAGGGAGAAGACGTTAAAGCTGTGAGCACCACATTTAAATCCCATGGCAAAACGGGTTGCAAAATCGGGGGGTGAAGCAACCAGGCTCCTTTCAGGAAAGCTTTACACAGCTTATGACCCATGAGGGAGGGCTCGTGTGCAACATGATAATTAGAGATCACTGCCAACTGCACCTTTATAGTGGAGGCAGCCGAACCCTGTCTAAACAGTGTTGCCAAGAAATCTAACACCGCCGACACAGGGGCTGTAAGGGGATCAAGATCACGTTGCCGAGCCCAAATTGCAAATCTCTTCCATTTACTAGAGTATATTTTCCTAGTAGAAGACTTGTGGGAGGAGGACAGAATATGTACTACTTCCGAGGTAAGGATATGCTGTCTGACTAAGGTCAGAAGTGGAGAAGCCAGGCAGCGAGCTTGAGAGTTTGTAGGGATGGATGGAGCTGTTCTGACTGGTGAGTCAATAGGTCTGGAGCTGGGTCCAGAATCCAAGGACCATCCACCGCATACTTTCGAAGGAAGGGGAACCAAACTTGGCAGGGCCAGTGTGGTGCGGTCAAGATCATCTTGCTTCCCAAGCAGGTAGCCTTCTGAATCACTCTTGGTAGAAGAGGGAAGGCATAGAGCAGACCGGAGGGCCAATTGTGGACTAGAGCATCCCTGGGTGACTCCCCCTGTGGGGGGATCAGAGTGAAAAAAATTGCTGCACTTCGCATTCAGGGGGCTGGCAAAGAGGTCGCAGCAGGGAAGGCCCCACCTGGAGAAGATCGGAGCAGCCACTCGATCGTTCAGGGACCACTCGTGAGGCATCAGAATAGCTCTGCTCAGCCTGTCTGCTATCACATTGGACTTCCCCGGAATGTGTGTTGCCACTAGAAAGCGCTGGGAAGCGATTGCCCAATTCCACACTCTCATGGCCTCCATGCAAAGGGGATAGGACTTGGTTCCTCCCTGCTTGTTCAGATACCAGACAACGGACATGTTGTCGGAAAGAATCGCAATAGTTCCCCTGGGAATAGAGCTGCAAAGTGCCTGCAACGCTAGAAGCACCGCTCTCATCTCCAGAACCAACGCAGATCCTGCCGGCATCTCTCCGTGATGAGAATCGGATGGGACAAGGGACGATCCTGATATGACCACTGGGCCGAAAGGAGCCACTGAAGTAATCGCATGTGTAACCTGGCTAGCGGAACTAGAAGAATGGTAGCCGCCATTGATCCCAACAACTGAAGAACCATCCTGGCTTGTGCTTTTTCCCGGGGTAGTAAAGCCAGAACTTGGGCCTGTAACACTTTTATTCTCTCTGCCGGTAGGAAAGCTCGCATTTCTACAGAGTCTAGCTCTGCGCCGATAAAGGCAACACGCTGTGATGGCAGCAATACAGATTTTGCCCAGTTGAATGAAATCCCTAGTATATGGCCCAATTTGACAGTAGCTCTCGTGGCTTGAACAAGTAGATGCCTGGAGAGGGCAGTGAGGAGCCAGTCGTCTAGATAAGGAAACACCTGGAATCCTAGACGTCTCAGGTGAGCTGTCACCACTGCCAGACACTTGGTGAACACCCTGGGGGCTGTGGTGAGACCAAAGGGCAGGGCTCGGAATTGAAAATGACTGGCTCCCAGGCGGAAGAGTAAATGATTCCTGAAGGCCTTGTTTATCTTGATGTGATAATAGGCATCCTTGAGATCGATGGAGCACATCCATACTCCTTTTTCCAGCAAGGGGAAAATGGATTGCAACGTGACCATTCGGAACTTGGACTTCTTTACAAAGTGGTTTAAACGGCTGAGATCCAGAATGGGTCTCAAGTCCCCTGTTCTTTTTGGCACCAAAAATAATCTTGAGCAAGTTCCTAATCCAATCTGGTCTGCGGGGACTGGTTGGATGACTCCTTTTTCTAGCAGCCTTGAGACCCCTATTGCTGCCTGATCCCGTTGACTGGGTGGGACATCCGGGATTTTCCTTGATGGCGGGGGGGGGGGTGGATAAAGGGAATGGTGTAACCTCCGGTGATGATACAAAGCACCCATCGATCCTGAGTGATGGACTCCCAGGCCTGAAGATGCTCCGAAAAACGACCCCTGACTGGCTCCGGAGACGCACAGTCGGGTAATCCCTCAGGGACGTTGGTAGGAGGAACCACGAAAGGACTCGAGGTCTCCTGTATTGCGGGGGCCTCCACCACCTCTAGGGCGACGCCTTCCATTAAAATTCCCCCCTCCTCTGCCCCTGGAGGGGGGGGGGGGTCACTTTGATGGGCAGGGGAAGACTTTTGAGACTTTCTGAACCACATTTTCCCTCCCCTCTGAGCCTTGGGATAAGGTCTAGTGGGAAGCGAAAAACGGGCCGCAACGGCAGACAAGGTCTTACCCTCCTGCTAACATCTAGTGAGGGTGTCTTTCACTTTGGGTCCAAAAAGGGAGGACCCGTCGAATGGGGCGTCCCTGAAAGAAGACTTGAAAACCTCTGCAAAATGACACAAGCGCATCCAAGCTTGCCTCCTAAGGGCTACGCCCGAACTCACTGCTCTACCCGCCCCCTCGGCTGCATAAGATATGAGCCTCATGGACGAGTTGACGATGGAAGATAGGGTAGACAGCTGGGCATTAACAGGCTGGGCCAACGCCTCAGGCAAGTTACCCGACAGGGTATCTCAACTCCATTATGAGATCCCTTTGGAGCCGTGTAAAATGATGCAAGTAATTCAGCGACCGCAAGGTAAAGGTCGCTGAAGCCAGGGTACGCTTCCCATACCTATCCATACTCCTAGACTCCTTATTAGGAGGATGGATGGAAGTAGAAGCCTCTGCCACGTCCTGCTGAGTGGCAGATGCCACCACCATAGCATCCACAGGTACTCCCTTGGTCAAAAATTATTTTCCAGGAGGCGCAGATAAGAACTTATTAGGGCGGCTAGGAACTGGCTCCACAGAGTCAGGGTGTTTCCCCCCCTTCGACAAATAAAGTCCAATAATTCATCAAAGGGTGGAGACACCTAGGAGGCGGAAGGCTGGGCTCCGAAGGCCTTGAGGAAGACCGACTCCTCAGAAGGGTTTTTGGATGGCCAGTCGCCCCGCTGTCTCAAGATCTCCAGGATATCGGAGAACGAGACATCAGAGGACGACTTCGAGGACCCTTCTGCATCATCGAGGTCGGTATCCGAGGTGACAGACTCATCTGGGGAGTCTACGTGCTTCCTCTTACACAACTTCTTCCCGGGGGGCTCTTCAGGCAGAGACTCTGAAGGGCCCTCAGAAAATAGGGGACCACACATGGAGGTATCCTCAGGCCTAGGAGCCCCCCGCTGTCCAGCGATAGGGGGCACCAGAAGCTCTAGTCGCAGCGTCTGGGAAAGGAGTTGCCGATTCAGGTGAAGTCACTATGGACTTGGCCAGCGCGCTCCTCATAGCCTCGAAGGCAGGTCCACCAGAATCGGACGAAAAACCCGCCTCCGAGACCATGACCGGAGTCGGGGTACCCCTAGCCGAAGCACCAAGGGGGAGACTTGGAGCCGCAGCCTGAAGCCCCAATGTATCCCCCTCGGGTTCGACTGAGGACACCCAAGTACCGAAACCTGTAGAAGGAATGGAAAAGGTTGGAGCCGAGGTCGGATCCGAAAGACTAGCAGGAGGTTTCGTTGCCGACCCAGGGACTTCACTCGATTCGGCAGACTTCGGCTCCAATGACACCGAGGTCGTTAGAGAAGGAAGAAACGGAACCGATATAATAGCTGGCTCCGGAGCAGACTGGGCTGGAGCCGAAAATAATTTAGTTAACACTGGCGACTGGAGGAGCCTCTGGACCACCCTATCGACATCCGAATCCGAGAGCCTGGAGGACTTGGAGGAGACAGAAGGGGGTCGAGAAACCTTCTCTGTCGGAACAGAGACAAGACTGGGGGAATGGCTCCGAATCGGCTCCAAAAGGATCGGAGCCGAAGCAGGCTCGAGAGCCACTGCAACCTCCTTCGGCTCAGACGACCGTGGAGTCGAAGAAGCCGACCTCGCAACAGACAAGACTTCCTACGGCGCCGAGACCAGTGGAGCCAAGGAAGGAGACATAGCCTTGGACAGTACCTCCTGCGGCTCAGAGACCAGTGGAGCCGAGGAAGGAGATATAGTTTTTGACCTTTTCTCCGGAGGCTCCGATGAACTAGTCGGAGCCGGAGACTACATTTTAGTCTTGGACCTGGATTTCTCAGAGGGAGGAGAAGACACCAAAGTTTCCTCAAAGGAGGGTTTAATCAATCCTTAAGGATAAGTTTATTTTTTCTCTCCTGTAAAACCCTGGAAGAGAAGGCATGACACACACTGCAGGATTCCTGCAAGTGTATGGCACCAAGACAATATACACAGATGGCGTGGCCATCAGTCAGCGACATCTTATACGCACATTTGGCGCATTTTTTAAAGCCAGATGGCTTATGTTCTTTTGGTTCCTTGCCCGACATAAGGAACACAACCCACAAGTCGAGCAACAAAAATTCGATTTAAACTATAAATCAACACGAAGCACACTCAGCAACACAAGGTAGGGAGGGAGGAAAGGGCTCTAACTTAAACGCCCGAACACTAACGACACAAGATAGGGCAAAGGCCCTCTAACTTAAACGGGCCTAGCCCGCCAAACATAAGGATTAACAACAAACGCAATCAGTCAGAAAAAATAGATACAACAGAAAACGTAGCTATTAGAATAGCTTTTTTGGTATAATAAATCGAGCAACAGCTATAAGTTCAAAAAAAGATAGGGTACTTAGCCACAGCCAACTCAAGACCACGTCGTTACTCTAGGAGCGGCAAACAAGATCTGGGAGTTTCAGCGTGGTGCATCCTGGGATACAGGGTTGGCCCAGCCAATGAGAGACTTTGTGCTAGTTATAGCGGCCGAGTCGGAGCCGATTCTCGGCTCCGAACCTGTCAGTAATGAATGTAGGCGAGATAGGATCACATTACATCCGACTGTTTTGTTGGGACAGTAGGTGAAGTATTTGAGGTAAGGTCCAGGCTGGGCATTGAGACAAGTTCTTTAGGATTGGATACCAGTACTGGCGGAGCCAGTCTGGGGCAATCAGTATAATTTTTGGCTTCTCTTGTCTGACCTTTAGGAGTACCCTGGGGAGGAGAGGCAGTGGAGGAAAGGCATATACTGTTAAGTTTTTCCAGCTGAAAGATAGGGCATCCACTTTCCATGCTTGTCTGTGATAAGTACTTGTGCAGAATCTCTTTAGTTGGCAGTTGTGAGGAGAGGCAAATAGGTCTATGCCTGGGCATCCCCATTTCCTTATTATCATGTTGAAGACTTGTGGATACAATTTCCACTCGTGGGGATCCATGAGGTTTCTGCTTAGTTCGTCTGCCAGAGTATTTATCTTTCCTGGCAGGAATTGTGCCTGCAGATGTACTTGGTAAGTCAATGCTGGGTCCCACAAAGTCATGGCTAGTCTGCATAGGGGGTAAGAATGAGTACCTCCCTGCTTGTTTATATACCACATGACAGTGGTATTGTCTGTCTTTATCAGTAGTTGTCCCGGATGAAGTAGGTCCTTGAGGGCTGTCAGGGCATTTTGAGCAGCTAGCATCTCTTTTTGATTGATATGTAGATGCATTTGGTTGGCGGACCATGTGCCTTGAATACATCTTCCTGCCATGTGTGCCCCCCAGGCATAATCTGATGGATCTGTTGTCAATGTCTGCCTGGCTGGGGGGTAAGATGAATGGCTGTCCCTTGTTCTGGTGACAGGCCTTCGCCCACCATCGGAACTCCTGTTGCAGGCAGGGAATGAGATTAATTATTGTTTCCAGGCTGTGGCAATGCTGAGTCCAAACACTTTTTAGGTACCACTGAAGTTTCCTCATATGCAGTCTTGCATATGGAATTAGTAGAATGCAGGATGCCATGAAGCCCTAAACCTGCAGAATGTTTCTTGCAGATAACTGGGCCTTTATTGCCAACAGTTTGAAATAGGTAGTCAGTCGCCTTTGTTTGTCTGGCGTGAGATAAGCCATCTGGGCAGTTGTATTTAAGCTTGCACTCAGGAATATTATCTCTTGAGAGGGTACTAGTTTTGATTTCTGTTCGTTGACTGTGTACCCTAGGCATGGTAGTAATCTCTTTACAAACACCAGATGCTGTAGTAGAATGTTCTTGTTCTCTGCTTGTATGAGGCAGTGATCCAAGTAAGGATATATTTGTATTCCCCTTTGTCTGCAGAATGCAATTACTGGTGCCAGGCACTTTGTGAAGACCCTGGGCACAGTAGATAAGCCAAAGGGCAGTGCAGAGAATTGGTAGTGCATTGAGCCAGCTTTGAATTTGAGGCATCTTCTGCATGTTTGTCTGATTGGGACATGCAGGTATGCCTCTTTTAGGTCTAAAGTCACAAGCCAAGCCTTTTTGCCCAGCATGGGCAGAAGCTGCTGTAAGGTCAACATCTTGAATTTTGGTATATCCAGATATGTGTTTAGAATAGATAGGTCCAGTATCGGTCTCCAGGCTTTGTCCTTTCTGGGTACCAAGAACAGTGTTGAATAAAATCCTTGTCCCTGCTCTTGTTCTGGTACTTGTTGAATGGCCATCATCTCCATGAGGGATGAGTCTTGTTTTTGTGCCTCTGCCCATTGGTTTTTTGGTAGGTCTGGCCAACCGTTTGCCCTTGGCAGGGTATGAAAGGGCAACTTGTAGTCCTGTGACACTATGTCCAAGACCCATTTGTCCTGGGTTATCATGTGCCAATTTTGAGAAAAAAGAGCTAGTTTTCCCCCTAAAGGTGCTGCCAGAAGATAAGTGCTTGGCGCTGGCAGGGGGTAGTCATTGGGACCGTTTCCTGTAAGGCTATGATTCGTCTTCTCCATATTTGGAGGTAGAAGCACCCCATTGTTTAGACCTGTACGAACCTTGGGGCTGGGATTTGCCTCTTGGGCGTCTGTATCTGCCCCCCTTTGTGGTCTGACACTGGAAAGGACCAATTCTTTGTAGGCCAGTGTCTGCTAAATCTTGGAGGCTGTACCTGTAAGAAATCCTTGACTGTTTGCATAGATTTAGCTTTGTCCTCCATTTTCTTTAACACCAAACAAAGTATCATGCTGTAATGGAGCATCTAATAATTTTGCTTTAACATGACCTGGGAGATTTTGTTCCTTTAACCAAGCATGCCTCCTAATGACAGAACCCGTGACAGCGGCCCTGCAGGAGGCCTCCAAAGAACCAAAACCACATTGCAAAATATGCTTTCCAACTTGCTCAGCTGCATGCAATAAATCCTGCATTTCTTTGTTTTCTGCACCTTCAGAATTTATCAACATTTTCTGTTTAAGCAGTGACATAATATATTGCTGATATTTGAGCATATGAAACTGACAATTTAAAGCCCTTATAACCAAGGTAGCAGAAGTGCAAATCTTCTTTCCCCATCTAATGCCCTAGAATCCCTGTCATAGGGGGTAGGTTTTTTTTTTTGCAGTGGCTGCCTTGACCCCATTGGGGCCCTGAGAGATGGTTTCTGGGTCAGCAGCAGGGTTTTTGAAAATGAATTTATGAGAGTCAGGAACCCTTTAGCACCTGTCCAGCTTAACAGGAGCTGGAGGTAAGGAGTCAGGGGTTAGACTGGACTTTGAAAATACATCATCTACAATGTCTAACACAGGCGGAATAGCTAGGGGCCTGTTTTGTGGGAGTAAGAGGAAGTCTCTGAGCCTTCTTAGATTCTGAATAATCTTGGCTCTCCCAGTAGAAATGTTCCCTCATGGTATGTAAGGTTTCCCCAAAAGAGTAATCCTCAGGAGGAGGCTGAAGGGATAGATTCTTCAGCATCAGAATCCTCATAGGGAGGAAGAGAGTATTCCTGATCAGAAGAGAAAATCAGATGAAATGGAAACCTGATCTGAAGATTCATATTCTGTCTCTTGCCTAGGCCTCTTATCAGGAGGGGGATGGGAACCCCTGATCAAAGTAATTAAGTCTTCGGCCATTCTGAGCATCTGTTTTTTGGGCATGGAGGCCTGACAATGAGGCTGTTGTACTTGTTTTTTTGTCTTTAAAGATGCTTTAGTCTTTGCCTTTGTAGCTGGAGTCGCTTTAATGTACAAATGACTAGGTCTGAAAATACCCTCAGAAGCCGATGTCTGCTCAGAGGCTCCAGACCCATCTGAGGGAATAGTTTCCGAAGGTCCAATACCTTGGGCTTCCTGCAGCCTAGGCGACTCCACACGTGGGAGTCTATAGCGGCCTGTGGGTCCCAAAGTAGCGGGCGTCAGGGGCTGCGAAAGCGTCTCACTGAGAGCCGGTGAACCGGCGACTGGCTTAGAAGAAGCCTCGTCGTCAGTTTTAGATCTCGGATGCCTGTCCTTTTCTTTTTCTTTGCGTTGCTTGTGAACTGCAGTAGTTGGTTGGATGTCCGACGGCATTGTGTAATTAAATCTTCTGCCCAAATAGTGAAAAGCAAAATCGTAATGGCGCTTTATAGTGCGCTGATTAAATCTAGCACAAAACCAACAACAAGCAATGCCGTGGTCAGGGCCTAGGCAAGGAATACAGTAAGAATGAAAATCCTTATGAGGAATTTGCTTCTCACAAGAAATGTAATTATTAACTTTTTCTGACATCGGTCTGGAGCAAGAAAAAAGTTTTCCCCAATGGGGTACTTAGCTTATAATGAAGACTTTGGATCTGAGATTCGAACACGAAAATCTCAGGAGTGCCGACCGGCACTTGCGAACTGCTTCTCTTTCGGGCACTGCGCATCAAGAAAGACTGAAAGACTGAAGAAAATGGTGTTGGCTGCATCTTTTATATCCCTGGCGCACTGACATCAGGGAGGAGGAGACAGCAACCGACGCCGGACCTAGACTTTGGAATTCAGGCCGACTGAAGGTAGCCTGCTAGCAGGATAACCCAAGTGTAATGACTGCAACAGTGAAACACGAAGAACATCTACTCAGATGGAACATCATGGTGAGTACATAACTCCTTTATCTGAAGTAGTTTACTTCATTTGGTCTTCAACCTGTGGGACAGGGTCCCCAGCTACTAAACTCCTGGGTGGCCCTCATGGAAGGATATTCCAGAGCACCGTGGAACCAAAGGATGCTCTCCTTCTGGAAGTCAAATTAAATTTGTAATGAGAAATAAATGTATGAGATGAGGACCAAGTAGCTGCAGAATAAATATCATCCAAAGAGACTCTAGACCAAAAGGCCACAGATGTAGCCATAGACCTATTGGAATGAGCTTTCACCTGACCTGGAGGAGATATGCCTCTGTTCTTAAAGACCTGAAGGATTCATGAAGAAATCCACCTAGCAATAATGACCTTGGAGATAGGTTTACCCAAAAAGGGTTTATAGAAGGATACAAACAAATGATCGGATTTACAGAAATTTTTTGTCCTGTGTAAACAGAATCGTAACTATCTATGAACATCCAGCAGGTGGAGTTTGTATTCCATCTTGTTAGCAAAATTAGGAAAGAAAACTGATAAATTGATGATTTAATTGATATTAACTGGTGACATCGCCTTGGGAAGAAAGGATGGATTGGTCCGAAGGGAAACCCTATCGTTGTGGAACATCATATAAGGAATTTTGACGGACAAGGCCTGCAGTTCTGAAACCCTTTTTGTAAAGGTAATAGCCACCAGAAATGCTGTTTTCCAAGATAAGAATTTTAGATCTGTGGTTGCAGCGGGTTTAAAAGGCGGAGCAACCAGAGCTTGAAGAACCATAGTAAGGACCCATGGAGGAACAGGATCCTTGACCGGGGGGCGCAACAGAAAAGTCCCTTTGATAAAGGCTTTACACAACCTGGAGGAGGCTAGAGAGGCAGAATTCTCAACCACATGAAAATGAGAAATAGCAGCCAACTGAACCTTGCCAATAAAAGAACTAGCTCCGTGTTGAAAAATAGCTAGAAAATCAAAAATGGCAGAAACAGGAGACGTGAAGGGATCTAAACTCCTTTGAGAGGCCCAAAAAGAAAAACGTTTCCATTTAGTGCGATAAACCTTCCTGGTAGAAGACTTATGAGCAGCCACCAAAATAGACCCAATGGAGGAGGATAATCCAGGAGTCCTAGTGATCATGGGAACTGGAGCAGCCAAACTGTGATCTTCAAACTGTCCAGGTTCGGATGAGGAACCCCTAATGTGTGTGAAATAAGATCCTGAATGGGATCCAAGATCCAAGGCGGAACCAGAAGGTGAGACCAAAGGAAGGGAAAATCATACCTGGTGAGGCCAAAACGGGACAACGAGGATCACTTTGCTCCCCAGTCAATGAGCTTTCTGTAGAAAGCTCAAGAGGTACTGGTGGGTAAACATACAGAAGACCGGGAGGCCAAGCATGGGCATCTCTGGGGGACTCCCCTGGCAGGGGGTTCAGAGCGAAAAACTTGCTGCAATTCCTGTTGGAAGGAGATGCAAAGATATCACAGCAAGGCTGACCCCACTCGAGGAAGATCTGCTCCGCTACTGAAAGATTCAGAGACCATTCGTACAGCATCAGAATAGTCAGACAACCTGTCCGCTAGAATGTTGAACCGTCCCGGAATGCGCATTGCGATAAGAAAGCGACCTGTGGAGATCGCCCATTCCCACACTCTCATGGCCTTGTGACAAAGGGACTAAGACCTGGTCCCTCACCGTTTATTGATATACCAGACCACTAACATGTTGCCTGACTGAACTGCAATAGTTTCAAGAGGAATAAAGGCATGAAGGGCCTGCAACGCTAAAAGGACCACCCACATCTCTAGAATGTTTATGTGCAAGCTGGTCTCTACAGCAGGCCTTGGACTGTCCTGCCTGAACAATACCCCCCCACACCCGAGTTAGTAGGCATCAGTGGTCACTGTGGCTTGGGCAGGGGCTGGAACAAAGGGTCATCCCTCCAAAATGTCCAGAGAACACATCCACCATACAAGGGACGACCGACAGACTCGACTGAGTTGCATTGGATACGACAATGGAAGTTCCAACAGGGTCCACTGTACAGCTAGTGTCCACTGTAGAATTCTCATATGCAACCGGGCACACAGGAGAAGCGTTATGGTCACCACCATTGAACCTAAAAGCCCTCAACACTGATTCTGCCTTTGGAAGAGGAGAAATAGAAGTTATGTTCTTACCATAACGTTCCATGTTAGTTGTCTTCTTCTCGCCTTCTTCTTGCTGGATGGGTTCGGAGCCGACCTCGGCTCGACTGCCACTCTAAAAGCTCGAGAGTTGGTTCCACCGGCTCGAGGCTCCCCTTATATCCCACAATGCTAGGCGAGAGTTACCTCAGATCTCGTTTGTAAGCTAACCCAGCTTATATCAAAAACAGTATAACTGTGAAACAGAATCCACCTCTAACAGCAGGAAGAAAAGGGGTGACCTATATCCTGAAAGAAGAAAATATGCATAATAGCATATGACTAAGAAAGAGGTGGTAGAAAGAGAGGTCACGATCACAACTCCTCTAGGTCTGTCCAGGCCAGGGGGAAGGAGGGTGGGTCGCAAGAAGAAGGCGAGAAGACAACTAACATGGAACGTTATGGTAAGAACATAACTTCTATATGTTAAGTTGTCTATCTCGCCTTCATTCTTGCTGGATGGGACCGCGTCCCTAGCATCTTGTCCCGGGTGGCCTAACGGAACAGACTCCTGAGAACAGTGGAACCAAAATTAGCTCTATGCCTAGAAGCTAAATCCAACTTATAAAGGGAAATAAAAGTGTGAGGAGTAGCCCAAGTAGCCGCTGCACAAATGGTGTCAATAGGCAGTCTGTCTTGGAAGGCTAGAGAAGTAGCCAAAGCTCTGGTGGAATGGGCCTTAGGTTTATTAGGCAGTTTTTGGTGTCTAATCTCATAAACAAGGGTAATCAGAGATGTTAGCCATCTGGATAAAGATACCTTTGAAACTGGAAGTCCCTTTCTGCTTTCCGCATAGGAGACAAACAGCTGATCAGATTTTCTGAATAGTTTCGTCCTGTCCAAGTAGTACCTTAATTGACGATGAACATCCAGGTAGTGTAATTTTTGTTCAGACCTATTTGAATACTCCGGAAAAGACAGGGAGGTCAATGCATTGGTTTAGATTTGATGTTGAAACCACCTTAGGCAAAAGGACGGGTTAGTTAAGGAAACTCTGTCCTTATGGAACACAAGGTAAGGAGAACGACAACTGAGTGCTTGAAGTTCTGAAATTCTTCTAGCTGATGTGATAGCCACCAGAAAGAGAGTTTTCCAGGATAATAACTTTAAGGAACATGAAGCTGCAGGTTCGAAAGGGGAAAGAATCAAAGAAGCAAGAACTAAATTTAGGTCCCAAGGAGAAGGAGGATTTCTTACAGGAGGTCTGAGAAGAAAAACTCCTTTCAAAAAGGCTTTGCAGAGTTTGTGGGACATTAGGGCAGATTCAGAAATACCCACATGGAAATTAGAAATAGCTGCCAATTGAACCTTAAGAGTAGATGGAGATGAACCTGCATGGAAGAGTTCAGCAAGAAAATCAAGGACTAGTTGGATGGAAGCGGTGAAAGGATCTATGTCCTTTCCTTGTGCCCAATATGAGAAGCGTTTCCACTTACTCAAATAAATCTTTCGAGTGGAAGATTTATGGGAAGCTATCAAAATATCTCTAACAGAGTGAGATAATTGAGGAAGCCTGGCTACGGTTGGAAGTGGAGGAACCAAGCAGTGAGGTTCAGAGAGGGGAGGGAGCGATGAAACTGACCCGACTGATGGATCAAAAGATCTGGAACTAGGTCCAGATTCCACGGTCGCTCAAAAGAAATCGATGTAGAAAGGGGAACCACACTTGTCGAGGCCAGTAAGGAGCAATGAGGATCAATGAGGCCTTCTGAGCGATAGCTTTCTGTATTACTTGAGAGATCAGTGGGAAAGGAGGAAATGCATACAGAAGTCCCGGGGCCAAACTTGGACTAGCGTCCCTGCTGGGTTGGCCTGGTAAAGGGAATAGAGTGAAGTATTCTCTGCACTTGCTGTTTTGGGGAGTAGCAAAAGATCGCAGCAAGGCTGACCCCACTTGAGAAATATCTCTCACTACAGAGTCTTTCAGAGACCACTCGTGAGGCATGAGAATAGCTCTGCTCAACTTGTCCGCAATGTGATTGGACTTCCGGGATGTGCGTTGCTATCAGAAAACGCTGAGAAGAAATCGCCCATTGCCACAGTCTGAGTGCTTCTCGACACAGGGGTATGATCTGGTTCCGCCTTGTTTGTTGATGTACCACACTACAGACATATTGTCTGTCTGGATTGCAATCGTTCCCAAGGGAAGAGAGTCTTGAAGGGCTTGCAACGCTAAAAGCACTGCTCTCATCTCCAGAACATTTATGTGCAAGTGGCATTCGTTTGGTTGCCATGTGCCCTGGACTGTCCTGCCCTGATAATGCCCCCCCCACCCGATCAGGGAGGCATCCGTTGTCAGAGTAGCAACCGGAGGAGGTGGAACAAATGGTCTCCCCAACAGGAGCTGGGGGGAAGACATCCACCACATGAGATGCTTTTTGCACGCTTGCGTGATCATAATGGTGTGAGACATTGGAAGTTCCTGGTATGACCATTGAGAAAATAGCATCCACTGAAGGATCCGCATGTGGTATCTGGCCAATGGGAGGAGAGGTATGGCCGCTGCCATGATTCCCAACACCTTTAGAACTAACCTGGCTTTGGCTCTGTTGTTGTTGAGAAGAAGTGACACCAATTTTTGAATGTCTGATATCCTTTGGTTCGTTAGTGTTGCAGACATGTTTACAGTATCTAAATTTGCGCCTATGTAGGTAATAGTACGACAAGGCGACAAAACAGACTTTTCGCAATTTATTGAGATACCCAGTTTTGACAGGCGAAAAGTGTAATCTCTGGCCATCAGAAGGAGATGCTTGGTGGGAGCTGTGAGGAGCCAGTCGTCCAAATATGGAAACACCTGGAATCCTTGTCGTCTCAGGTGAGAAGCTACCACTGCCATGCATTTGGTAAACACCCGGGGGGCAGTGGTGAGACCAAAGGGCAGGGCCCTGAATTGAAAATGACTGGTTCCCAGCCTGAAGCGGAGGAATCTTCTGGAGCGTCTGTTCATTTTTATGTGATAGTACGCGTCCTGAAGGTCTATAGAGCATATCCAGTTTCCTTTTCCCAATAGGGGAAGAATGGATTGCAGCGTGACCATCCGAAATCTTGTTTTCTTGACCGATCTGTTCAAGATACTGAGATACAAAATTGGTCTCCAGTCCCCTGTTTTCTTTGGAACTAAAAAGAACCTTGAGTAGATTCCGGATCCTTGTTGGTCTGCTGGCACTGGCTGAATAGCTCTTTTTGTAAGCAGTTTTGAAATTTCCAAAGCTGCTATATCCCTTTGAGCGGGTGGAACATCTGGAAGGGATTTTTTTGACTGATTTGGAAAACGAAGAAAGGGGATGGAATAACCTTCGGAAATGGTGGACTGTACCCATTTGTCTTGTGTCAAGGATAGCCAGGCTTCTGGGTACAGTGACAATCTTCCCCCGACTGCCTCCGAAGATGGGCAGTCGGGCAACACCTCAGGGATGCTGAAAGGGCTTGTCAGGAAAGGCTTCCCGATTGCCCTGGTTCTGCGGACCCCCTGCCCCTAGGGGCGTCTACCATTGTTATTCCCACCTCTGCCTCTGGTAGGAAAACGACTCTGTCGTCAGGCGAAGTCCCTTGAGATTGTTTACGGAACCACATCTTTCCACCCTTCTGGCCTTTGGAGTAAGGCCTAGAAGGAGTCGAAAACGGACTCCGGCGGCAGAAAGGGTCTTGCCATCAGTCTCGCACCTAGTCAGGGTTTCTTTCACTTGAGGACCAAAAGAGATGATCCATCAAAAGGGAGTCCGTGAAAGACGTCTTGAAAGGTTCCGCAAAGTTGCATAGCCGCATCCAGGCGTGCCTACGTAAGGCTACCCCTGTTCCTGCGGCTCTGCTCGCTCCATCGGCCGCATAAGAGAGGAGGCGCATGGAGGAGTTGGAAATGGAATTAAGGATAGCCAGCTGCGTGTTCATTTTTCTTGGAACCCCGCAGCTGTAGGGTCCTTCAACATCTCACTCGCTTCCTTGACCAAGTCCCTTTGAAGACGAGTGAAATGGCACAGGTAATTCAGCGAACGCATGGTAAAAGTCGCGGAGGAGAACATCCGCTTCCCGTACCTATCCATGGACCTAGATTCCTTGTTAGGTGGATGGACAGGCACTGAAGGATCAGCCAGTTCCTTCTTTGTGGCGGCAGCTACCACCATAGCATCCACAGAAACTCCTTTTGATAAAAATTGCTTGTCTGATGGAGCTGTGATGAATTTGGAGGGTCTCCTGGGAGTGGGGTCCACTGAATCAGGAGCCGTCCATGCCTTTTAGCAACCACCTGCATGAGGGGGTCAAGGGGGACACCCAGGAGGTGGAAGGACGAGAGCCAAACGCCTCAAGATACACAGATTCGTCCTCTGAAGGGTTGAGGGCTGGCCAATTTCCCTCTGTTTAAGGATCTCCAGAATGTCTGCAAATGAGACATCTTCAGAAGGGGAACGGGGAACCCTCAGAATCATCCAGATCTGTGTCCGGCGTGATAGACTCAGGTGAGTCAATGTGCTTCCTCTTGCACTTCCTCTTCGAGGGGCTCTTCTGCCAAATCAGGAGAGGCCTCGGAAGAGGATGAAATCCCAAAGGGGCTCCTGAGGAGCTGGCTCTCTGCGGTCTGTGATGAGGGTGTGAGTCGACTTACCCTGAGGCAGCATAGAGGGAGGGGCTGATGGAGCCGACTGTGGAGTAGAGCCAGGCTCTAACACACTCCGCATGACCTCGATGGCACCCCTGTCAGGCAGAGCCAGAGGTCCCGCTCCGAGGAGCTAAGGACCCCCCTCGGCACCGACAGTGATGGCTCCGATGTCGGAGCCGAACTCACCAGCGCCGAAGCACCGAGAGGGAGAGGGGGGTCGGACAAGGGTCCGATGCCACTCACCCCCTCGGAGCCGACGAGGGAAGTCCGGCGCCGAGATTCCTCCACAGAAGAAAACGGAGCCCACGACGGAGCCGAAGACAATTGTCTCGGCTCCGAAGTGACCACAGTCTCGGTTCCGACACGACCCGGCTCCGAACTCAAAAGAGTCAAAGGAGGAAAGAGTTGATGGACCGGGGCAGGCACCGACTGATGAGTCGGGCTCTGAAGCATCTGGGCAAGTGCCTCGGACTTAAGTAGTCGACTCACCACCCTCTGAAGGTCATGATCGGAAAGCCTCGATGACCTAGAGGAATGAGACCTTTGGCTCCGTTCAGACAGCAGGGGAGATCCTGGAGCCGAATGAACGGAGCCAAGAGAAGGTGACCTAGACCTCTTTCTGGTTGTCGGCTCCGAAGATCTTGTCGGAGCCGACACAGGTACCTCGATAACCTCGGCTCCGGCCGGAGCCGAGGAAGCCACAGAAACTGTGGACTGAGTCTTATCGGCTCCAGCCAGAGCCGATAAAGGCAAAGGTTGAACAACCTGAGGTCTCGGCTCAGAAGCCGGAGCCGAAGACCTCGATGCCTTAGAGGGCTTCCCTGTTGAAACTGACAGGGAATCCTCTGGTTTTAACAAGCCTCTCAAAATTAACTTGTTCTTTCTCTCCTGCAGGACCCTGGGGCTGAAGCCATGGCACACAGCACAGGAGTCCTGCAGGTGCAAAGGCCCCAGACAGTAGACACAAGAAGTGTGAGCGTCTGTCAGAGACATTTTCTGACAGCACGCATCACACTTCTTGAATCCAGAGACCTTTGCTTCCTTTGACATTATCCTAACTGACAGGTGTACACTAACACACACCAAACACACAGTTATACCCTGTCAGAAAATTATTAATACTAAAAATAATTAACAATTTTAGTAAAAGTACTAGAAACTACACAAACACACCCTAAGGAAGGAAGGCCAAAGGCCAAGGGAAGAACCAGCGGTTCTTTTAAAGAGAAAACGGGGAAAAATAGGGTCGGGGATAAAAAACTATATTCTACACTAATTTGTGAAGAATTAAGGTTAAAAGGGGAAAAAAGAATAACTTTTTAGTATAAAAAGCTAACACTCACCAGGAACCGGTAGAAGCAACCAACCTCGAAGCTGTAGCGGCAAACGAGATCTGAGGTAACTCTCGCCTAGCATTGTGGGATATAAGGGGAGCCTCGAGCCGGTGGAACCAACTCTCGAGCTTTTAGAGTGGCCGAGTCGGAGCCGAGGTCGGCTCCGAACCCATCCAGCAGGAATGAAGGCGAGATAGACAACTTAACATTGATAAATTAGACAGACATGCATCCTCAGGTTTTTTACTCTCTCCGAGGTCAGGAAGATTTTGCACTACAATGTATCTATCGTTGCACCAATGTAGTCTATCACCTGGACAGGATCTAGGAGTGATTTGGATGTCTTGACTGTAATCCCCAAATGCAGGGCAAGGATTAAGAAATAATCCCTGGTTTGAGAGAATAGATGCCTGGTGGGAGCAGTGAGGAGCCAATCGTCTAGGCACAGATAGACCTGAATCACCTGAAGCCTCAGGTGAGCCGCTACCACTGCCATCACTTTGGTGAACACCCTGGGGGCTGTGGCGAGACCAAAGGGTAGGACTCGAAATTGGTAACAACTGACTCCTAGCTGGAAGTGGTGGAACCACCTGGAGCTTCTGTGCATTTTTATGTGATAGTAAGCATCCTGGAGGTCTAACGAGCACATCCAGTTGCAGGTACATTATGGTGGACTGTAGTGTGACCATCCGGAACTTCTCTTTGGCAAATGACAGGTTCAGGGTAGATAGGTCCAGAATGGGCCTCAAGTCCCCCCGTTTTCTTTGGCACCAAAAAGAACCTGGAGTAAAAGCCTGATCTGGACTGATCTGGGGGGACAGTTTTGATGGCTCATTTTTCTAGCAGCTTGAAAATTTCCTGTGCTCCTGCCTCCCTTTGTGTGGGTGGTACGCCCGAGAGGTGCTTGGGAGATTTGGGAGGACCCACAAAGGGGATAGAGTATCCTCTGGATATGATCTGAAGCACCCAGCGGTCTGATGTTATGGACTCCCATGCCGCCAGGTGCAAGGACAATCGTCCCTTGACTGCCTCCAGAGTACAGCAGATGGGCCACCCCTTAGGGTTGCTGTCCGGGTCTGTCCAAGAAAGGTTCTCGAGACCCAAAATTCCTCTGACTCCCTCTGCCTCTGGGCTGGCGTCCATTCTGCCCCCCTCTTCCTCTGGGGGAAGAAGAGCCCAGAGTGTCCTGGGAATACAGTGACTTAGGGAACCACATCTTCTTTTGCCCTCTCTGGTTTGAGCTAGGCGTTGCGCCTCATGGACACGCCGGACCCAGCCGCTCCTTCAGTAGCATGTGAAAAGAGTCGCATGGACGTGTTGGAAACTGCTTCCAAAGTGGCCATCCTCACGAACGAGTCCCTGTCCTCTTGCGACATGGACTTAGGGAGAAACTCTGCCAGCTCCTTCAACAGGTCGTGCTGGAGTCTCGTGAAGTGGGCCAGGTAGTTCAGCACCCTAATAGAAAAGGTAGCTGAAGCGTAAACCCACTTCCCTAAGCAGTCCATCATCTGTGACTCTCGGTCAGGAGGACGAACCGAAGAACTCTCCTGAGCTAGCTCCTTCTTTGTGGCTGCTGCTACCACCATAGCGCCTATGGGGGAGCCCTTGTTCCATGATGGCCTATCCGAAGGTGGACTTAATCTTGTCAGGCCTCTTGGGAATTGGTTCCACAGTCTCCGGCTCCTTCCATGCCCATGAGGTGACCAGGTCCACCAAGGATCTGCGAGAGGGGACACCCAGGAAGTAGATGGGCCCGTGACGAAAGCCTCCATGAACACGGACTCGTCAGAAGAAGGTTTGAGGGCAGACCAACCTCCCCGTTGGTGAAAAATTTTCATGATGTCTCCAAAGGAAACATCCTTGGGAGGTGACCTGGGGGAACCTTCCCCATTATCCAAGTCCATATACTCGGTGAGGGACTCGGGGGAGTTCAAGTGCCTCTTCTTCCATGTATGCTTGCGAGACGCATCTCCGGTGGGGCTCTCTGGGGGGAAACTCGCAAACCACTTGTTCCTCAGGGGGAACCGTCTGGGGCTCCTCGAGCACGGGCTGTCCCTCTGGTAAAATGATGGGAATCATAGAAAGAGCCAAGGGAGTCAGAGTCCGAGGGGATAGACAGGGGTCTCGATCCAGTGGAGAGAACCCTTTCTGCCACGTCGAACTCCAAGGGAGAAGGAACCTCCTGTGGAACCGATAAGGAAGCTGGTCTCCCCGGGTCCGACGAGAAAATCGGAGCTGGGCCCGAGGTGGATGGAGCTCCAAGGGAGGGAACTTGGCCCGACAAAGACTGAGCCGATGAAAAAAGTTCCACTCCCTCGGATCCGACACCCAAGCTCCGGCTCAGAGAGCAGCTCGGATCCAATCTAGCTGGATCCAACACGCTCCAGGCAGCTGTCGGCTTTGAGGAAGCAGGTACCGTTGGGGCTGACCCTCCCGACTAAAGCCATCCTCGGATCAGAGTACTCCGAAGCTGGTGGACGGATCGGAGAAGGAGATCAGTTGAAAAAAAGGAAGCGAGCTCCCCCCTCCTGAGGAAGAGGGGGCTGACAAGACCCCCATCTGGATCAGAGTACGAATGAACCTCCTCATCATGTTATCCATGTCGACTTCCTATAAAGACCAAATGGACCTCGACAAGGCCACGGACTCCGACCTTGCGGGTCAGGGCACCGAGACCCTAGATGTACAACGCGTCTCCTCCGGCTCTGGGGAAAACCTTGGAGATTGGAGCCGAGGGGAGTCACGGATCCTATGGGTTTTAACAGGTGAAGGGAGGTCCGGAGAACTCGTGTTTCTCTGATCTATGTTTTGTCTCTCTCTCCTTCTCTCTGCCCCTTTTCTGCTCAGCTTCTGCAGGCTTTGAAATGGGAGGTTGAGTCCCAACCTGGGAAGGAGGAGAAGGAAGGGCAAGATAAGGAGAGGCGGAGACGGCAGCCACTGTGACCGAAGACGAGGCAACCGCCTCAGAAGTGGGAAGAAGTCCTTTCAGGGCCAACTTAGCCTTCCTGTCTTTGCGCGTGGGTTAAAATGTGCGTATATAGAGCAGTCTCTACTAAGGTGGGCCACACCCAAGCACATTACACAAAGAGTGTGGCCATCGGCCGTGGACAACTTTTGGCCACACTCTGTGCACCTTTTGAACACCGGCTTATCAGCCATTATACCAGAGGAAAAACAAGTAGAAAAAATATTATTTTCCCACTGAAAACACCACTCACTACTCCCCACACACAGACACAGACACACACACATACCACGAGGGGAAGCAAATACAATCACTAAATATGCTAAACTACACTAAACAACACTAAAAATTTGAAAACACGACACACCAAGCGTGGGGAGGAGAAAGGGGAGCATACACTATCACTATTCTGAAGTTAGTAGAGAAAAAGGCTTTCTAAAAGCTTTAATACCCACTTACTACCCGGAGCTCTGGAGACCATGATGCTTCAGCTAGCCTCGGCAAATGAGATCGGGGGTTGGAAGGTAGTGGAGGTGTATTATGGGTAAGAGGAGGAGCTTGGAGCTCAGAGCAGATAATAGTAAGATTGCAGGTTCAGATCCGATACGGATCCGGTATCCTACAGGTTGAAGACCAAATGAAGTAAACTACTTCAGATACACATATGAAAATGTGTGCAATTTCTTTTCTACGTCCTAAGCTATTAACCTTGTCCAGTTCTTTACCAGGAAAACACACCATCAAGACATCTAGCAAGATGTGCAAAGATATTCTAATACCCCACAGGGGAGATGTTTACTTAAATTCAATTCTGGAAGCAGCAACACTGGCGAAGGCAAGCAAACTCATGAACTGCAGCAAGAAAGATCTGATCCAAAGATGACATCAGCCAACACTCCTCTTATATCACCAATGCCCTGAAGTCTGAATAGGAAGCAGTTAGCAAAAGAAAGCGGGGGAAGGGCAGAGCTCTGGCATTCAGGCCAACCATCAGGCTCCTGCATGAAGGAATCCTACAAGTGATTTCTCCAACAGTGTACATGTAAACATCTGAAATTACAAACTCACATTGCTTCAAAAATTGTTATGCCATACAGTGACAAACATTTTACACACTACTCTAAAAATGCCATTGTCACTACTATACAAAAGCCATGTGAAGAAAATGTCCACCTTGATCTGAAACCAGTTTCTCACACTGCCAGTTCATCTATAACAGCAAACCGGAAAAGCAATACATTTGCCTTTAATACACATTTGTGATCACCATTTCAAATGTGAATGCAGAATTCCCTGAAGAACATCTCCCGCATAGTTTCCATCACTTATATTTTATCTGCTGTCATTCCTTTAAAAAATCTCACCTGTCACTACTAAGTGTTGTTATATACTGTCCAAGAGGATCCCAAGTCACTCCTTGTACATAGCTCTTGTGTTCATTAAAAATAGAAAGCTTTTGCCCTGGGAAAAAAAAAAACATGTTCAATAACGGAAATGAGCAAGAGTGAACAAAATTGCTTACAGAACAAATTAATGACACACTACTCCATTGACAATCCAACAAAAACAGTATTCCAGGTGGTCTGACTAGTCATTCGAGTATACAATTCTAAAACAATTACTCGCTTTCAGGTACAAAGTTTTGATTAAGCTTCATTTTTTCTTTAATTGCAGAAATGAGTAGAGTAAGAAACTAAATACACAGCAAGGTTAGTTTTTTTTTTTTTTACTGGTCCCTTAAATGAAATTACAGAAGTCACCAAGATAACAGAATGAATGTTTATCTTGGTTACTCACAGTGGTGTGTGATGGAGCAACAGTAATAAAAGTAATTTAAACCATTTAACTACTAGCGCAGCCTTCCCCCTGCATCACAGGCGATGAATAATCGCCTTAACTGCAGGTGCTGCGATAATGTTTTCTCATAGTGATTTTTTTTTATTTTAAAATCGCTAAAAACACTTTTAAAAAAATTACAACTTCCACCATCAGGATATTTTTTAAACAAAAAACATCTGTAAAGAACTATCACTTACGACAGTCAATCAATACATTATATAAACGAAAACAAAAATATTGACATTTTCAGTTGTAAACATTATGTCATATACATTCAATACAGTCACTGTCAATTGAACATTACATAGCTCATTCAATTCCTGCCTTCCCTTAAACCTCATGCCTCCTCTAAAACATTATTCTGTATGTACTGTTCCCAGCTTCCATTTTTCTAGGGAACTTGTTCCTGCCCTTTTCTAAAGATCCCACTTACCAGTTCTTTTATCTCTGTTACTATATTCACTAACTCTAACACAGTTGGTTTAGACTCTGATATTCCATTTGTAGTAACTGATTTTTTTTGGCAGCCACCAGAATTAAACTCAGCAAGGTTTTACTATGTCTAAGCAATTCAGATCCTGTATCACAGCTCAAAAAATAATTTCCTTAGTTACAGCATTATGATCACCCAATATTTCTGAGAGCAGTCTGCAGAGAATTTTTGACTGTACACATTATGTATTTTGTATGAATATTGTTCGATTACAACATTGTACTCCGTGGAGGTTTTCTCCCCAGAGCTCCACTGAAAACAGGCTATTTTAGGCCTACTCTGACATTAAACAAATAGAAATAAATATAAATTAATAAATATAATTTAATTGAATGTAAGAAAGTAAAAACTATACATTTTAAAATCAGAAAGCTTATTTAACCTGAGAACATCATTACTGAAAAATGAATTGGTAAGGAAAAACATTACACATGATCTTTAAGGCTCGTATACATTGCAAAGACAGAAGGTAAGAAATTAAAGTAATTAATAAGATGAAATGGGTGGGGTGTTCAAGACAGGAAGATTTTGGATTTACTGGAGATTTTTGAAAGGGGAAAGAAGAAATTACATAAAAATAAATGGAATTTGTAGGAACAAGACATGCAGAATAATGTTCAGGAGGACTGAAATTTAAATGATTGAGCGATTTATGTAAAGTCAGAGTGAATGATAATGTTAATAAAATATGTATAATGCGTAAAATAATGAAAATTATTTCAATGTTTTTTCTTTTTTAATATATATGTACCCAATTAATTTTTCAAAAATGTATGAATTTAAAAATGTTTAAAAAAATTAATACTGAGCTACAATAAAATTTTGTGTTTGCGTTTTTTTGGGTCGATTATACAGCATTTACTATTTTAAGGGTTTGCTGTTATAGACCCTTTTAAAAGTATGCATTTTTCAAAGTGGGTATTTTGCTCTCATTTCTGTGATTTTTTTTTTAATAAAAGCATCAAAAGGATTTCTGCATGCAGCCTTTACACAACAGTAACGCATATAGTGGTTTACAACGTTCACAACCGTTTCACTATTGTAGTCTGGTATTTTTTATCATACATAGCTTTAATGGGCTGGGAGTATAGGACTTCAATCTAAGTAGTGGTCTGGGAGGTGAGGCACCATATCTGTAATGGCAGTGAACCATCAATATCTGCTCGCCAATCCCAGAAAGATGGATGTGGTCCAGGTTGCTGCACTGCCAACATTTATTGGTAGATATGTGCATGACAAGCTGCATGATAGACTGAGGGCTTTTGCTTGGTGCTGTCAAGCCATTCGTGGCAATCACCATGCATCAGGGGACCTATACATGCCAAAGGGTAGGCGTAGTACTCCAGCATGGTAGCAGAGTTGCAGCCCAGCACGAGAAGAGAAAAATTAAAGTTATGTACTCATCACAACTATGCATCTGTGTTGTTGGTTTTCATTCTTCCACAACTATTAAGTCTCAGATCCAACTCAAGCTGCTCCCCGGCCTCTGTCCATAATGTCCCAGTCAACTTGCTGTACCCTCAGATTGAGGTTGCTGCCTTATAAACCCTTGGAGTAATTAATGTTAAGCATAGTCAAAGAAAGAATAGAAATAGTAGAACGGGGGCTCAAACCTGGAACAGAAGTTTTACAATAACGACAAGGTCACTCCAGGAGATAATAGGAAGGGGGAAGGAGTGTGGGGAGCTCAGGAAAAATGAAAATGGACAACACAGATGCATAGCTATGGTGAGCACATAACCAAATATCTGATGTTGTCCTTTTCATTGATTCGTCAGTGACTGGAACAGAGTTCCCAGCTATGTGAACCTTGGGTGACCCTCATGGAAGGATATTCTGGAGTACTGCAGAACCAATGGGGGCGCTCTACTCCTGAAGTCAAATCCAATTTGTAATGAGCAATAGAGGTATGAGCATTAGACCAGGTAGCTGCTGTGCACGTCGTCAACAGAAGTTCTAGATAAAAAGGAGGAAGAGGTAGCCATGGACCTAGAGGACTTTAGGATGCCTGGGTAGAGACAGACCTTGCTGACTGTAAACAAAGAAAATGCAATCAGTAATCCATTTGACCAGGGTAATTTTAGAAACTGGTGAGCCCAATTTGTTTGGGGAGAAGGAGAAACAACTGTTTTGGCTTCCTGAAATCCTTTGTTCTGGAGAGATAAAAACATAGCTGCCTATGTACAATAAAAAGATGGAGCATGTTTTCTCCTTGTTAGCAAAGTGGGAAAGAAACCAGGCAAGTTAATGGCTTGAGTAATATTCATTTTGGAGGCTACTTTAGGCAAAAACAATGGATTGGTTGGGTAAGGTAACCCTATCTTTGTGAAAAATAGGGTAAAGGATATTTGAGAGACCCTAGAGTTCAGAAATTTATCTTTCAGATGTAATGGCTACCAAAAAAGCTGTTTTCCATTATAAAAAAAAAATTAAATCAAATTTAGCTGATGGCTCAAAGCGTTTGAGTTAACCATTGCAGCACAACTGTCAAATTATGGAGGAAGATGGGTCTTTCAAAGGTGATCTAAGCAAGAAAGTACCCTTTAGAAAAGCCTTGCACAACCCTTGAAGATGCTAATGAGGAAGCATTTTCTCCCGAGTGAAAATTAGATATGGTTGCCAATTACACTATGACAGTTGATAAACTAGCTCATTCTTGAAAAATAGATGCTACAAATTCTAGGACTGCAAAGATAGGAACAGTGAAGGAGTCCAAACTCCCTCTGTAGAGCCCACATAGAGAATCTTTTCCATTTACTTTTGTAAACGATCTTTGTAGAGGCCTTGTGGGAAGACAGATGTATCCACAAGACTGGCGAGAAAAACCTGGCAGTCCAGCTATCAATGGAATTAAAGAAATCATGTGGTCAATTTGAGTTCTGGACTGTCTGGATGATACATCCAAGAGAGGTATGAAAGGGGGTCTGGACTGGGGTCCAGTATCCACGGTGGACAATGAAGGTGAGACCAAAAAAGGGGAACCACCCTTGACAAAGCCAAAATGAGGTGATAAGGATACCTGTGCTCTTCAACTGAAGTGCCTTCTGTAAACATTTGGGAATTAGACCAATCAGTGGATAAGTATAAGAGAGATCAGAGGGTCAAACGTGGACTAGAGCACCTGTCAGTGACCCCCTCCCCCGAGGGGGGGATTAGGGCAAAGAACCTGTTGCACTTGTGGTGAGAAGCAAAGAGGTCACAGCCAGGCTGGCCCCAATAACAGAAAATCCTCTTTGCCACTGATTGAGAGGACCACACGTGAGGCATCAGAATGGATTTGTTGAGTTTGTCTGCTAGCATGTTGCACTTCCCTGGTATATGCGATGCAACCCACTGCCAAACTCTCAATGCCCCTCGACAAAGGGGGTAAGATCAGGTTCCCCCTGTTTTATGATGTACCAAAACTTTTAGTTATGTACTTACCATAACTTTAGATGTTTGGGATCCATCTCGCCTACATTCTGTACTGATGGGTTCGGAGACGATCCTCGGCTCCGACTCGGCACGCTATACTATAGAGCGAAGTCTCTAATTGGCTGAGCTATTCTATATCCAAGGATGCACCACCACCACTACTTCCCCATATCTTGTTTGTCCGCACACATGCACACAGTCATAGACAGTTGAAATAACATTGCCAGGTGTTTTAAGATGAAATGGCTAAACTGAACCGTCCGGTCTCCTCTGATCTCCAAGGCAGGGGGAAGGAGGGTGGGTATTAGGAATGTAGGCGAGATGGATCCCAAACATCTAAAGTTATGGTAAGTGCATAACTAAAATGTTATCTGATCCTATCTCGCCTACATTCTGTACTGATGGGACAGCATCCCTAGCACCTGATTCCAGGGTGGCTCACTGGAAAACACTCCTGAGAACTGTGGAACCGAAGGAAGCTCGCCACCGAGATGCCACATCCAATTTGTAATGAGAAATGAAGGTGTGAGGAGAAGACCAGGTAGCCGCAGCACAAATGTCACTAATGGCAAGCTTGGAATGAAAGGCTGTCGAAGTAGCCATAGCCCTTGTAGAATGAGCTTTCACAGTGGTTGTAAGCTCTCTATTAGAAAGAAGGTAAGTATGACTGATACAGTCTCTGATCCATTTGACAATGGTGACCTTCGTGACGGCTTTGCCCAATTTATTGTCCGAAAAGGACACAAACAACTGATCAGTTTTCTGTGTTTGGTGCGTCCTAAGTAGAAACGCAACTGCCTGTGAACATCTAATGAATGGAAGATGTATTCCGCTCTGTCTGAGTAGTTTGGGAAGAAAACTGGGTGTTCCAATGACTGTTGAAGACAAAAACTAGAACAAACTTTGGGAACAAAGGATGGATTAGGCCTGAGGGATACTCTATCCTTGTGAAAAACCAGGTACGGTGGTTTGACACATAGGGCTTTAAGTTCCGAAACCCTTCTGGCTGATGTAATTGCCACCAAAAAAGCAGTCTTCCAAGAAAGAAATTTCAAATCACAAGTTGCTGCCGGTTCGAAGGGGGAAGAGGTCAAAGCACCTAATACGAAATTAAGATCCCACAGTGGAGCGGGATGAGAAATCGGAGGTCGTAGCAGCCCAGCACCTTTCATAAAGGCTTTACACAACTTATTGCTCATCAAAGGTGGGTCTATACTTTCATGAAAATTAGAAACAGCTGCCAATTGAACCTTAATGGTAGAGACCGAAGAACCTTGATTGAATAAGGAAGCTAAAAATTTCAAAACTTCTGACACCAGGGCAGTAATGGGATCTAACCCCCGGAGTTGGGCCTAAATGGCGAATCTCTTCCATTTGCTGTTATACATTTTTTTAGTCGAATTCTTGTGGGCCGAGGACAAGATATGTATGATTTCCGAGTCCAAAACCTGGTTCCTGACTATGGTCGGAAGTGGAGGAGCCAAGCTGTTAACCTCAACGAGTGAAGGGACTGATGAAGCTGTCCCGACTGGTGGATCAAGAGGTCTGGAACCTGGTCCAGGAACCATGGACCGTCCAGTGCGTATTTCCGAAGAAAAGGCAGCCAGACTTGATGAGGCCAGTATGGGGCAACTAAAATCATCTTGCACTGCAAGTGAATCGCCTTCTGGATCACCCTGGGAAGAAGGGGAACCGGTGGAAAGGCGTACAGTAGGCCGGTGGGCCAAGCTTGGACTAGGGCGCCCTTGGGAATCCCCCCCGGAACTGGGGTGAGAGAGAAGAACTGTAGACATTTCGTATTGAGAGGAGTTGCAAAGAGGTCGCAACAAGGAGTTCCCCATCTTCTGAATATCTGAGTTGCCACTCTGTCGTTCAGAGACCACTCGTGCGGGGAGAGAATAGTTCTGCTCAGTCTGTCGGCTATCACATTGGATCTCCCTGGAATGTGTGTTGCTACCAAGAAACGGTTGGTTGCAATAGCCCAATCCCATACTTTCATGGCCTCTCTGCAAAGGGGGTAGGACCTGGTCCCTCCCTGCTTGTTCAGGTACCAGACTACTGACATGTTGATGGACTGAACGGCAATCATGCCCTGGGGGAGGTAACTGTGTAGTGCTTGTAGCGATAGAAGCACCGCCCTCATTTCCAGTATGTTGATGTGGAAGGAACTCTCGTCGGGGTGCCACTTGCCTTGGACTGACCTGCCCAGGTAATGCCCCCCCCCCACCCCGTCTGGGAGGCGTCCTTAGTCAAAGTGGCCACTGGAGGTGGAGGAACGAAGGGTCGCCCCTGATCCAGGTTGGAGGAAAGAAGCCACCAACGGAGGTCCTGTTTGCACGTCTCCGTGATCATAATGAGGTGACAGAGGGAGATCCTGATACGACCACTGGACTGACAGGAGCCACTGGAGAATCCTCATATGCAATCTTGCTAAGGGAACTAGGAGAACGGTAGCCGACATGGAACCCAACAGTTGTAGGACCATCCTGGCTGGGGCTCAGCGTTTGAAGAGCAATGCTCGGACTTGAGATTGTAATATTTCTATCCTCTCTGTAGGAAGATAGACCCGCATTTGCTTTGAGTCTATCTGTACTCCGATAAATCGTATGCGCTGAGATGGCAGCAACACAGACTTTTCCCAATTGAAGGTGATTCCTAGGGAGTTGCCTAGAGATACAGTGGCTGCTAGGTTCTGTAAGAGTAGACGCCTGGAAGTGGCAGTTAGGAGCCAGTCGTCTAGGTATGGAAACACCTGGAATCCTAGACTTCTCAGGTGAGCAGTCACCAACGCCAAACATTTGGTGAACACCCTGGGGGCTGTGGTGAGACCAAAGGGCAGTGTGCGGAACTGGAAATGACCGTCTCCCAGGCTGAAGCGCAAATGTCTCCTGGACGCCTGATCTATCAAGACATGATAATAGGCGTCCTTGAGATCTATGGAGCACATCCAAACACCTTCCTCCAGCAGCGGGAGAATGGATTGTAAGGTGACCATCCGGAACTTGGACTTCTTGACAGAATGGTTGAGTTTGCTGAGATCCAAGATGGGCCTCATGTCCCCGGTCTTTTTTGGCACCAAAAAGAATCTTGAGTAAGTCCCTAATCCAGTCTGGTCTTCGGGGACCGGTTGGATGACTCCTTTTTGAAGCAGCTTTGAAATTTCGATGGCTGCGAGATCCCGTTGACTGGGTGGTGGGTCCGGGATTTTCCGGGATGGTGGGGGGGGGGCTGAGAGAAGGGGATGTTGTAGCCTCCAGCAATGATCCGGAGCACCCAACGGTCCTGAGTGATATTCTCCCAAGCCTTTAGGTACCTCGAAAAACGACCCCCGACTGGCTCCGGAGCGGCGCAGTCGGGCAATCCTTCAGGGATGCTGGAAGGTTGAGGAGCCACGAAAGGACTCGCGGTCCCCAGTGTTGCAGGAGCCTCTGCCTCCTCTGGGACGGCGTCTTCCTGAAAAATTTCCCCCTCCTCTGCCTCTAGAAGGGGGATCATCCTGCTGTGAGGGGTAAGTCTTCTGAGATTTGCGGAACCACATTTTCCGCCCTCTTCTAGCCTTGGGATTAGGCTGGAAGGGAGTGGAAAACCGTGCCCCTACGGCAGTCAAAGTCTTACCACTTGTTAACAGCGGGTCAAGGTGTCCTTTAGCTTGGGTCCAAACAAGGAGGACCCATCAAAGGGAGCGTCGGCAAAGGAAGACTTGAAGGCCTCCGCAAAATGCCACAGGCGGAGCCAGGCTTGTCTCCGTAGAGCAACACCTGTACCCGCTGCTCTACTCGCCCCCTCGGCCGCATATGAAATGAGCCTCATGGACGAGTTCGATATTGATGATAGAGTAGCCAACTGAGAGCTAACCATCTGGGCCAACTGCTCAGGTAGGTTACCAGAGAGGGTATCTGAAAGTTCCTTGACCAGATCCCTCTGAAGTCTGGTGAAGTGCGTAAGGTAATTCAGAGACCTTAAGGTAAAGGCTGCTGAAGTAAGGGTGCACTTTCCGTACCGATCCATACTCCTGGACTCTTTATTAGGAGGATGGATGGACATCGAAGCCTCTGCTACATCTTGCTAGGTAGCAGATGCCACCACCAGGGCATCTACGGCCACACCTTTAGATAAGAATTCCTTTTCAGGGGGGGCTGACAGAAATTTATTCGGGCGAGCTGGCACTGGTTCCACAGAATCCAGGTGCTCCCACGCCCTTCGACAGATCAAATCCAGGAGCTCATCGAAGGGCGGAGACACCCAGGAGGCGGAAGGCTGAGCCCCAAAGGCCTTGAGGAATACAGACTCCTCAGCGGAAGGGGGTTTGGACTGCCAGTCGCCTCGTTGCTTGAGGATTTCTAAGATGTCCACAAAGAAGACATCATCAGAGGACGACTTGGGGGACCCCTCCGCATCATCGAGGTCAGTGTCCGAGGTTAGAGACTCATCAGGCGAGTCGACGTGCTTCCTCTTACACTGTCTCTTCCTGGGAGGTTCCTCCGAAGAAGCCTCGGAAGGACCCCCAGGAAGGGAGGAATCCCCAATGGGGGTGACCTCAGGCCCCTGGGCTCCACTGTCTTGAGACAGGGGGACAACAAAGGAACAAGTCTCCATGCCAAGGGAAGGTGCCGGAGAGATGGTGGAGGTAGCCAAGGAAGATTTTGCCAAAGCAGTCCTCATGGCCCTGAAGGCCGGACCCCCCCCCCCCCCGGGAAGGTCCGACCCCCGAGGCCACAACAGTAGACGGTACTCCCGCAGCCAACGCACCGAGAGGGAGGCTCCGAACCGAAAGCATCGGACCCGAAGCGTCACCCCCGGGGCCGACCGAGGAGGTCCTTGTACCGAACTCTGATCCGAAGGTCGGGGTTGGAGTAAGGGTCGGAGCCGACCCGAGAACCTCCACTGGCTCCAACAGCACCGACTCCAATGGTGCCGAGGCTGTTGGAGGAGTATCCAATACAACAGGGTGGACGATTGGCTCCGGAGCCGACTGGGCTGGAGCCGAGACTAACTTTTGAAAAACTGGAGACTGGAACAGCCTTTGAAGCACCCTGTCTATATCCGAATCGGACATCCTCGAAGACCGAGAAGAGACCGATCGGGCCCGGGTTGACTTCTCCACCGGTTCCGAAAGACTGGGGGACCGGCTCCGAATAGTCTCAAGCAGTATCGGCGCCGAGGGAGATTCCATCAGCACAGCAATTTCCTTCGGAGCCGACGGGGACTTCGGCGCCGAGGTAGAAGAGTATGAGCGAGCGACCTTTCTCGGCTCCGAAACCAATGGAGCCGAAGAAGGTGACCCGCCTCTCGATGCTCGAGCACTCGGCTCCGAAGACAGAGGAGTCGAAGCTGGAGGCATCGAGGCAGACCGTTCCGACCTCGGCTCCGAAGTCCGTGGAGCCGACGGAGAAGCCTGCCTTGATTTCTTTGCTGTCGGCTCCGACGGACTGGTCGGAGCCGAAGACGACTTCTTCCTGGAGGGAGAGGGGGAAGAAGATAAAGCCTCTTCAAAAGAAGGGGTGATGAGCCCTTTTAATATCAATTTGTTTTTCCTCTCTTGGAGGACACGAGAAGAAAAAGCGTGGCATACACTACACGACTCTTGAAGGTGTTTAGGGCCTAGGCAATAAACACATAGAGAGTGGTCATCCACGATTGACATCTTGTACCCACACTTGGTACATTTTTTAAAACCCGAAGGCCTATGCTCCTTTGACATCTCTACAAGGAAAGACACTACCAAAACAGACTAGGACAAAAACTACCACAGAGATACCAATCCCTCTAACTTAAACAGGATAGGCCAACAGGCAATAACTGTAACAGCTCGGCAGAGCGCGAGGGCAAGGCCCCTCTAACTGAAACGGGACCTTGTCGTTGGAGAAAAAATATATTTACTACACAAATATACTAAGCACACAAGGATATAGCACAGAATGAAGTAGAGCGCGAGGAAACCCCTACTAATAAAGCGGGAACCTAGCGCTAACAAAATTCACACACAAACTTTCACAAAACCCACTTAGAAACAACAAGTAGCTGTTAAAACAGCTTTTGGTTGAAAAATTAGAAAATTTCTGACAGAAAATCAGTCAGTAAAAGGTACTTAGCCCAGCCAAGTCGAGACCACGTCTATTGCTATCAAGCGGCAAACAAGATCTGGGGAAGTAGTGGTGGTGCATCCTGGGATATAGAATAGCTCAGCCAATTAGAGACTTTGCTCTATAGTATAGCGTGCCGTGTCAGAGCCGAGGATCGGCTCTGAACCCATCAGTACAGAATGTAGGCGAGATAGGATCACATAACATCCACAGATATGTTGGTTTGTATAGCAATTGTCCCAAGAGGAAAAGTATTGAAAGGCCTGCAATGTCAGAAGGATTTCTCTCATCTCTAGGACACTGATGTGCAAATTGGTCTCTTCTCGGGACCACATGCCTTGGCCCAATCATCCCAAGAAATGCACCCCCCCACACACACACCAGTTGGGGCGCATCTGAGATTACAGTGGCCACTGGGATTGAAAGAACAGAAGGACAGACAAGGAAGGCTTCGTCCAACTGAACCCACCAACCTAGATCTTTGCAAATGCAAGTGACTTTGATCAGAATGGACAAGGGATGAAAAAAATTGGCCACTTAACAGCTAGGATCCATTGAAGAATGCGCATATAAAACCAGGCCAGAGCAACTAAGGCTATAGCAGCTGCCATTGATCCTGAGGCCTTAAGAACAAGTCTGGCTGGGGGAGAATGGTGTGCAATAATCTGCTCCACCTGGTACCAGATTATCCTTACATGATGTGGTGGAAGAGAGACTATCAACTTACTGTGTTCACTTGAGCACCAATGAACTCCAAGCTTGAACAGGTTGAATATGACATTTGCAGATGTTGACAGATGCCTTGTGATTTACACTGCTAGAGCAAATAGTCCCTGGATTCCTCTAGGATATGTTTGGTTGGGGCAGTGAGGAGCCAGTAGTCTAGGTATGGAAACATTTGGAACCACAGCCGTCTCAAGTGAGATGCTACGACTCCCATATACTTGGTAAACACTATGGGGGCTGTGGTGAGACTAAAGGGCAGGGCTCTGAACTGGTAGCGACCAGTCCCTAGCAGATGGTGCAGAAATCTTTAGGATCATCTGTTCATCTTGAGGCAATAGCATGCATCCGGAAGATCGATGTAGCACATACAATCATCCTTGTGTACAAACAATAGAATGAACCGAACCATGAACATTCGGAACTCTGACGTCTTCACAAACTGATTTAGTTTGCTCAGATCTAGAATTGGTCTCAGGTGTCCAGTTTTCTTGGGCACTACAAAGAATCTTGAGTAACTTCTGAATCCTTTTTGGTCTGGTGGGACCTGCTGGATGAATCTTGCATAGCAGTTTAAGAATTTGTTGAACTGCTGCCTCCCTCTGATTGGGTGATAAGTTGGGGAGCATTTTTCTTTTCACTGGCAGAATCTGGAGTAATGGTATGTGATAACCTCTGGATATGATGTTTAGCACCCAAGAATCTTTTATTATTGATGCCCAGTTGTCTGGGTGCAGAGACAAGTGTCCCTAACTGCCTCCAGAGGTGGGCAGTCGGGCAACCTTTCAAGAGCACTGAAAAGGTTTATTCAAAAAAGGAATATTGCAAACCCCAATTTTACAGGCCTGCTCTGCTGTGAGGACAGAGTCTTCTATTTGAACTTCCCCCTCTGCCCCTGAGGGAGGTATCCCTGTGTAAATCCTGGAAAGGAACCATT
The DNA here is from genome assembly GCF_019279795.1 of Protopterus annectens. Classification (NCBI taxonomy): domain Eukaryota; kingdom Metazoa; phylum Chordata; order Ceratodontiformes; family Protopteridae; genus Protopterus; species Protopterus annectens. The sequence goes on from NC_056735.1 coordinate 1,744,358,878, forward strand.
TTCTTTTGTCCTCTGATTCCTTTCCTGGAAAAGGATTGTTGGGTGGAGGGGTAGAAAAACACATCCCTACGGCACATGGGGTCTTTCTGCCCTGTTCACTCCAGGAAACAGTTTCCTTTACAGAGGGCCAAACAAAGATGTTTCATCAAAAAGAGCATTAATGATCAAAGACTTGAAAGACTCCACAAAGGCTCATAGGCACATCCAGGCATGTCTCCTAATGGCTATGGTTGAACCAGCTATCCATGAGGTACCCTCCGCAACATGGGATATTAGCCTCATGGACGCATTAGACATGGATAATAGAGTGGCCAGTTTTGAAGACTTCTTGTAGTCCTCCATGGACATGGACTCAGAAGGATTTGGAAAGATCCTTAGTCAAATCCTGCTGTAATTTTGTGAAATGTGTCAAGTAATTCAGAGAACATAAAACAAAAGTCATTAAGACAAAGATGCTCTTCCTGAATCTGTACAACGTCCTGGACTCCCTGATAGGGGGATGGACAGTGGAGCTCTGCTCCTCTAGCTGCTTCTTTGAGGCTGCCGCCACAACCATAACATCAACAGAGACTTCCGTGTTCCAGTGTGGTCTAGCTTTAGGTGGTGCAAGAAATTTGGAAGGGTGCCTGGGAATGGATTCTACAGTATCAGTTTCCTTCTGCGTCCAGTGAGAGACTAGATCTAGAACATCATCTGCGGGGAAGTCACCCAAGATAGAGATGGGCTAGACCCAAAAGCTTCTAGAAAGACTATTCCTCTTAGTAGGGGGTATCAGAGGACCATCCACCTTTTTGTCTGAGAATCTCTAAGATGTCTATGAAGGAGACGTCTTCAAGTGGAGATCTGGGGGACCTCTCCCCTTCATCAAAGTCAGTGTCCTCAGTGAAAGACTCCATGGGGAAGTCTGTGCATCTCCTCTTACACATTCTCTTTTGGGGGAACCTTCTCAATTTGACGATCTGGACAGGTATCTGAAGAGACGGGAAAGTCCTTGATGCTGGATGGGGTCAGCTGTCCCTGTAGAATCGCCTGAGAGGATCAGAGTTCGGACCCAAAAAGGGTATGGCTATAAGATCCAAAGAAAAAAGAAAAGAATAGTCAAATCTCTCAGATGAGAGAAACCCCTCTCCACTAACTTGCAGGCAGAAAGTCCAGGAGAAACCATAGTTGGACAGAAGCCAAAGCTACCACTCCATGACCCTGCCCGGACTTGTGCCTCAATGGGGGAGTCTGACCACAGCTGCCACTGCCAAAGCTCCAAGGGGCAGGGATGGTTCCAACAACATCAGAATGGAACCTAGGCCCCACACCTGGTGCCAATGGTTTGGTTCTGACACATCCTGGTCCACAGGAATCAGGGCCAAAAAGTAAGGAAAACAGTCTGAGTCAAAGACCCAGCGGTTTTCAGATCAGACATAGACACTCTTGGGTCTCTCAGATTTGAGGTCTCTGAAATCATGGGTTGGATCGGAGGAGGAGTGATCACTCTCCTGATGGAAAACTGAGACTGGATAACCCCCATCTAAATCTGAGCAACTTCCTCATCATCCTATGCACATCGGCTTCTGAATCTCTGCTGGAGGACTTAATTGAAGAAGTGGTGGACTGGGGCCGAGATGGACTCTTCTTAGGGCCCCTGAAGGAAGATGGAATGAAGCCAAACAGAAACAAGCCTCTACAGTGAACCCTGGGACCATGTTCTTGGACACTTTGTATGAATAGTTGTCGTATCAAAGGACATGGGATCCAACAGTTACCATTTCAGATCCACAGGGGTTGGTTTGTTTTCTTTTGAATCTTTTAAGGAGGCTCCAAAGATGGAGCAATCTTTGGACAGCAGGTTGGAGACCAGAGGTGATGGATTCATGTAATCGAAGTAGTGGGGGGTTGAGCCCCTGATGCAGAGGAGAAAGGTGGCAACAATCCTTTTAAAACTTCTTTCCGAAATCACTGCTAGCCCTGCAATTAAAGGCTGTGCAAATGAAGTGGTCTGTGTTGAGATGAGAAGTTCCAATGCAGTAGACACATTTCCTGGGAGAATCAGAGTCAGGGATCTTATGCCCACAGGAAGTATATTTTCTTTTTTTTTTTTTTTTTTTTTTATCAGTTGGTTTCTCTGCCATGACACACCACCTCATCACTATCCCTAAAACTGAAAAATGGAGAAGCTCTATCCTAACTACATCAGAAAAATGTTTTTTTTTTTAATTTGTTTTTTTTTGTTTTAAAATTGGCAACAATGGTAGGTAAACAGAATACCCTCTAGAAAGTAGACAGGAGTAAAAAAGGTAGGAAAAAAAGTACCAGTACCAACAATGGTTCCAAGAACTACCTGAGGTAGAAGGAAGAGAATCCCAAGTAAAGAATTTGAAAATTTAATAACTAGGTGAGGGAGGTGGGTGGAAAAATGTAAGGTAGTAGGAGAGGAGGTTCTAGAAATGAAAAGATTAAACTTACAGCAAGAAAAAACATACTAGAAAAGCTCTTTGAGATGGAGCCACGCCTGCAGCAATATGGCAGTTAACTCGACCGGAGGTATAAAATGTTAACTGGTGTATTATGGTTAGAGGGTGGAGCTTGACAGTTGGATCCAAGTCCTGTAAATGTGGCCAGGTCATATCCAAGATGAATCGTTGATGAATAGATGAAAAGTACATCAGGTCAAAAAATATGCTCAAAGCTCACCACCACTAATGTCATGTCTCACAGTAGGCTGTGATTTCAACTACCTTCTGGGCTTGGGCTAAGTAAAGCTCCCTTTAAAATATAAAATTCCTCACTATCGGGGATGGTGAAACTAGAACCTCATGCTAACGATAAAGACGTGCCGTTAAATGTGGTTAGATGCAGGTAAAGGATGGAAAACAACCTCGATAGCTGCGTGGATGACAGCCAGTGTTGGCTCCATGATGGCACTGTCTGAAATGCCACTGGTGATGATGAATGGACTTAAGATTTATGGGGGGGGGGGGGCTAATAATTGGCAGATGATGAGGGAAAAGTCACACAGAAAAAAGTTAGGTTTGCATACATGGTTTTGCAGGGTCAGAAATGCAGCACATATGAGTATATTTACTAAGTTACCATTACAAGATAAGTAAAAAAAAAAAAAAAAAAAAAAAAAAATCATCCTATAATTCAACAGATGCAACATTTTTGTGACTGCAAGAATTACATCAAAGCTACATATACAACAGGGAACAGTGTGTCCCAGTTTAATTCAGCACAAAGCTGCACTTAAATCCCAAAGTAAAGAACTGCAGCCGTAGATGCATTCTGTGCTTGTGCATCTTACTGCCATTTCCTCAGAGTTCCATTAAGAACTCTTGATGGGGAGCTGGCAAGACCTTTTTATGTAAAATGGGTTTCATGTGTATTTCACTTTCACTGTTTGGCATGCTGAATTACACTTGGTCCCTTTCAGAGGAAGGTATACGACTCATTCTCAGAGTGAGGAATATAGCACATCTCGGAATACATTTTACTGTGCTATTATTTCAGTGCAATGACCGAGCTGTCATTTCATTAAAAGTAAACATCTTGCATATTTTTTTGAACAGAATCTGTTTGTCATTAGATTTATCATTGGACCCCACTCCAAATTAAGATTTGTATGCAATGAAATACATGAAGTATTTTACATGGCGATAAAACAGTGTGCATGTCCTTATATTTAGTCAAAATTTAAATGCATTCTACAAGTTAAGAATTATGATGTATTGTTTTGAGCAACAAGCCATAAAATTTCAACAGTTTAGAAAACACTGACAATATGCTAGGCATCGCCAATACTGCTATGCAGAAAGCTATTTTTGTGCTTATTTTCTGCCATTTGGATCAGAGCAAACATAACTGAAATATCTCTAACAAACTCCATACAAAATTAGAAGTTATGTACCTACCATAACGTTCCATGTTAGTTGTCTTCTCTCGCCTTCTTTCTTGCTGGATGGGTTCGGAGCCGATCCTCGGCTCCGACTCGGCACTTGCTAAGCTCGAGAGTCACTTTTACCAGCTCGAGGAAGCCCCATATCCCATGATGCAAGGCGGTATATACCCAGATCTCATTTGGTACTTATAGGGAAAAACACCTAGCACAAAAAACTTTCCACTAAGGAAAGAAGAGCAATTAGCCTAAACAAAAAGGGCTATAATGGGAACCCAGATAACTAACTGGCGCCCAAAGAAGCAATCTTCCTGACAAGGGAGATCAAAGTCTGTCCAGGCAAGGGGGCAGGAGGGAGGGTCGCAAGAAAGAAGGCGAGAGAAGACAACTAACATGGAACGTTATGGTAGGTACATAACTTCTAAATGTTAAGTTGTCAATCTCGCCTTCATTCTTGCTGGATGGGACCACGTCCCTGGCACCTCTATCCTGGGTGGCTCAATGGAACAGACTCTTGAGAACCGTAGAACCAAAACTGGCTCTATCCCTGGAGGCCAAATCCAATTTGTAATGAGAAACAAAGGTATGAGGAGTGGCCCAAGTGGCTGCTGCACAAATAGTATCTAAGGGAAGTCTAGCCTGAAAAGCTGTGGAAGTGGCTAAGCTTCTGGTGGAATGTGCCTTTGGTTTTGAGCACAGCTGTTTGCCCCTAAGTTGATAGATTTCGGAAATGGTGGAAGAAAGCCATCTAGACAAGGTCACTTTGGAAACAGGAAGACCTTTCTTATTCTCAGCATAAGAAAGAAAGAGTTGATCAGACTTTCTGAATTGTTTTGTTCTGTCCAAATAATATCTGAGTTGGCGGTGAACATCACGATAATGTAATTTTTGTTCCGATCTGTTGGAGTAATTGGGGAAAAATACAGGGAGATCAATAGATTGGTTTAAATTTGTTTTTGAAGAAACCTTGGGCAAAAAGGAAGGATTTGTTCTCAAGGATACTCTGTCCTTGTGGAAGACCAAATATGGGGGACGAACAGAGAGGGCATGCAGTTCTGACACTCTCCTAGCCGAGGTAATAGCGACAAGGAAGAGTGTCTTCCATGAAAGAAACTTTAGAGAACATGAAACAACTGGCTCGAAGGGAGAAAGAATTAAGGATGTCAGCACAAGATTTAGGTCCCATTGAGGAGGAGGACTCCTGACAGGAGGATTAAGGAGAAAAACTCCTCTCAGAAAAGCTTTGCAAAGCCTGTGGGACATAAATGTTGTGGTCTGCAAAACCGACATGAAAGTTTGAGATCGCAGCTAACTGAACTTTGACAGTGGAAGCTGAAGAACCCGAGTGAAAGATTTCCGCTAAAAAATCCAAAACTGCATGAACAGGGGCAGTAAAGGGATCTATATTCCTTGATTTCGCCCAAAGGGAGAAACGTTTCCACTTGCTAGTGTAAATCCTTCTAGTAGAGGATTTAAGGGAAGCCACTATGATATCCCTAACAGGGTTAGAGATCATAGGAAGCCTGGCTAAGGAAGGAAGTGGAGCAACCAAGCTGTGAGGTTGAGAGAAGGAATGGAGCGATGCAGCTGACCCGATTGGTGGATCAGAAGATCTGGCACTGGGTCCAGATGCCACGGCTGCGCCAAGAGGTGACGATGGAGGAGCGGAAGCCAAATTTGTCGAGGCCAATATGGGGCAATGAGAATCATTTTGGCTCTCAAAACGGTAGCTTTCTGGAGTACCTGTGGTATCAAAGGAAAGGGAGGAAAGGCATAAAGAAGTCCCTGGGGCCAATCTTGGGTAAGAGCGTCTCTGAGGGGATGGCCTGGAAGTGGGAAGAGAGAGAAGAAGTCCGGGCATTTGCTGTTTTGGGGAGTAGCAAAAAGATCGCAACATGGGCGGCCCCATTCTTGAAAAATCTCCTCCACTATAGATTGTTTGAGAGATCACTCGTGAGGCATGAGAATAGCTCTGCTCAATCTGTCCGCTAAAATGTTGGTTTTCCCAGGGATATGCGTTGCTACCAGAAACCGATGAGAGGAGATCGCCCATTGCCAAAGTCTGAGAGCTTCTCGACACAAGGGGTAGGACTTGGTTCCGCCCTGCTTGTTGATATACCACACTACGGACATATTGTCCGTGTGAACTGCAATTGTTCCCAAGGGAAGAAAGTCGTTGAGGGCTTGCAACGTTAAAAGCACTGCTCTCATCTCTAGGACATTTATGTGCAGGTGGTATTCAAATGGTTGCCACGTCCCATGAACCATCCTGCCCTGATAATGACCCCCCCACCCGATCAGGGAGGCGTCCGTAGTGACTGTGGCTACCGGGGCCGGGGAAACAAAGGGTCTGCCCTGATGAACCTGGGGAGAAGAAATCCACCAGGATAGATGTTTTTTGCAAGTTTGTGTCACCAGAATTTGATGACGCATGGGGAGTTGTTGGTAGGACCATTGGGTGAACAACATCCATTGAAGGAGACGCATGTAAAAGCGGGCCAAAGGGAGAAGAGTAATGGCAGCTGCCATGAGGCCCAATACCTTTAGGACCAGTCTTGCTTGCACCTTTTTGCTGGCAAGGATGATCCGCACATGGTTTTGGATATCTAGGATTCTGTTGCTTGTGAGGTTTGCTGACATCCGGACAGTGTCTAAATTTGTGCCTATAAAAGTAATAGATTGGCAGGGCAATAAGGAGGATTTTTCGTAGTTGATAGAAATTCCTAAATGAGTGCAGAGATTAAGGGTGTAATCTCTGGCTTGGAGAAGTTGATGCCTGGTGGTGGCTGAGAGGAGCCAGTCGTCGAGATACGGAAACACCTGGAATCCTTGACGTCTCAGGTGAGCCGTGACCCACTGCCATACATTTGGTGAACACTCTGGGTGCTGTAGTGAGACCAAAGGGCAGGGCTCTGAATTGGTAATGACTGGACCCCAGCCGAAAGCGGAGAAACCTTCTGGAGCATCTGTGGATTTTTATGTGATAGTACGCATCCTGAAGGTCTACTGAGCACATCCAGTTGTCTTTGCCCAGAAAGGGCAAAATCGATTGAAGTGTGACCATCCGAAATCTTGTCTTTTTCACAGACTTGTTGAGCCTGCTGAGGTCCAATATTGGTCTCCAATCTCCCGTCTTTTTGGGAACCAAAAAGAACCTTGAGTAGATTCCGGGCTCTGAATGGTCTGTTGTAACTGGCTGAATGGCCCTTTTGTGTAGAAGTTTTGATACTTCTAATTTTGCGATTTCCGTCAGAGCGGGTGGAACATCTGGAAGGGAATTTTTGTGAGTGAAGGGAGTTTCCTCGAAAGGAATCTTGTAACCCTCGGATATGATCGACTGTACCCATTTGTCTTGTGAGAGAGAACGCCAGGCTTCTGGGTACAGCGATAATCTTCCCCCGACTGCCTCCAAGGATGGACAGTCGAGCAACACCTCAGGGATGTTGGAAGGGCTTGTCAGAGAGAGGCTCTCTGCTTCCCTGGTTTTGTGGACCCCCTCTGCCCCTAGGGCGGCGTCTGTTATTATTACCCCCTCTGCCTCTAGAGGTAAACTGACCACGTGTATCCGGCGTGACTCCCTGAGATTTACGGAACCACATCTTTCCGCCCTTCTGTTCTTTGGGATAAGGCCTAGAAGGGGTGGAAAAACTGACCCCTACGGCAGAGAGAGTCTTGCCGTCTTGCTCACACCTGGTCAACGTATCCTTCACCTGAGGACCAAACAATGTTGATCCATCGAAGGGAGAGTTTGTGAAGGAAGCCTTAAAGGGATCTGCAAAATTACAGAGCCGCATCCAGGACTGACGCCTAAGAGCCACTCCTGTCCCTGCAGCTCTACTCGCTCCATCTGCTGCATACGAAATCAGCCGCATGGAGGAGTTGGCTATGGAGTTAAGGATTCCTAGCTGAGAAGCAATCTTGTCCTGAACCCCTGGAGCTGTAGGATCCTGTACTGCTTCACCTAATTCTTTAAGGATGTCCCTTTGAAGTCTGGTGAAGTGACATAAGTAATTCAGCGAACGCATAGCAAAGGTCGCTGAGGAAAACATCCGCTTACCATACCTGTCCATGGTCCTAGAATCTTTGTTAGGAGGATGGACTGGTACGGAAGGATCTGCAAGTTCCTTCTTAGTGGCGGCCGCCACCACCATGGCATCAACAGGGACACCTTTTGTAAGGAATTGCTTTTCGGAAGGGGCTGTAATAAATTTAGAAGGCCTCCTGGGAACTGGTTCTACGGAATCAGGAGATGCCCACGCCTCCGAGCTATTACCTCCATGAGGGGGTCAAAAGGCGGAGACACCCAGGAAATGGAGGGTCGAGATCCGAACGCCTCTAGGTATACCGACTCATCCTCGGAGGGATTTATGGAGGGCCAGTTTCCCCTCTGTTTTAGGAGTTCTAGGATGTCTGAAAAAGAGACATCCTCAGAGGGGGATCTTGGGGACCCATCCGACTCATCTAAGTCAGTATCTGAAGTTGTAGACTCAGGGGAGTCTAGGTGCTTCCTCTTACAGGTCCTCTTACGCGGAGGATCTCCTGAAGGATCAAGAGAATCCTCGGAAGAGGGGGTTCTTCCCGGTGGGGAAACCTGAGGCGGTGGATCTCTCGGTCCGGGAGCAAAAGAGTGGGAAGAGACATCTATAGGCACCATAGAGGGAGGAGCTAAGGGGATAGACTGCTGACTGAGCCCAGGGGCCAGCACACTCCTCATCACCTCGAAGGCTCCCCTGCCAGAGAGATCCGAGAGACCCCGCTCCAAAGAAACAGGGGCTCCCGGGTCCACTGAGAGGGAAGGCTCCGAGGCAGATGTCGGGGCCGAGCTCACCAAGGCCGAAGCCCCGAGGGGAAGAGCAGGGTCGGACAAGGGTCCGATGCCACTCACCCCCTCGGAGCAGACCAGGGAAGCCCGACCACCGGATCCCTCCAACGAAGGTCTCGAGGAGGAGATAAGAGTAGAAGCTGAAGGAGCAGAAAGGGGTGGTATCTGCCCCGCAGCCGTAGCAGTGACTAATCCCACAGACTCCGGCTCCGAGCTCTGGAGGAGAGTCGAAGGAGGAACTTGAAGAGGGTGTGGACTAGTAGTCGTCTGTTGAGACGGACTATGAAGCATTTGGGTTAGTGCCTGTGATTTTAACAATCTGCTTACCACTCTCTCCAAATCGTGGTCTGACAGCCTGGAAGACCTAGATGATCGGCTCCGATGGCTCCGCTCCGAAAGAAGAGGAGAGGTCGGAGTCGACAGTATCGGTTCCAAAGAGGGAGACCTGGACCTCTTCCTCGAAGGAACCATCGGAGCCGACGAACCCTCGGCTCCAGACGGAGCCGACAACTTTTCGGCTTCGAGTGTAGTCAAGGATGTATCGGCTCCAGGCGGAGCCGATACAGGCAAGGAAATAATGGTATCGGAGCCAGTCGGCACCGATACCGAAGCCTTAGCCACACCAATGTGACAGTCAAAGTGTCGGCACCGATAGCCATCGGTGCCGAAGATTTAGCCAAAATAGGATCGGCTCCAGCCAGAGCCGATCTCGACTCCAAAGGAGTCGGAGCCAAGGCCGAAGGCTTAGAAACAGAAGCCTGGGCCTTGGTGGTCTTAGAGGGTTTGCCCGGAGCCGATTTGGCCGGGGAGCCCTCCAGTTTAAGAAGCCCTCTCAATATTAATTTGTTTCTCCTTTCCTGCAGGACTCTCTGGCTGAAAGAGTGACAGATAGCACAGGAGTCCAGCAGGTGGAGAGGTCCCAGGCAGTAGATACAAGAAGTGTGACCGTCTGTCAGAGACATCTTCTGACAGCACAAGTCACACTTCTTGAAGCCTGAGACCCTCTCTGTTCCTTTGACATAGTGAGTACACACACACCTAGACTCACACAGTCCCAGTCAGAAAATTAAATTTTTAATTTTAAATTTTAATATAAAGGGGAATATATATAAACCCACACACACACTCTGACAGGAAGGGATGGGTAGGGAAGAAGGCCTGACTAAATAAAAACAAGTAGGGAAAACGGGTAAAATGGTTTAGAGACCCTACAACTACGTACAAATGACAGTTATACTGAAATAATTAAGAAAAACTAGGATTGGGGAGTCTAACAACAGTAAAAAGATTTACTTACCATGAGCTGGCAAAAGGAGTACCTCATCAGCGAAGCGGCAAACGAGATCTGGGTATATACCGCCTTGCATCATGGGATATGGGGCTGCCTCGAGCTGGTAAAAGTGACTCTCGAGCTTAGCAAGTGCCGAGTCGGAGCCGAGGATCGGCTCCGAACCCATCCAGCAAGAATGAAGGCGAGATTGACAACTTAACATTGTGCTGTTAAGCTTGAACTAAAATAGTACTCTTTTCTCAAAAAAAATGGTGTTTTACATAAAATGCACATATTTAATTTGCTCAAATATCTGTGTTATCTGAGATTGTGATATCTGTTTTTCTGAAATACAATTAGGTTACACAGTAGGTCTTCAGTATACGCCATACGAGCTGGGCTTTGTCCTCAACTGGTAGTAAAAATCTGAAGAGGAGGTATCTCCTCTCTGGTATCTATTTGTATGTCTCTACATGCTACCCTGAACTGTACTGCCAAACTATCCTTAAAATTTAATATCGGACAAGGAGACAAATGTGGGAACACCACTAAACTGATGTCAGAATAAAACCTGCATGGGGCACTTATACTTGTATTGTTATTGTTTCTGTAGTAGAAGCATTTCGCATATAGGCAAACAGTAGCCATGAGAAAGACTTGTAATAGCAAGCCATCCACTGAGCTGACTACATTATTTATCTTGGCTTTTTTTATACATTTTGAATAAAACTGCTAAATGGTTACTTTTCACTACATAGCAAATTTAACTCTCATTCGCACAAATACAATACTACTCCATGTCCCCCATTCTCCCCCATGTATCTTCCCTTTAGCTGCTTAATTTCTATCACCACCGAGTATACAACTACCAACACCTCTGAAGTTGCAAGGAAACCCTTCTTAAAACTGAAAGTATTTGAGTTAATGCAAAAGGCTATTCAAACAAGCCAGAAAGGATCATGCAGCAAACAAGAAAGCAGTCAAGGAATTTAATACTTGTAAAGAAATGAAGTGTGGAGACATGTGTGAATGGGCGTACCTTCGTTGAAGGTTGTACGTCACGGCTGGCAACTCGGTACGTAAAAATCTACTGCCAATCATTAGTGGACCGGAGTTCCGCTGTGGCGACCCCTAACCGGGAAAAGCTGAAAGATACAACAACAAAGAAATGGAGGAATATAAATTTGCAATATTAAAAAAAATACACTTAATGCATATTGTAAGTCACACATGACTTGCTTTATATACTTAAAGCATATTCTCATATTCTGAATACAAGGACTCAGATGTATCACTGATAAGAGCCTAAAATTAGGCTGTGGAATTAGACATCGTCAACTGAGGAGAAGATGACTACTGACAGAAGCTAATCAACAACTGGAGATAAATAAAAGTTATCTACTCACCTTAATGATGCATCTGTGTTCTCCATTTTCATTCTTCCTCAACTGTTGGGTCTGCTATCTGTCCTCTGCTCCACCTCAGTCACTTTTTCCAGACTTCCAGATCCAACTCTTGAGCTTCTCCCTTCACCCATAGTGCCTCACTAACCTATCATACCTCAGACTGAGTTTGCGACCCCCAATAATATGTGGCTGATACTATATTGTTTCTACTTTATAGATTCTTTAGAGATAAAACTAAAACAATGAACAATTTATTCCCAAAGTAGAACCCTTTAGGTCTCTCCGGAAAGAAAGGGAAGGGGGTTATAGAAGGGCAAGAAGATGAGGAAGAATGATAATGAACATAGATGCATCGTTATGGTGAGTACATAACTTTTGTATCCGATGATGTCATTTTCATTCAATCCTCAACTGAGGGGACACAGTCCTCAGCTAGATGAACCCTGAGTGTTTCTCATGGAAGGATATTTAGGAGTACTGTGGAGCCAAAAACAGCTCTGTTCCTAGAAATCAAATCTCTAACTTGTAATGAGCAATAAAGGTATGAGCACTGGACCAAGTGGCAGCAGCACAACAGTCATCTATCAATGTTTTTGATCAAAAAGCTGAAGTGGCCACAGACATTGTGGAATGTGCTCTACGGGACTTAGGCAAAGACAACCCTCTATGGCTAGAGAAAGGATATGCAATCATAGTCAGCAATCCGGCTAAAGTCACTTTGGAAACTGCTGTGCATAATCTGCTTGGCGAGAAGGATACAAACAATTGGTCAGTTTTCCAGAAGTCTTTGGTCCGATACAGATGAAATTGAGGTTGCCTATGCACATCAAAAGATGGAACATGTATTCACCTTTATTGGGAAATTTTATGAAGAAAAAATCAGGACTTGATTAATGTTTGGCTCAGAAGCCACCTTAGGTTAAAAAGGATGGATTGGTACATAAGGAGGCTTTATCCTTATGAGAAAAACAGGCAGGGGGATTTGAAGAAAACAACCTGGAGTTCAGGTGCCAGATCTAGCTGACATAATAGCAACTAGAAAAACTGTTGTCCAGGACAAGAATTTAAGATTCGTCTTAGCTGAAGGTTCAATGAAGTTTTAGGTCAGACCTTGAGGCAAGAGAGAATTAAATCCCATGGAGGTGTAGGGTCCTTGACTGGGTAAGAGCCATCACCGGAACTAAAACCATGCGGTCAACCTGAAGCCTGTTTTGTCTGGATGAGTCAACCCCACTGGATGAGACTGGAGGGACACCAATTTGATGAGGCCAAAAAGGTGCAAAGAGGATAACTCTGATCTTCAATCAGTATGTTTTCTGCATGAATTTGGGGATTACAGGTAATAGGGGATAAGCACAGAGGAGACTGGAAGGCCAATCATGAACTAGAGCATCTCTCTGACTCCCTCAGATGGGGGACCAAGGAGAAGAACCTGCTTCACTTGTTGAGGAAAGAAGTGAAAAGATTGCAGCATGGCTGGCACAATTGATGGAAAATTCTCTCCGCCACTTAGACATCAAGAGACCACTTGTGAGGCATCAGAATAGATCTGCTTAGTTTGTCTGCAAATATACTGGCTTTCCCCAATATGTGCATTGCTAACAGAGCGCTTCGAGAAGAGATCTCCCATTGGCATACTCTCTTTGCCTCCCAACACAGAGGATAAAATGTGCCCCCCCTCCCCCCAGCTTGTTGATGTACCAGACTACAGACATATTGTCCATTTGAATTATAATAATCCCGGAGGGATGAGGCTCTTAAAAGACCTGCAATGCTAGGAGGACCACTCATCTACTGGACATTGATGTGCAAGTAGACCTCTTCTAGAGACCATGTACCTTGGCTTGCCCATTCCAAGAAATGCCCCCCACCACCACCCCAAGGTCGCTGTGGCCACCAATAGTGGAAAAACAAATGGATGGCCCTGAGAAACTTCATCTGAATGGATTCACCAAAAAGATATTTCTTGCAAACTTTTGTGATCCTTACCAGTGAGTACAAAGGCTGCTGAAGAACAGACTATTGTACTGAAGGAGTCCACTGTAGATTCCACATATGAATCTGGCCACTGGAACAAGAGTAATTGCTGCTGCCATGGACCCAAAGCTTGCAAGACTAGTCGTGCTGGAAGAGAAGAATGTAAGATCACTTCCTTGACCTGGGATCCGAGGGTTTGTACTCTTGTTGGAGGAAGGGATGTATCTGATTGACTGCCTAAATGAACTTCAGATTCTGTGTAGGTATGAGCTGTGACTTGTTGCAGTTGCCTGTGATGCCCAGATGGAGACATAACTGAAGCAAGTAGTCCCATACTTGTATACGTAAAAGCCTGGTCACAGCAGTCAGGAGCCAGTCATCTAGATACGGAAACACCCAGAATCCCAGCAGTCTCAGGTAAAGTGCTAACCACTGCCATGCATTTACTGAACACCCTAAGGGCTGTGGTGAGGCCAAAGAGCAGTGCTCTAAACTGGTAATGACTGGCTACCAGCCAGAAGCACACATCTTCTGGAGTGCCTGTTCATTTTGATATGATAGTAAACATCCTAAAGACCTATTAGGCATATCTGATAGTCCTTTCACAGCAGAGGCAAAAAAGGAGTGAACCATGACCACCCAGAACTTTGAATATTTCACATACTGATTTAGTTTGCCGAGATACAGGATGGGTTTCAAGCCCCTTGTTTTTGTAACTAAAACAAATCTTGAGTAGGTTCAAGATCCTATCTAGTCTGGTAGTACCTTCTGGATGAGTCTTTTCCAGTAGCTTTTCTATTTCTAAGGCTGCTGCCTCCCTCTGATTGGGTGGAATATCGGAGATCATTTTTGTGGGGAGAATTTGGGAAAATGGCTTCACAGTGCAGAGACCAGCAGCCACCAACAGCAGCTAGGCAACCTTTCAGGAGCATTGGTAGGGTTTGTACTAGGAGTCCCAGAAACCCTGGTTTCTGCGAGTTACCTCTACTGCAAAAGCAGTATCTTCTCTTAGCTCTCCCAGAGGCAGGGGGAAACTATTTCCTTATTAGTCTTGGAAAGGACCTTGTGACTTCCAAAACCACATCTTCCTACTTCCTTGTGGTTTCCAGAAGGAGGGTCTCTGAGGGGTAAAAAAAAAAAAAAAAAAGGATCCCAATGGCAGACTAGGTCTTTCCATCTTCCTCACTTCTGGACAGTGTTTCCTTTACTCTTGGGCCGAACAAGGATGATCCATCAAAAGGAGCTCTGATAAACTAAGACTTGAAAGGCTCTGCAAACTGCACAGGTGCATCCAGGCATGTCTCCTGATGACTATGCCCAAAACTGCCACCCATGAGGTACCTTTCTGCAGTGTGGAATATCAGCCTCATTGAGGCATTAGGTTATGGACTGAAGGGTGGCCAGCTGTGAAAAAAACTTGCTCTGGACCTCCACAGACATGGACCCAGAAAGTGAGTTGGTGAGCTCATCTGTCAAATCTCTTTGTAACCTTGCAAAGTGCGCCAAATAATTCAGCAACCACAGGGCACAGGTTGCTGAAGCATGCACAAACTTTCCAAACCTGTCCAGAGCCCTAGACTACTTTGCTAGGGGGATGGACAGATGAGCTCTACTCCGCAAGGTGTTAGTGGCTGCCATCATGACCACAGCATCTACTGGGGCTCCCTATCTAGTCATCTGGGGATAGGCTCTATGGTATCAATCTCCTTCCATGAATGGCGCAAAATAAGTTCCATCATCTCATCAGCCAGTGGGGTCATTCAAGACTTAGCTGGGCCAGACCAAAAAGCCTCCAGGAATACAGACTCATCCTGGGAAGAGGGATTCAGAAGAGCATCCATCTTTTTGCTTTAGAAGTTCCAGAATTCCTCCAGAAAAGATGCCATCAAGCGGAGATCTGGGGGACCCTTCCCCTTAAATCGAAGTAAGTTTCCTCAGTGAGAGATTTATTGGGAAATTTGGGTGTCTCATTTTGCATGTTTTCATCCTAGGGACCTCATACGTGGGATGGTCTAGTGAGTTATCAGAGGTGACGGGGGGAACTGACTGGAGGCTTAATCAGGTTTGGCTGTCCCAGTGGGATAGACCTGAGAGGATCAAAGCTCAAATCTGACTCTAGTATACAGATAATCCATTTTTGCCTCCTTCAGATACTCTCTCTCTAGGCAACGAGAAGGCCGTCTCCACTATCTCAAAGGCAGAAGGCTCAGGAGAAACAGTAGTCAGTCACACTGGATTTGAAGTTCCCTGCAGACGTGCCCTGAATCTTCCGGGACTGCTGTCATGGGGAGAGAGTCGGACCAGAGCTGTCCAGCACCATGGCTCCTAGGGGCAAGGACAACTCTGATAACTTTGGAGTCAACTCCAACCCCTGCCCAAGCTAGCTCCAATACTTCAGCTCACAGAGTCGTCTTACACTAAAAGCATCAGAACCCGCCGAATCAGGGACACGATCGGAATAGAACAAACTGTCTTCAGATCAGACTAGGACAGTCTCAAACATCTTGGATCAGAGGGCTCCGAAACCACAATTTTGAATCAGAGAAGGAAAGCTCAATTGAGGTTCGGTGGAGGGCAGGCAAACAGCTCCAAAGGGAGATGGCACCAGAACTACCCCATCTGGAGCTGCGCTCTGAGGAACTTCCTCATCATCCCATCCACCTCTGCTTTAGACAAGCTCCTGGGAGATGCTAGTTAATGGTGGCCTGGAGTGTCTCCTTGACTTTTCCTGATAGAACTGTGAATGTAGCCAAGGAAAGATAATCTTCAGTGAGAACCAGGGGGAACAGGATCAGACTTTTTAGAACTCTTTGATGGTGGCTCAGCTGTCAGAGCTGATCTTGATGAACTTGTCAGGCAACCATTTTCTAGAGTCCTTGTCTTTTGTAGCCGGAAAAGGCTTTCTTTTTTAGGGATTCTTCACAGGGAGTTGAGCCCCAGCAGTTACAGAAGTGGAACAGAAAGGAAGGAGGCCCTTCAAAACCAATTTCCGCGATCACCAAGTGCTTGCAAATTGAAACCTGCACAGAGATTGAAGTCAGTATCTACATGGGCAGCGTCCGAGCAGTGAACACACACTGAGAATCACAGTTGGGAATCATATGCCCACATTAAGAGCATTTCATGAAACCCACAGGCTTGTCTGACATAGTTTTACTAATGGTTCAAAAAACAGAGAAAGAATTATATATATATATATATATATATATATATATATATATATATATATATATATAATAGAGGATGTACCAACTATGGTACAAAGAATACCATCTAGAGGGTAAGAAAGAGGGAAGAAAAAATAGGATAAAAAGAAGAATAAGTACCAACAATAAGGAAGAGTACCACCCTAAAAACAAATGGGTAAGAAAATTACGAAGAAGGCAAGAGGGGAAGGTTGGAAAGATAGAATAATAGTTAAAAAAAAAAAAAAAAAAGTTAAACTTAAAAGCCTTAAGAAACACAACACCCGACTGCTTGAGAGAAGGCAATCCAAGTCTGAGCAATATGGCATTACAGTTAAATGGAGGAGCCAGAGAGATGGATCAGTGAATCTGGAAAAAGTGGCCACGCCGTATCAGAGGTCGAATCTGAGACCCACCAGTACAGGAATGAATGAAAATGACATCAGATTAGCACTGCCACTTGCCCCCCCCCC
Organism: Protopterus annectens; assembly: GCF_019279795.1. Lineage (NCBI taxonomy): Eukaryota > Metazoa > Chordata > Ceratodontiformes > Protopteridae > Protopterus > Protopterus annectens. Next base: position 1,744,375,897 of record NC_056735.1, read on the forward strand.
CCCCCAGATTAGCCCGAAATCAAAATGATTGGTAAACCGAAAAACACTGTGCAAACTCCGGTATTCCGTTTCCAAAAAAGAAACATACAGTTTCTTACACCAGCGGATTTACTATGCTTTTTTTTTTTCCCCCCTCTGTAACAAAAAGCATAGTAAATCTGCAGAAAAAAAGGCATCACAATCTGAAAAAGACGGGGTTCCCCTTGTGTGGCGTGACAATGACAGCACAAAATGGACAAAGTGGGTGGAGCATGGGTGGGGTTGTGGGAGTTGTGTCCTAAGTCCAGTTACAGCCACAACAAAAGGTGGCAACCCTAGACTATGTGCTGTTCAATGAATAGTTGAATGTGCTGCTTAAATGTATTACTGAAAAAACTTGAAATGTGAAAACTGGAAGAAAATGGTACAATGAATCTCAGGAACACTGAATAAGAAAAACTGCAGGCAACTGCACGGCATCCTAGATGGCACCGAATATTGAACAGGCAGAAACAACACAAAAAGGCAGGCTGCATAGCTAAAATCAATTTTTCTCTATGAAAGTACTAATCGTTTTGCCAAAGTGTTTACAAAAAAGGACAGCACTAGTACTAATTAGAAACCAAAACAAGAAATCTTTCTGAATAACAGACAAGTACATTCACAGAATACAGTGCATGACAAATGCAATGATGAAATATGTTTAGAAATGACTAAAGCGACTGTTTGCCTTACTCAAACTGTGAATAAGAGCAAATCTGAACTTTGATCTGAAAAGCTGAGGCCTGATGGCAAAGCAATTGTGTTTAATTTGAACCCCAGTACTATATTATATATATATATATATATATATATATATATATATATATATATATATATATATATATATATATATATATATATATATTCTGGCTGCTCACTCAAAATGTCACACTTGCTTGTACATGCCCAGTACTTGTATGCAAGTGCTAGCTCATTGGAAAGCTTCTTAGAGATATATCACACACACTGATCTACACACATCGCCTTCTTATTCAGGTTATCAAATGAAGCCACTGGGAGAAGTTTGGTTGGTATCCATACAATAACAAAGTTGCTGGTTTCATCACTTTGCAAATTCAATTAAAACGGGTGGCTTATTTAAGGACGAGGATAAAACCAATTAGCTAAACTTTAGAACAAGCAGTGAGAAAGGAAAGTGACGTGGAATTGCAAGTTACAGAGAATGGACTTGTTCCTCTACCTACATCTACAAAGTTATGACACACAGACACACACCTGGCAAGATTAGGCATATCCTTCAAAACAGCAGGACAAGGCTCAAGCTAATCATTCCATTAAGCCTTCCTTATGAGGGCATACTCCTTACTACTATGGTTTGAAAGGAAGATCCTCACCAGGATAATGTGCATTCTAGTGTCGAAGACCAAGATAAATAAATACCACCAAAGTTTGCATTCCTGAAAAATACCTGACAAGTAACAATTGCTCTAATAGAATATGTTTCTAATGTGAAGGGAAAGGCTTGTTATATTTAACAAACCAAAACTAAATTCACTCTATAAGCCATTTAGCCGAAGTTATTTTAGAGATCTTGGAAACACTTTTTTTTTGTAAAGGAATCAAATTGAAAGCAGTCAGTCTTTGCAAAAAGGTTTTGTCAATATATTTTCATTGTAGTCTATATACATTCATACACGGTTTCAATTGTTAAAGAAAACTGGAATATGAACTGCTTTACTAAGTCCGAATTTAGCTTTCTTAGCACAAAAATGTTAGTATGCAAGGATATGCTGTATTTACAGAAAAGTAAACATAGTGCCACAGAAAGGGCTTGCACTCTCAGAGATTCTATTTTCATTGGTAATGTCCAAGAAAAAATGTTTCACATGACAGACATGTCAATTCAGTCAGAGTTGCAGGTTCAAAGAAAGGAGCAGTCAGTTCCCACAGTACAAGCAAAAGATCCCACTGTAGAGCAGAATTATTTAAGAGAGGACTTGGGAGAACTGTACCATACAGAATTTTCTTCAGCAAAAAAGCAAAAGCTAGAGTCTGCACCCTGATGAAAATTAGGTGTTGCTGTTAAATGGACCTAAAAGAGTATCAGAGTCCTGTGTGAAAAATGCGGGCTAGGTACCCAGGAACAGAAGAAACTGGATAAGTAAATGGATCCAGGTCTCTGAATGACGCCCACAAATAAAAGCACATCCACTTACTGCTGCATCCCTTAAAAATGTTAGGTTGTAAGAAGTTGTGATACTCCAAACCACCCTATAAACAAACAAAGGGTTACTAGCAATCACTAAAACTGGGGAAACCACATGGTAAAATATGCAGAGTGAAGGTCTGGATGGGGCTTGCTTGAGGAATGCCACAGCAGAGTCCCAAGAAGACAAAGGCAGAAGATTTCTCCAACAGATGAGGCATGAGAAGTGGGAGAAACATGATCCAAGGCCAAAATGGGGCAACAGGAAGTTTTTTTGACTTGTACTGTTTGGCTTTATCTACACCGCTCATCATGAGAGGAAATGGGGGAAAAGTACAGGAGTTCAGAGCTCCACACTTGAACACAAGTCAACATTCAAGCAAGAATGATTATGAAAAGGTCTTATTATTGTTGAGGAAGGTACAAACATCAAAGTTGGACTTTTCCCAACGACAGAAAAGCCTCCCCACCACCAAGGAGTTGGGAGACAATTCATGAGACTTCGGCAGGCAATGACTGAGTCATTCCACAATCAAATAAGTTTACCCTGGAAAATGACTGGGTATCACAAAGCAATTGGATAGTATAGCCTATGCTCAAAGCCTCACAGCTTCTTACCACAGGGATGTCATTGTTGAAAGGTATCAGTCAAGAGAATGGTACAAAAACATTTCCACAGCATTGGATATACCATGGAACACAGCGAAGACAATCAAAAAGTGGAGAAAATATGGGACAACAGCGACATTGCACAGAATTGGACGTCCCTCCAAAACTGATGAAAAGAAAAGACGAAAACTGGGCAGGAAGGCTGCCACGAGACCTACAGCAACAATGAAGGAGCTGCAGAAATTTCTGGCAAGTACTGGCTGTGTACTACATGTGACAACAATCTCCCATATTCTCCATATGTCTGGACTATGAGGTAGGATTGCAAGATGGAAGCCTTTTCTTACACAGAAAAACATCCAGGCCCGATTAAAATTTGCAAAACAATACATAAAGTTGCCCAAAAGCATTTGGGAAAATGTGTTATGGTCTGATGAGACCAAGGTTGAACTTTTTGGCCACAATTCCAAAAGGTACGTTTGACACAAAAATAACACTTTGCATCACCAAAAGAACACTATCCCGACGGTGAAGCATGGTGGTGGAAGTTTCATGTTTTGCTGTTGCTTTTCTTCAGCTGGAACTGGGGCTTTAGTCAAGGTGGAGGGAATTATGACAAGTTTCAAAAAACAGTCACTTTTGGCACAAAACCTTCAGCAGTCTGCTAAAAAGATGAAGATGAAGAGGAATTTCACCTTTCAACACTACAATGACCCCAAGCATACATTCAAATCAACAAAAGAATGGCTTCACCAGAAAATTAAAGTTTTGGAATGGCCGTGCCAGTGCCCAGACCTAAACCCAATACAAAATTTGTGGGGTGACCTGAAGAGGGCTGTGCACAAGAGATACCCTCACAATCTGACAGATTTGGAGTGCTTTTTCAAGGAAGAGTGGGCAAATTTTACCAAGTCAAGATGTGCCATGTTGATAGACTCCTACCCAAGGATACTGAATGCTGTAATTAAATCAAAAGGTGCTTCAACAAAGTATTAGTTTAAAGGTGTGCACACTTATGCAACCAGCTTATTGTATGTTTATTTTTTTTATATTTTTCCCCTAATAGATTTGTTTGCTTTTCAACTGAATTGTACAGGTTATAGGTCACATTAAAGGTGGGAAACGTCTAATTTTTTAGATCACAAAAAAACTGGCATTTTAACAGGGGGTGTTGTACACTTTTTATATCCACTGTATTCCATACCTTACACAATTCCCCCATCTTAGAGAAGAAGCAGGCATGCTGACTGCAACCAATGCACATGGAATTTGGAAAGGTTGGATAGATTCCACCACTGTAAAAAGATCTGTTGCAATCTGTGCAAATCTTAACATGTTGAAGCAATAGATCTGATAACTGCGAACACTTCATTCAAAGTTCACTAAAATATTTGTGTGGAGCATGGCAAATGGTGTCATGGGAAATGTGATAAATGCTAATCTCCACTTTCGTCCTACTGCTCACTTGTCTATACACCTCACCTTAAACAAACATATACAAAGCAATGAACAATTCACAATCCTTTTTAATCATATCTGCTCTAAGAATCCACTTCACTCAACTATAATATTCCCCTCCAACAAAAAATATACTTCCTCTCCACCTATAAACTCCTCAGAACCTTGCACCACCATCTCTAATACAATCTACTTCATTTTTCCAAACACCAATTCCAGAGTCCCCCAAGCTAAACCAGTGTTTTCTGTACATAAAAAGCATTTACAAAAATACATAAATTAACGGTGCTCAAGTATAAATGTTAACTTCATTATAAATACAGAATTCTATGCAAACACACTGCACAGATCATAATGCTGTAAAGCAGTCACACCAGAATGATGGACTACGAAAGAGCTTGTGTATGTTGTATTGTTGTATAACAAAAAAGGGTGGAGGGGTGGGGGAGTAATTTTATCTGCATCACTCTTCTTTATAAAAAAGCAGCATCCGTTTACACCTGTAAATTTAGAAAGGAACAACTCTACTGTTCAACCTAAACACCAGTATACCTTTGCATTATTCCAGTGTTTCTATAGCACTTTCATTTACTGTCTTTGAATAGATGGTCTTGTCAAAGTCCATAGTTGGTCTACATTCCTAATATTCTCTGGAAGATTGTTCCAAACAGCTGGAACAATTTTTGAGAAAGCTCTTTCACACATATGAAGTCTGAATGTGGTCCTGTATTAACTAAATACAGTCATTTTTAAGAGCATAGGACTGGCTTCTAAACTGCAGCCACAATGAGTAGTGATAGATAGAAAAGTACAGTTTTGTACCTACCATAAATGTAGATGTTCGAAGATCCACATTGCTGCAGTCCTTACATATGGGTAGTCCGCTGTCCTCGGTCGGCCCGAATACCAAAGAATTAGGCTGACGTCGGTCAAGGCGCTTAAAACTGACATCAGGACGTCAGGGTACAAAAGCGCATTACCGACGTCATTTCCTCAGTCTTTTCTTGCCCCAGATGTCAGAAGGCCCTAACAAGAAAGGCCAAAGCCAAAAACCAGCAAAACCTAACCAACCACCCGTGCACTAACCCTATTTACAATATGTACAACACAAACCACACCACCACCTTCAACAACAGAGGGGAAGGAGGGAGGGTAAATTGGACTGCAGCAATGTGGATCTTGAACATCTACATTTATGGTAGGTACAAAACTGTACTATGTTCTTCATCTCACATTGCTGCAGTCCTTACATATGGGTAGAATCCCAAAGCAGAGGTAAGGGAGGATGGCAAAACTATAAAGCATTAGGAGCTGCCAACATGCCCTGTAAAATTGCAGTGGCAAATCCAGCCCTAGATTTAGAGTAAAGTGGAAGGTGGTAATGCTTAGAGAAAGTATGCACTGAACTCCAAGTAGCTGCTTCCAAAATATCTTTAGTAGCCACCCCCCTTAAAAACGCTGTAGAAGTGGCAGTAGCCCTAGTGGAATGAGGCCTAATCCCAGCTGGAATCTCCTTACCATGATGGGAATAACAGAAAGCAATGCAAAAACCAATCCACTTAGAAATAGTTTGTTTTGAAACAGGTTTGCCCTGAGAACCCAAAGCAAAAGAAACAAACAACTGCTGAGACTGCCTGAACCCTTTAGTTCTGCTCAAATAATATTGCAACTGTCTGTGTATATCCAAAGTGTGCAAAATCCTTTCCCCTTTATTTTGGGGGTTTGCATAAAAAGTAGGCAAATGAATAGTTTGGTTTAAAGCCACACTAGAAACCACTTTAGGCATAAAAGAAGGGTTAGTACGCAAAGACACCCTATCCTTGTGGAAAATTAAGAAAGGTTCAACTGCCATAAGGGCCTGTAATTCAGAAACCCTTCTCGCAGAGGTAATGGCCAACAAAAAAGCAGTCTTCCATGATAAATATTTCAACTCTGCCGATGCTGCAGGCTCAAAAGGTTGTAGAGTGAGTTTCTCCAACACAAAATTGAGATCCCAAGCAGGAGTAGGAGCTCTATGTGGGGGTCTTATATTCTTTGCCCCTCTAAGGAATTGCTTAAACAAAGGCTGAGAAAATAATGGTGGGTCACAGTCATAGTGAGCAGAAATTGCTGCAGCATGAATCTTTATAGAGGAGAAGGACAAACCTTTGTCCAATAACTCAGTAAGGTATTGAAGCGCAACACTTAAATTAGGTTTAGAAACATCAAAGTCCTTTGCTGTACTCCAAAATAAAAATCTCCTCCATTTATCTGTAAACTTTCCTTGTACTAGGCCTTCTGGCCTCCAAAATAACATTCAAAACTTGTTGTGGAAGCTGAGACCCTCCAGGGTTTAAAACAGGATATGCCAGGCTGTCAGATGTAGAGAATGAAGTTTGACATTGAGTAAATGACTGTTCTCCTGAGACAGCAGGTGAGGAATCGAAGGCAAAGGCCATGGAGGCTCCTGTACCAGACTTCTCAGTAATGGGTACCAGTGCTGTCGAGGCCAATCTGGAGCTATTAAAATCATGTTTGGCTTGTCCTGTCTGACCTTCAGCAGTACCTTTGGGAGGAGAGGCAGAGGTGGAAAGGCATACACGTGAAGATTGCTCCAATTGAATGAGAGAGCATCCACTTTCCAAGCTGTGGGATGAAACCTTTTGTGCAAAACTTTGGCAGCTGGTAATTTAGTGGAGAAGCGAACAGATCTATGTCTGGAGTTCCCCATAACACTGTCAATCTCTGAAATACATGAGGATCCAATTTCCACTCGTGGGGATCCATAATTTGTCTGCTCAACACATCTGCTAAGGAGTTCTGTGCTCCTGGCAGAAACCTTGCCTGAAGATTTAGCTGTAAACTGAGAGCAGTCTCCCACAAAATCATTGCTTGTCTGCATAGAGGATAAGAATGCGTTCCCCCTTGCTTGTCGATGTACCACATGACAGTTATGTTGTCTGTTTGAATCAACACCTGCCCTGGAAGAAGTAAATCCTTGAAAGCTATCAATGCAAATTGGACTGCTAACATCTCCTTCAAGTTGATATGTAGATGTTGAAGTCTGGCAGGCCACGTGTCTTGTACCCATTTTCCATTTAGATGAGCTCCCCAAGCTTTGTCTGAGGCATCTGTCGTTAAAATCTGACTCGCCTCTGGCCGGGTCACAGAGAGTCCCTTGTTTAGGTGACATTCCTGAGCCCACCACAAAAATTCCTTTTGAATGCAAGGTATTATCTGAATGACAGTGTCCAAATCTTGGCAGTGCTGTTTCCATACATTCTTGAGATACCATTGTAGCTTCCTCATATGCAGTTTGGCATTGGGAAGTACCAGAATACAAGATGCCATGAACCCCAAGGCTTGAAGGACTGTCCTTGCAGTCAGCCTGGACTGACGAGACAACTGGTGGAAGTAAAGAGAAAGATTCTTTTGTTTGTCCGGGGTCAAAAAGGCCATCTGGGATGCTGTATTCAGTCTCACACCCAGAAAGCACATGTCCTGAGAGGGTACTAGACTGGACTTTATTTCCTTCACAGAATACCCCAGGCATCTTAACACTGCCATCACATACTGTAAATGAAGAAGAAGTTCGTCCTTTTCTTGGGCCAGAATCAGGCAATCGTCCAAATAAGGATAGATCTGTATTCCTCTTAGCCTGAAGAAAGCTACCACTGGAGCCAGAACCTTCGTGAACACTCTGGGCGCAGTAGATAAGGCAAAGGGCAATGCAGAGAACTGATAATGTGAAGTCCCAGCCCGAAAACGCAGATACTTCCTGCAACTGGGCCTGATAGGGACATGAAGGTAAGCCTCCTTGAGATCCAGAGTCACCATCCAGTGATCTTTGCCCAGCAGAGGTAAAAGCTGTTGTAATGTCAACATTTTGAACTTGGAAATGTCCAGATATGTGTTGAGGATAGATAAATCCAAAATTGGTCTCCACGTGTTTCCTTTCTTTGGTACTAGAAACAGGCGAGAATAAAATCCTAGGCCCACTTCTGGCAGAGGGACCGGTTGTATGGCCCCTATTTGAAGTAGTAGAGAAATTTGTTTGCGAGCCTCTAGTCTTTGCTGAGGAGGAACGTCCGGCATGCCTTTGAAAGGAGGCAAGGTATGGAAATAAAACTTGTAACCCTGGTGTATGATATCCAATACCCATTTGTCTTGGGTAATCAACATCCAATTTTCCTTGAAGAGTGCTAACCTTCCTCCCAAAGGTGCTGCCAGGCAAGAAGGATCTGGCAGCTGAAAAAGTAGGTCATTGGGCCTGTTTACGAAAGGACTGGCCCCTGCCCTCACCGAAGATTGTGCAGGTGAACTCCCTGTTCTAGGCCTGAAAGAACTCTGAGCTCTGCCCCTACCACGCCTAGATCTACCCCTAGACTGAGAATCATAAGAAGGATACGTCCACCCCTTAGCAGGCCAATTCCTACTAAACTGGAGGCTGAACTTGCAAAAATCTTTAACAGCCTGCATAGACTTAGCCTTGTCTTCCATTTTCTTCAAGACTGACTCCACAGGTGAACCAAACAACACATCAGACTGCAAAGGAGCATCCAAAATCCTTGTCTTAACATGGTCAGATAAACTCTGATCCTTCAGCCAGGCGTGCCTCGAAGAACTGAGCCAGTGGCAGCCACCCTAGACGAGGCCTGCACAGCATCAAAACCACACTGTAATGAATGCTTACCCACCTGTTCAGAGACATGCACCAAATCTTGTAATTCTTTACACTCAATGCCTTCCGCCAGAGCATCCACCTTAGACTTCAATTGAGAAAGAAGAAAGTTTTGATATTTCAACATATGAAACTGGCAATTCAAAGCCCTCATAGCTAAGGTAGAAGATGTATAGACCTTCTTTCCCCATCTATCCAAAGCTCTGGCTTCTTTATCTAGAGGAACCGGATTTTTTACAACAGAGGCCTTGACACCCTTAGGTCCCTGACTAATAGTTTCTGGGTCTGCCCTAGGACTCTTATAAAGATATTTATGAGCCTCAGGCACCCTGTAATACCTATCCGGTTTAACAGGAGCAGGAGGCAGAGAATCAGGATTAAGTGAAGCCTCTGCAAACACATCTTCCACAACATCCAGAACAGGGGATATAGCCAAGGGCCTATGCTGGGGTAACAGCAAAAACTCCCTAAGCCTTTTCCTAGAATCAGAGAAGTCCTGACCTTCCCACTTAAAATGTTCCCTCATAGAATGAAGTGTCTCTGAAAAAGAAAAATCCTCTGGAGGAGAAGCAGAAGGAGTGGAATCATCTGCATCAGAATCAGAATAAGGAGAGTACTCCTGCAAATCTTCAGCTGAAGACTCTGAAACATCCGAAGCCTGCTCAAAACTTCCCAACTCTGGCTCCACCCTAGGCCTCTTATCAGGAGGGGGCAAAGAACCTCTAATCAGAGTAATCAAATCTTCTGCCATTTTAAGCATGTGCTTCTTAGGCACAGACCCTGCTGAACTAGGAGTGACACCAACAGAAGCTAAAACTGGCCTGCCTCTGGGAGAAGCCTTGGAAACAGAAGGAGAAGGCCTAACCACCCTAGGAAGGGAGGGGAGTACAGTAACTTGAGAAGCCCCTTCAGCCTGACCTGCCTCCTGAGAGACCACCTCCTGCAAAATCAAAGTCTCCCCCTGAGACTCCAGAGAAGTCTCCGTCGGAACCACCGGTTCCACTGAAGCCTCTAAAGAACTGGCGTCCGGAACAGACGACTCATCTTGCCTGGGTTTAACTGCTTTGTCTTTGCGCTTCTTCGCAGAAGCGGGCGCCGGAGAATCCGACGGCATATTATAATTGCACCGCTTCCCAAAGACCAGCCTAGCACAATCTAACCTTCGCTTAATAGTGCGTTTATTGAACCTAGCACAAAAGCGACACCCAACAACGTCGTGCTCAGGCCCCAAACAAGGAATACACAAAGAATGATAATCCCTATGCGGTATCTGTTTCCCACAAGAAATACAGTTATTCACTTTTTCTGACATCCGGTAAAACACTGAGGCAAGAAAAACCAAAATATTCCCAACGGGTACTTAGCCAACTTGGATTCGGTCTGAAACTCCGAATTCGAAAAATTTCAGAACGCCGAACGGCACTTGCAACGCTGCTTCTGCATCGGACCATGCGGCAAAAAAGACTGAGGAAATGACGTCGGTCATGCGCTTTTGTACCCTGACGTCCTGATGTCAGTTTTAAGCGCCTTGACCGACGTCAGCCTAATTCTTTGGTATTCGGGCCGATCGAGGACAGCGGACTACCCATATGTAAGGACTGCAGCAATGTGAGATGAAGAACATTTTAATATTTTGCAGATGAGTGTATTGAGCAATAAAGTAGCTCTCTCTAGTTGTAACATGAAATCAATTGTTTTCATTGAACGTACTGCTGTGATGCTTGTGCTCGTTAGCCAAGTGTATGAATCAAAGTATTTTATTCTCAGCTGATTGAATGAGTCCAGAATTGTGCAGACACAAATGCAGATAAATAGAAACATTGCCCTTTAACAATCATGCTTCTCAGAGCTTTGAATTCAATCCCACCCCTGCTCCCATCGTCAACTTCAACAGCTCACCATACAACTTTAAACAGCATTACTTGCTCTCACATAAATGCACAAAGCATTAAAAATTAAATAGATCAAATTAATCTCTTACCACAACCCCAACAAACTTGCATTCACAGAATCTTGGCTTAAAGATTACTACTCCAGCTTCCAACATCCATCCATCTGCCTGCAACTCCTTTTCTCTCCAATTTTGCACATGGGGTCAGGGTGTCACTTTAACAGTGACAATCATCTAGAGCAAAGGTTTATACCGCTGGGTAGCTTTCAACATCATCTTCCTAATTATAACTACAAAGATGGCCCCCATCCAGGAACCAATCCAGGAAGGGTTGTGTTCTAACCTATATGTCATTTCTCAACCTCACTGTTTTTACACAAGCCAATTCCACCTCGATTCTGATCCTAACTGGGTGATCCATAAATTCCTCTCCTCCAAGAAACTCCCTCTTCTTCTTGTGGCATCAGCCTACCATCCATCCCCAGCTCCCTAGCAGATTCAAAGCCCACTTTCATAATATTATGGCATCCGCACTAACAAAAAAATTTGTAAAAAAACGGTATGTTCTTACCTTGAACACAAGGGTTCCATTTGGGTTCTCTCTCTTCTTTCTTCATTAACCTGTAGGTCTTATTTTGGACCCTCAGAACCGACTGGCCACTTCACTAGCTAAAGCTTCCAAGCTCGAGCTCCTCCCTCCAGCTCATAACTCCCCACTCCTCCAGATTACCTCAGAACAAGTTTGTAACAGCAGCTATCTGTGGTTAACAAATAGGCCAACATAGTCAGCAAAGGATAGAAATTAGAACATCAGGAGCTCAGTAAGGAACTGTGGCTCCTATGAACATATCCATCAGATCTCTCAAAGTCTTGGATTGGGGGAAGGAAGGGGGGAAGGTTAATGAAGAATGAAGCTAGACAACACAGATGGAACGTTATGGTAAAAACATAACTTCTTTATCTGATGTTGTCATCTTCATTCATTCACTAACCTGTGGGACACAGTCCCCAGCTACAATAACTTAGAGTGGCTCTCATGGATGAATATTCTGGAGTACAGCAGAGCCAAAGGCACTTCTTATCCTGGAGATGATGGTCATAATGTCCAATAAAAGAATGAAGGTTTGACCAAGTAGCTGCTGCACAAATGTCCTCAATAGATACCCTCAATCAAAAGGCTCTGGAAGTTGCCATAGACCTTCTGGAATGAGCCTTAATATCACCACACACTGGATTGTTCCTGGAGGAATAAACAAAGGAAATACAGTCCCTCAACCATCTAGCTAAGGTAGTCTTAGTAATGGGTTTACCTTTTTTAACATCTGAAAAGGATATAAACAACTGTTCAGACTTCCTCAAAGACTTTGTTTTATCCAAGTAAAAACATAGTTGTTTATGTACAATAAGCAAATGAGTGTACTCCCTTATTCTGAAAATTAGGGAAGAAAACAAAGATTAACAGACTGATTAATATAATCTTCCCTACTGACTTTAGGCAAAAAGGATGGACTGGTACAAAGGGTTACTCTATCTTTGTGAAATATCAAGTAAGGAAATTTGCAGAAAAAAAGCATGAAGTTTGGAGATTCTTTTTGCTGAAGTAATAGCTATCAGGAACAAGGTCTTCCAAGAAAGAAATTTTAAAAATACAGTAGCTGCTGGTTGGAAAGCGGGACGGACTAAAGCTTGTAAAATTATGGTCACGTCCCAAGCAGGAGTAGGATTGTTTATAGGGGACAAAGCAGAAAGGTGCCCCTAAGAAAGGCTTGATACAGTTTGGATAAAGCCAGTGAGGAAACATCTTGTCCAGAAATGGAAAAGTACAGTTGTGTACACTTACCATAAATGTAGATGTTCGAGTGTATTCACTGTTGCGGTTATCACATTTGGGTTATCTGCTTGCAGTAGCCCTCAGTCGGCCCTATTATCAAAGTCTTGGGTCCTGCGTCGGATGCTGTCTCATCTTCCATGACGTTAGCTAGTCAGGGGTAGAAAGCATGCAGCCTAAGCCATTACATCAGTTTTTCTTGCCCTAGATGTCAGGTGCCCCCATAATGGGAAGCAATTATATACAAGGTTACACCTCCAACAAAAAAGCAAATACACCAAAAAGCTTTAAGCATAGGAAACAAGAATAGAGGTATAGTCAATAGAAGTCAGGGGGCTGGAAGGAGGGTAACCAGGACTGCAACAGTGAATACACTCGAACATCTATATTTATGGTAAGTGTACACAACTGTACTATGTTCTTCGTGTTTCACTGTTGCAGTCATCACATTTGGGTAGATTCCCAAAGCTAAGGACGGGAGGAGGTAACCAGATTAGCATTAGGACTGGCTATAAGGCCCTGCAAGACTGCAGTGGCAAAACCAGTCTGGTGCAATCAGTATTGTCCTTGGTTTCTCCTGTTTGATCTTTAGTAGTACCCTGGAGAAAAGAAGCACAGGGGGGAAAGGCATAAACTGATAGGTTGTTTCAGGTGAAGGACAGGACATCCACTTTTCCAAGCTTGTTTGTGGGGAGTCCTTGTGCAGAATTTGTCCAATTGGTAGTTCTGGGGGGAGGCAAACAGGTCTATCTCTGGGCTCCCCTATTTGTTCCTCTACATGTTGAATATCTTTGGTTCTAGTTTCCACTCGTGTGGGTCCATGAGATTTCTGCTTAGGTCATCTGCCAGTGTATTTAGCTTTCCTGGCAGGAATTGAGCCTGTAGGTGCACTTGGTAGCTCAAGGCTGTGTTCCACAGAGCCACAGCTAGTCTGCAGATAAGATACGAGTAGGTTCCTCCCTGCTTGTTTATGTACCACATGACAGTAATGTTGTCCATCTTTACCAATAATTGTCCTGGAAGAATGTGGTCCTTGAAGGCTGCCAGAGCATTCTGTACAGCTAACATTTCTTTTTGATTGATATGCAGGTGCATTTGACTTGGGTTCCATTTGCCCTGAATGCACTTCCCTGTCAAGTGAGCCTCCTATACACAGTCTGATGCACCTGTTGTCAGGGTTTGGGCAGCAGGGGGTAAAGTGAATGGCAGTCCCTTGTTTTGGTGGCAGGCCTCTGCCCACCAAAGGAACTCTATCTGTAGACAAGGTACGATAGAAATCATTGATTCTAAATCTTGAGAATGTTGACACCATAGGTTTTTTAGATACCATTGTAGTTTCCTCATATATAGTCTTGCATATGGAATTAGTAGAATGCAAGAGGCCATGAACCCCTGGTCTTGCAGTATTTTCCTTGCAGACAGCTGGGTCTTTGTTGCCAGTACTTTGAAGTAGGCTGTCAAGTAAACTTGTTTCTCTGGCGTAAGGTCGTCCATCTGGGAAGTTGCATTTAAGCTTGCTTCCAAGAATATAATTTGGTGGCAGGGTACAAGATGTGATTTCCTTTTGTTTATGGTGTACCCCAGAGAAGTTAACAATTTCCTTACAAATGCCAGATGATTTAATAGTATGTCCTGGCTTTCTGCCTGAATCAGACAATCGTCCAGGTATGGGTATATTTTAATATTTCTTTGTTTGCAAAATGCAATGACTGGAGCTAGGCACTTTGTGAATACCCTGGGAACAGTAGATAAGCCAAAGGGCAGTGCAGAGAACTGATAGTGCATGTAGCCTGCTTTGAAGTGTAGGTATCTTCTGCAAGATTCCCTTATTGGGATGTGCAGATAGGCTTCCTTTAAATCCAGTGTTGCCAACTAGGCATCTTTGCCTAGCATAGGAAGCAGCTGATGAAGAGTTAGCATTGTGAATTTTGGGATCACCAAAAATTTGTTTAGGATAAACAGGTCCAGGAACTGTCTTTTCTGGGTACCAGAAAAAGTCTTGAGTAGAAACCTTGTCCCCATTCTTCTTCTGGGACAGGGTTGGATAGCCCTGATGCTTAAATGAGAGAGAACTTGCTTTTGAGCCTCTGCCCACTGATTTGGGGGTAGATCAGGCCAACCGTTTGGGGTTGATAAGGAGTGGAAGTGGAATCTGTATCCTTGGGGAAACTATATTTAAAACCCATTAGCCCTGGGTAATGAATTCCCAATTTTTTGCCTGCAGGGCAATCTTTCCCCCTAAAGGAACAGTCAGTTTTGCAGGGCTTGGAAGGTTTAAAGTTAAGCCATTGAGAAAGTTTACCATAGTGGAGAGTCATACTACTCCCAGCTTTGGAAGTGGGAGCCCCCCACTGCTTAAGTTCTGTGAGTACCTTGGGACTGAAGCCTGGTTGTTCTGCTGGTTCTGGGCTTGGACTGAAGGCCTGGAAAAGGCAGGAAAGGACCAGTTCTTAGAGGGCCAATGTCTACTAAATCTGGGAGGCTGTACTTGCAGGAAATCTTTAACAGTTTGCATAGATTTAGCTTTTTCCTCCATCTTTATAAGAACAACTTCTGCTTTGTTGCCAAACAGGCAGTCTTAGTTTAAGGGAGCCTCCAGCAATTTAGCTTTAACATGATCCGGCAAATATTGCTTCTTAAGCCAAGCATGCCTTCTAAGTACAGACCCAGTGACAGCAGCCCTGCAAGATGCCTCTAATGAATCAAAACCACATTGCAAAGTATGTTTTCCAACTTGTTCAGCAGAATGCATTAAATCCTGTAAATCTTTATTTTCAGCACAGTCAGGAATCAACATCATTTTCTGTTTAAGCAATCCAATAATATGCTCCTGATATTTTAACATATGAAATTGTCAGTTTAAGGCCCTAATGGCCAAGGTTGCAAAAGTGCATACCTTCTTACCTCATCTATCCAGTGCCCTGGAATCTCTATCAGAGGGGGTAGGATTTTTGGCAGTAGTAGCCTTAATGCCCTTTGGTCCCTGTGAAATAGTCTTAGGATCCGCAGTAGGATTTTTAAAGAGGAAATTGTGAAAGACAGTAACCCTGAAATACCCATCAGGTTTTCTGGGAGCAGGAGGTAGAGAGTCAGGGGCCAGGCTAGATTTCGAGAAGGCATCATCAACAATGTCCAGTACAGGAGGGATGGCCAAAGGTCTGTGTTGGGGCAGGAGGAAGAAATCCCTAAGCCTCTTTTTGGAGTCAGAGTAATCCTGGCTCTCCCAGCGAAAATGCTCCCTAAGAGTAAGCAAGGTTTCACTAAAAGAGAAATTCTCTGGAGGGGAAGCAGAAGGAATGGAGTCCTCTGCATCAGAATCCTCATAAGTAGATAAGGGTAAATTCTAGTCATCAGAGGAAAAGTACAGTTTTGTACCTACCATAAATGTAGATGTTCGAGTGTCTTCACTGCTGCAGTCATTACACTTGGGTTATCCTGCCGTCAGGTGGTCCCGCAGTCGGCCCGAGTTCCAAAGTCTTGGCCCGGTGTCGGTTGCCGTTGCTTCTTCCCTGACGTCAGTGCGCCAGGGGTATATAAGATGCAGCAGACGCCATTTTCTTCAGTTTTTCTTGCCCCAGATGTCAGGTGCCCCCAAATAGGTAGGCAATACATATTGCTAATAAAACATACAACAAGGTAAAACAAAATCTTCAGTTACCAGCAAATACACCACATAGGTAGTATAGGGTAGAAAGGTATAGATTAGTTCCAGCTAAGAAAGAGGGGATGGCGGGTGGGTAACCAGGACTGCAGCAGTGAAGACACTCTAACATCTACATTTATGGTAGGTACAAAACACTTGGGTTGAATCCCAAAGCTGAGTTACGGTGGCTGGCTCTATAGAGGATTTGGGGTGGCTAAGAGGCCCTGCAGCACTGCAGTGGCAAAGCCAGCTCTGGATCTAGAATAAAGAGGCAAGTGATGATGCTTGGTAAAGGTGTGCACTGAACTCCAAGTTGCAGATTCCAAGGTATCTTTGGTAGGTACTCCTCTAAGGTAGGCAGTTGAAGTGGCTGTTGCTCTGGTGGAATGTGGCCTAATATTACTAGGTACAGGTTTCCCATGCTGTGTGGAGCAGAACCGGATACAGTGTCCTAACCACTTTGAAATGGTCTGCTTTGAAATAGCCTTACCCTGTGATCCTGCAGCATATGCTACAAACAATTGCGCAGTTTTTCTGAAAGCTTTTGTTTTGTCCAAGTAGAAACGTAATTGCCTGTGTATAACCAAGGAATGCAGAAGTCTCTCCCCTTTATTCTGGGGATTTGGATAAAAAGTTGGCAAGTGAATAGTTTGGTTAAGAGCCACACTGGATACCACCTTAGGCATAAATGAAGGGTTTGTTTGTAAAGAAACCCTATCTTGGTGAAAAATGATGAAACGCTCCATTGCCAATGTGTGCCTGTAACTCTGAGACTCTTCGTGCTGAGGTTATTGCCAGAAGCAGAGCAGTTTTCCATGATACATATTTTAATTCTGCTGAATTGGCTGGCTCAAAAGGAGGTAAGGTTAGTTTTTCCAAGACAAAATTGAGGTCCCAAGTTGGTGTTGGTGCTCTCCGGGGCAGTCTTATGTTTTTAGCCCCTCTGAGATACTGTTTTAGCAATGGATGAGAGAAAATAGGAGGATCTGTGTTGTAATAAGCCGAGATGGCAGAGGCATGGATGTTAGTGGATGAAAAAGATAGTCCTTTGTCCAGCATCTCAGTTAAGTATTGTAATATCTGAGGAATATTTGGGACAAGAGGGTCAAAGTTTTGAGCCTGGTTCCAGGCACAGAATCTCTTCCACTTTTCTGAATAAAATTTCCTGGTGCTAGGCCTCCTGGCCTCCAAAATGACATCCATAACAGCTTTAGAGAGAGGTGTTGTCTGCTTGCCTAATGAATCTGCCATGCAACCAGGTTTAAGGTTTTGAGCTGACTGTGCAGGATCTGATTGTTTTGTTGAGTCAGAAGGTGCTGAGTTTGAGGTAAAATCCATGGTGGGCCTTGAGCTAAGTTCTTTAAGACTGGGTACCAGTGCTGGCGTGGCCAGTCTGGGGCAATCAGGATCATCTGTGTTTTTACTTGTCTGACTTTTAGGAGTACCTTTGAAAGGAGAGGCAGTGGTGGGAAGGCATAAACGTTTAGGCTTTTCCAGCTGAACGAGAGCATCCGCCTTCCATGCTTGTGTGTGATAATTCCTTGTGCAGAATTTTTGTAGTTGGCAATTCTTTGGGGAGGCAAAGAAATCTATGTCTGGGCATCCCCATTTCTGCATTATCATGCTGAATACTTATGGATTTAATTTCCACTTGTGAGGATCCATGATGTTTCTGCTTAAGTCGTCTGCCAGAGTGTTTTTCTTTCCTGGCAGGAATTGCGTTTGTAGATGAATTTGATAAGTTAGAGCTGTGTCCCACAAGGTCATGACTTGTTTGCATAGGGGATAAAAATGAGTGCCCCCTTGCTTGTTTATGTACCACATAACTGTTGTTATCTGTCTTTAGTAATAGTTGTCCTGGATACAGAAGGTCCTTGAAAGCTGTTAGGGCATTTTGTACAGCCAACATCTCTTTTTGATTGATGTGAAGATGCATTTGGTCTGCGGTCCACTTGCCCTGAATACATTTTCCTGCCATGTGTGCTCCCCAGGCGTAATCCGAAGCATCTGTTGCTAGTGTCTGCCTGGCTGTGGGTAGAGTGAAAGGCTGTCCCTTGTTGAAGTGACATGCCTGTGACCACCATCGAAACTCCTGTTGTAGGCAGGGAATTAGTGGTATTACTGCTTCCAAACTTTGACAGTGTTGAGTCCACACACTTTTTAGGTACCACTGTAATTTCCTCATATGCAGTCTGGCATATGGAATTAGTAGTATGCAGGATGCCATGAATCCCAAGGCCTGCAGAATTTTTCTTGTAGGGAGTTGGGTCTTTGTTGCCATCAATTGAAAGTACTGAGTCAGTTGTCCTTGCTTGTCTGGCGTGAGATAAGCCATCTGGGCCGTAGTATTTAAGCTGGCACCCAGGAATATTATCTCTTGTGAGGGCACTAATTTTGACTTATTTTCATATACTGTGTACCCTAGGCAAATTGGCAACCTTTTTACAAACGCCAGATGCTTTAGAAGAATGTCCTTGCTCTCTGCTTGAATAAGGCAGTTGTCCAAGTATGGATATATTTGAATTCCTTTTTGTCTGCAAAATGCAATTACTGGTGCCAGGCACTTTGTGAACACCCTGGGTGCAGTAGATAAGCCAAAGGGCAATGCAGAGAATTGGTAATGCATTGAACCAACCATGAATCTGAGGTATCTTCTGCAATTTTCTCTGATAGGGACATGCAGGTATGCCTCTTTGAGGTCCAAATTAACAAGCCAAGCCTTCTTGCCCAGCATTGGAAGAAGCTGCTGTAGTGTCAACATTCTGAATTTCGGAACACCCAGGTAGGTATTTAGAGTAGAAAGGTCTAGTATGGGCCTCCAGGCTTTGTCCTTTCTGGGTACCAGAAAAAGTCTTGAGTAAAATCCTTGTTCCTGTTGTGGCATTTTTTGAATAGCTCCCATGTCCATGAGGGCTGTAATTTGTTTTTGTGCCTCTGCTCATTGATTTTGAAACAGGTCTGGCATTCCTTTTAGCCTTGGTAGAGTGTGAAAGTGGAACCTGCAACCTTGTGACACAATATTCAGAACCCATTTGTCTTGGGTGATTATATGCCAATTTTGAGAAAAAAGTGCAAGTTTTCCCCCTAAGGGAGCTGCCAAAAGGTAAGTGCTTGGCATTCGAAGGGGGAAGTCATTGGGACTGTTTCCTGTAAGGTTGTGACTTGTCTTCACCTCCTTTTGGGGTTGAAGCACCCCACTGTCGTGGTCTGTAAGAGCCTTGGGGCTGAGATCTGCCTCTTGGGCGTCTGTATCTGCCTCTTTGTGGTCTGTCTGACACTGGAAAGGACCAATTCTTTGAAGGCCAATTTCTGCTAAATCTAGGTGGCTGTACCTGTAAAGAAATCCTTCACCGTTTGCATAGATTTTGCCTTATCCTCCATTTTCTTTAATATCTCTTCTGCCTTAACACCAAATAAAATATCCTGCTATAAAGAAGCATCCAATAAAAAGAAGTTATGTCCTTACCATAACGTTCCATGTGGAGTGTTCATCTCGCCTTGGTTATTACACATGGGTTCGGAGCCGATCCTCGGCTCCGTGCCGGCCGACTGCAAGCTCTGCATCGAGAAGAAGCTCGAGGACATCTAATACCCACAATCCCCCTCTGCCTTTACCTCAGATCTAGTTTGCAAGCAAACCAGACAACAATCACGCATACATGCCAAACTATATACATAATTACCTATATACAACATACCAAGGGTATGATAGTAATACCAACACTGCAACAGCAGAAGGAGAATATTCCAGACCAGGCACCAAATCGAACGTTCTTCCTAAGGGTGGGAAGGGTGGGAGTGTAATAACAGGCGAGATGAACACTCCACATGGAACGTTATGGTAAGGACATAACTTCTTTATGTGAGAGTGTTCAATCTCGCCTTTGTTCTTACACATGGGTAGCGTCCTAGCTCCATGATCCTGAGGAACTCAAGGGAGAACGTTCTTGAGCACAGTGGAACCAAAGGTTGCCCTATCCCTAGAAACCCTGTCCACTTTGTAATGAGAAATAAATGTATGTGGTTTAGCCCAAGTAGCAGCCGCACAAATGATGTCTAAAGGTAGACGAGCTGCATGAGCCAAAGATGTAGAAATTGATCTGGTAGAATGTCCTCTGGGTTTTGCTGATAATGTTTGATCAGAATTTTCATAAACATAAATGATACAATCAGTTAGCCACTTAGAAAGAGTTCGTTTCGTAACTGCAAGACCCTTTCTGCTGTCAGCAAAAGCTATAAATAGCTGATCAGATTTCCTGTGATCTTTTGTTCTATCCAAATAAAATCTGAGTTGTCTATGGACGTCCAGTTTGTGCAACATATACTCTAATTTATTAGAGTGGTCTTTAAAGAAGGTGGGTAATTCAATGGACTGATTAATATTACTAGTAGAACAAACTTTGGGAAGAAAGGATGGATTAGTGCGTAGGGATACTCTGTCCGAATGAAAAATTAAATAGGGATGTTTGACCGAAAGAGCCTGCAGCTCAGACACCCGTCTAGCCGATGTAATAGCCACTAGGAATAATGTTTTCCATGACAAAATTTCAAAGTGCAACTTGAAGCTGGTTCAAAGGGTGGTAGCATCAATTTAGAGAGCAGTAAATTTAAATTCCACGGTGATGTCGGGCTTCTGACTGGTGGTCTGATATGAAAAGAACCTTTTAAAAAGGCTTTACAGAGTCTGTGAGCCATAATAGGTGCACCACTTTCTTCTATATGATAGCTAGAAATGGCAGCCAACTGTACTCTCAAGGTAGCCGGAGAAGCTCCTTCCTGAAATAATTCGGTTAGAAATTCTAAGACCTTATTCAACGGAGCTGTAACAGGGTCCAACTGATGTGACTCCGCCCAGAAGACAAAACGTTTCCATTTACTAGTATAAGTCTTTATGGTAGAAACTTTATGAGAAGCTACCAAAATATCCTGAACCGCCAAGTAAGGGGAATTGACCTGGCTAAAAGGGAAGCGGAGCAGCCAAGCTGCCAGATGGAGAGATTCCAGGGATGGGTGAGGAACTCCTGACGAGTGAGTCAGTAGATCTGGCTCTGGGTCCAGCATCCAAGGTCCCCGAATGCGGTGATGCAAGAGAAAGGGGAACCAAATTTGACGAGGCCAGAACGGAGCAATGAGAATTATAGTCCTCTGAAGGTTGTTTGCTTTCTGCAGAAACTTTGCAATCAGGGAAATGGAGGAAAGGCATATAGGAGACCCGGGGCCAATCGTGCACCAGCGCGTCCCTTGGGACTTCCCTGGAGGGTAATAGGGCAAAGTAGCTCCTGCATTTGGCGTTCATTGGAGACGCAAACAGATCGCAGGTAGGCTGGCCCCATTTGCGAAAAATCTGTTCCGCAACTGACTGTTTGAGGGACCACTCGTGAGGCAATAATATTGCCCTGCTCAGCCTGTCGGCTATGACGTTGGATGACCCCGGGATGTGCGTTGCGATCAGAAAGCGACGGTGGACTCTGCCCATTGCCAAATTCTCATGGCCTCTCTGCATAGTTGGTAGGACCTGGTTCCCCTTGCTTGTTTATGTACCCCGCTACGGTCATGTTGTCTGTCTGGACTGCAATGGTCCCTGGAGGAAGAAGGGGAGCAAAGTGTTGCAACGCCAAAACACTGCCCTCAACTCCAGAACATTGATGTGCAGATTGTACTCTAGATTGGTCCATTCGCCTTGGACTGTCTGTCCCTGAAAGATGCCCCCCCACCCTATCAGGGAAGCGTCCGTGGTTATCGTCGCTGACGGTGTGGGTAGCACAAATGGTCTTCCGCCGGATAGGTTGCAAGTCTGTAACCACCACATTAGGTGTGATTTGCATGTCTTCGTTATCAAAATTTCGTGAGTCAGTGGAAGTTGTTGGAATGACCATTGTGCAAATAGAAGCCATTGTAGCACTCTCATGTGCAGTCTTCCCAGTGGTATTGCTATGAGAGAAGCTGCCATGAGACCCAAAACTTTCAGAACAATTTTTGCTGGGGATTTTCTGGACGACAGCAGAAGGGAAATGTTGAACTGAAGTGCTAGTATTCTTTCTGTCGGAAGTTTTAGAATTAACTGACGCGTATCCAATTCCGCTCCTATAAATAAGATATGCTGTGATGGCTGTAGCAAAGATTTTTCGAAATTTACTGAAATGCCAAGGTGTGTACAAAGTTGTAGGGAGTAATCCCTGGCTTGTATCAGTTGACGCCTGGTGGTGGCAGACAGGAGCCAGTCGTCCAGATACGGAAACACCTGGAATCCTAGGCGCCTCAGATGAGACGCTACCACTGCCATGCATTTGGTGAAGACCCTGGGGCTGTGGTCAGGCCAAAGGGCAGGGCTCAAACTGATAGTGACTGGCTCCCAGCCGAAGCGCAAGTGATCTCTGGACGCCCTGGCCATTTTGATGTGGTAGTATGCCCTTCAGATCTATTGAGCACATCCAGTCGCCCTTCTGTAAGAATGGAAGGATCGATTGAAGCGTGACCATTCGAACTTTTCCTTCTTGACAAAGGTGTTGAGATGACTTAGGTCCAGAATTGGCCTCCAGTCCCCTGTTTTCTTTGGAACTAAAAAGAACCTTGAGTAAGTTCCGAATCCTATTTGGTCCGCTGGGACTGGTTGGATGCCTTTTTCTTAGCAGCTTTGAAATTTCTGTAGCTGCTGGGTCTCGCAGATGGGGTGGTACATCTGGGAGTTTTTCTTTGGAATGGGGTGGATAGAAATGGGATTTTGTAACCTCTGGTAACAACGCTTTTACCCAATTGTCTGAAGAAAGGTTTTGCCAGGCCTGAGGGTATAAAGCTAGCGACCCCGACTGCCTCCAGAGCAGGACAGTCGGGCCTCCTCTCAGGAGTGCTGAAAAGGTTTGCCAGGGAGGTTATCCCTGTCACCTTGGTTTTGCGGACCCCCTCTGCCGCCAGGGCGGCGTCTTCCACCTCTGCCCCTCCCTCTGCCTCTAGAGGGGGCATCACCCTGTGTGTCTGGAAAAGATCTTTGGGGTTTTCGAAACCACATTTTCCCACCACGTTGCCCTTTGGGGTACGGTCTGGAAGGGGTGGAAAAACGGACTCCGACAGCAGACAGAGTCTTTCCTCCTGTTCACACCGGGTAAGGGTCTCCTTTACTTTGGGGCCAAAAAGTGTGGCTCCATCAAATGGGGCGTTAGTAAAGGAAGACTTGAAGGCTTCCGCAAACGAACATAAGCGCATCCAGGATTGCCTACGAAGAGCAATCGCTGAAGCCGCTGCCCTACTCGATCCTTCGGCTGCATAGGATATCAGCCTCATGGACGAGTTCACAATAGACGCAAGGGTGTTGAGCTGCGCTGTAACTTTTTCTGAGACAGCAGCATCTGTTGCACCCTGGAGGGTATCTCCCAACTCTTTGACTAGATCCCTCTGTAAACGAGTAAAATGGGTCAAATAGTTCAGGGAACGCATAGAGAAAGCCGCTGAACTGAAAATGCGCTTCCCATATCTGTCCATGGTCCTAGAATCTTTGTTAGGCGGATGGACAGATGAGGAAGACTCAGACATCTCCTTTTTCGTGGCCGCTGCCACCACCATGGCGTCTACTGGAACTCCTTTGGTAAGGTAAGCTTTGTCCTGTGGTGCCGTAATGTACTTATTTGGCTTCCTAGGGACAGGTTCCACTGTGTCAGGAGTCTCCCACGCCCTTCGAGCAATTAATTCCATTAACTCATCAAAGGGCGGAGTGACCCAGGAGGAGGAAGGACGGGCACCAAATGCCTTCAGCAACACTGACTCATCCTCAGAAGGGGGGAGGGCTTGCCAGTCACCTCTCTGTTTAAGGATCTCCAAGATGTCAGAAAAAGAAACATCCTCTGAAGGTGACTTAGGGGACCCTTCTGACTCATCTAAGTCAGTATCAGATGTCAAGGATTCTTGTGGAGAATCCAAGTGTCTCCTCTTACACAGTCTTTTCCTAGGAACTTCTTCGGGGAGCATCCAAGAAGCCTCCGAGGAAGAGGGGCACCTCCAGGGGTGGCTGAGACACTGGTGCCCGACGCTTGACGTGGCCGTGGGTGCAGAGGAGGATAACGGTCCTTTGCGGGAGGAGAAGCTGTACCTGCTGATGTGGTTGTCTGGGTAGACAACACCTTCCTCATGAGGTCGAAGGCCCCCGGGTCCCGAGCCGAGGTATCTCCCGGTTCAAGAAATGGGAAGAATCCCGAAACAGGAACCGAAGGCACCGACCCGAGGACGGAACCGAATCGATCCGTGCGAGGCTCCGAGAGGAGAGTCGGAACAAACATCGGTCCGACTCGGTCCCGAACCAAGGACAGACCTTCGGCCCGAGACTCCGGTACCGGATCGGATGGAGTCGAGGTAAACGGTGCCGACCGAGAAAAGACGGTTCTGGCACCGAGGGCTCCACAATCATCAGGTCAGCTTCTTCCGGCTCAAGACAGAACAGGTCTCGGAGGAGGAACAGATGGAGATAGTGGCAGGCCTTCAAGTCTCGACATCAACTGAGAGGAGACCGAAATAAGCTTGGACAGGGCCGTATGCTCCATAAGTTTCTGCACCACACGGTCCACGCCGGTGTCGGAAAGGGCTCTAGAAGAACGAGTCGAAGGGATCGAAGACGGAGCCGACCTCAACAGAGTCGGTGGAGGGAGCTCCGTCACCGGTTCCAAGACTCGAGGCTCGAAACTGCCAACAGTTGAACACTCGGCCCCAAGTCTGTGGAACCGGTGATCTAACTAGACTCGAAGAGCTCGGAGCCGATGACTTTGGCTCCGACGCCGACCCTTCAAGACTTGGATGCCTGGTCTGAAGCATCCAAAGCCTCCTGGAAAGAGGGTTTCAGCAATCCTCTATCCATCAGTTTCCTGCGCCTATCTGTCATGACCCTCCCACTAAAAGAGTGACAAATAGAGCAGTCCTCTTGTAAGTGGAGAGGGCCAAGACAGTAGACACAGGAACTGTGGTTGTCTGTGACCGACATTTTTTGGCCACACTGACAACGTTTAAAACCAGATTTCATCTTTTCAGACATATTAACAATGAACACAGTCCAGTCCAGTAAAAAGTCCAATCCAGTAAAAATGTCAAATCCGGGTAAGAGCCTTTGATAAAGCTAAAAACAAGACTACACAAGTTTTTAGTCAAATAAGTCGAATCCGAAGTCTAATCCAGTAATAAAGTGCCAAAAGGCAAGACTACAAAAATTTTAGTCACAAGTCCAAGAAGGGGTAGGCCCCGAAAAACTCTACTCGAAAGTTAACAAGTTAACTTATTCTAAGTATAGAGAATCCCTGCACTCACACACCTACTCTCTAACTAAGCAACTAGAATTTAAAGAAACTTTCTGAAAAATAGTACAGAATAGATAAAATATCTTATCTGAACAGCCCCGAGCTAGTCTCCAGCGATGCGTACTGCAGCAGCGGCAAACTAGATCTGGGGTAAAGGCAGAGGGGGATTGTGGGTATTAGATGTCCTCGAGCTTCTTCTCGATGCAGAGCTTGCAGTCGGCCGGCACGGAGCCGAGGATCGGCTCCGAACCCATGTGTAAGAACAAAGGCGAGATTGAACACTCTCACATTTTAGCCTTAACATGATCAGGTAAACCTTGTTATTTTAACCAAGCATGCCTTCGAATCACAGATCCTGTAACTGCTGCTCTACAAGAAGCTTCTAATGAATCAAAACCACATTGCAGAGTATGTTTGCCCACTTGTTCAGCTGCATGCAATAACTCCTGCATTTCCTTATAGTCAGGTTGTTCTGAACTTGTAATCATTTTCTGCTTTAATAGAGACGTTATGTGAAACTGGCAATTTAAAGCTCTCACTGCTAAAGTTGCAGAAGTGTAAACTTTCTTCCCCCATCTGTCTAATGCTCTAGAATCCCTGTCAGAGGGAACTGGATTCTTGGCTGTGGAAGCCTTTACCCCTTTGGGACCCTGGAAAATAGTTTCTAGGTCAGCAACAGGGTTTTTATAAAGAAATTTGTGAGAGTCAGGGACTCTGTAGTACCTGTCTGGCTTGACTGGAGCAGGGGGCAAAGAATCAGGATTTAAACTGGATTCAGAGAAACACATCATCCACAATATCTAACACTGGTGGAATAGCAAGGGGTCTGTGCTGAGGTAATAAAAGAAAATCTCAGAGCTTTTTCTTGGATTCTGAGTAATCCTGGCCCTCCCAATGGAAATGCTCCCTCATGGTATGTAAAGTTTCCCCAAAAGAATAATCCTGTGGAGGAGGGGCTGAAGGAATTGATTCTTCAGCATCAGAGTCCTCACAGGGGGGTAAAGAGTATCCCTGGTCTGAAGAGGAATCAGAGTAAATGGAAACCTGGTCAGAGGAATCAGTCTGTATCATGCCTAGGCCTTTTATCAGGAGGGGGGTGGGTACCCCTAATCAGGGTAATTAAGTCTTCGGCCATTTTGAGCATCTGTTTTTTTAGGCACAGAGGCCTGTCCAAGTGAATGCTGTGCTTGCTTCTTTGTCTTTAATGGAGTTTTAGACTTGGCTGTAGTTTTTATGGTAATCTGTGAAGGTCGGAAAACACCCACAGAAGCCGACGCCTGCTCAGCAGCTCCGGACCCATCTGATGGGTTAGTTTCCATAGAGCCAACACCTTGAGCATCCAGAGGCCTAGACATCTCCACGTGGGAGTCGGAGGCGGCCTGTGGCTCTGAGGTAGCGGGTGTCAGGGGATGTGAAAGCGCCTCACTGAGAACAGGCGACTGGCCTAGAAGAGGCTTCATAGTCAGTTTTGGGCCTCGGATGCCTGTCCTTATCCTTGTCTTTGCGTTTTTTTGTGTATTTCAGTCGGTTGTTCTGACGGCATGGTATAATTAAACCTTCACCCAAAGAAATGGCGAGCAAAATCAAACAGACATTTAATAGTGCATTTGTTAAATCTAGCACAAAACCGACAACTAGTGACATCATGGTCTGGGGCTAGGCATGGAATACAGTAAGAATGAAAATCCTTACGAGGTATTTGCTTCCCACAAGAAATACAAGTATTAACTTTTCCTGACATCGGTCTGAGGCAAGAAAAAGTTTCCCCAATGGGGTACTTAGCTTTATTGAAGACTTCGGTTCTGATAATTCAAATTGAAAATCTCAGGAGTCGGCCGTCTGGCACTTGCGAACTGCTTTTGCTTCGGGAACCGCACGGCAAGAAAGACTGAAGAAAATGGCGTCGGCTGCATCTTGTATACCCCTGGCGCACTCACGTCAGGGAAGAAGTGACAGCAACCGACGCCGGACCAAGACTTTGGAACTCTGGCCGACTGCGGGACCGCCTGACGGCAGGATAACCCAAGTGTAATGACTGCAGCAGTGAAACACGATGAACATCATAAATTTCAGAGTCCTGATCAGAAGAATCAGAAGGAAAATCAGTCCTAGATCTCAGAGGGGGAAGGGTGGCTTCCCCTGATTAGAGTAATAAGGTCTTCAGCCATTCTTACCATTTGTTTTTTTAGGCATAGGGGCCTGACCATGCAGTCTGGGCGTTGATTTTCTAGGCATGGATCAAGTTTTAGGCCTTGAAGAGAAGATGGCATTTGTTTAATATGCAAATCAGTAGGCCTGAATACACCCTCAGAAGCTAGTGCCTTCACAGTGGCTCCGGAGCCATCCAAGGTAGAGACATCCACAGGTTCCATAGTTGAAGAAGCATCTCGCAACATACCGAACATGAATGCGTCTCAGTAGAGGCCTGCAAATCTGAAGCAGTGGGTATCAGGGGCTGCGAAAGCACCTCACTGAGTACCGGTGAACTGGCGACTAGCTTAGGAGAAGCGTCTTTGGCAGCTTTGAACCTATGCAATCTGTCTCTGTCTTTATCTTTGCATTTTTCAGAATGTCGGGTTGCTTACGGAAGCCATTTCTGGATAATTGAACAGAGTACCAAAATATTTAGAAGCGTAAATAAACCGTCGATGAATAGTACGAGGTTGGAATAAGGCACAAAACTGACAGCGAGGTACATCGTGGTCTGGGCCTAAGCAAGGAATGCAGTACGAATTAAAATCTTTATGAGGTATTTGCTTTCCACAAGAAATACAATTGTTAACTTTTACTGACATCTGTTTAGAGCAAGAAAAAGGTTCTCCAACGGGGTACTTAGCTTAGTTGAAGACTTTGCTTCAGAAACTCGAAAATGAAAATTTCAAGAGTCGGCCAACCGGCACTTGTGAACTACTTCTGCTTCGGCCACGGCAATAAAGACTGATGTAATAGTGTCGGCTGCATGCTTTACAGCCCTGACTACCTGACATTATGGAAGATGAGACAGCATCCGATGCAGGACCCAAGACTTGATAATCAGGCCAACTGAGGGCTACTGCAAAAAGATAAACCAAATGTGATGACAGCAACAGTGAAACACGAACATCTGAAGATAGCTGCTAGCTGTACTTTAATGGTGGAGTAATTCCATTATTGAAAAGAAAAGCTAAAAAATCTAAAACTAGAGCTAGGGGCTGTGATAGGATCTATTTGTTTCTGTTACGCCCACACAGAGAATCTTTTCCATTTGTTCTTAGAAATTTTTCTGGTTGAGGATTTATGGGCAGAGAACAATATTTTGTGAATGGGGGAAGACAACCTAAGGAGTCTGGCCATCACTGGAATTGGAGAAACCATGTCGTTAGTTTCAGTCCCTGAATGCCCGGGTGAGGGTGCCCTGATGGGTGAGAAAGTAGACCCACAGTTGGGTCCAGCATCACCGGCAGGCAAATTGGATGAGACCAAAGAAACTGGAAGCAGATTTGCCAAGGCCAGAAAGGAGCAATGAGGATTACCTTTCTCTTCAACCGGAGAGCCTTCTGTAAGAATTTGGGAATTAAGGGCAGCTGGGGAAAAGCATACAAAGGCCAGGCATGGACTACAAAACATCTCTGGATGATACCCCTGAGGAAGGATCAAAGCAAAGTACCCGCTGCATTTGTTGAGAGGTGACACAAAGATCACAGCAAGATTGACCCCATTTCTGAAAAAGTATGTTTGCCATGGGTTGATTCAGGGACCACTTGTGAGGCATCAGTAAAATTTGTCTGAGCCTGTCCACCAAGATGCTGGACTCTCCTGGAATCTGTGTTGCCACCAGAAAGCAGTTGGCAGAGCTCACCCATTGCCACAAACTCATAGCTTCTCGACACAGGGGGTAAGATCTGGTCCCTCCCCGTTTGTTGATGTACCAGACCACTGACATTGTCTGTCTGAACAGCAATAGTTCCTACAGGAAGAAAACTGTGTAATTCGTGCTAAAAGAACCACTCTCATCTCTAGTACAGTGGTGTTTGGGGAGGAAGAACGAAAGGACGAGCACAAGTTAACATCTGTAGAATGAAGCCACCATTGATGAGATTCTTTGCAAATCTGGGAAAGAATAGGGGATTCCTGTATAGTGACCATTGGACTATTGAAGTCCACCGTAGAATTCTCATATGATAGTGTGCTGTGGGCAACAGAGTTATTATGGTCACCATGGAACTCACTGCTCTGAGAACTAAACTGTCTGGAGGTTTCAGCATGGCCATGACTTGCTTGATGAGAAATCTTAAATGTGATACTCTGTCCATTGTCAGATAAGAACGAGAAATTCTTGTGTCCAGCCGGCTCCTATGAAATCACTTCAACTGGTTCCAACTAGAATTTGTGCAGATCGTTATTCCAAAAGCTGGAGAAAAGTTGAGGAGATAATCCTTGGGCTGTAACAACAGATGCCTGGTCGGAGCGGTTAGCCAGTTGTCCAGACAGGGGAATATCTGGTACCCTTGCAGCCTGAGATGGGCTGCCACTACTGCCAAGCATTTGGTGAATACTCTGGAGGCTGTGGTGAGACCAAATGGGAGTGATCTGAACTAGTAATGACTGGGTCCCAGCCTGAAATTAAGGTACTGTCTGGAGCGCCTTTCTATTTTCATGCGATAGTACGCATCTTTCAGGTCTATAGAGCACATGCAGTCATGCATCCTCAACAGGGGTAGGATAGACTGACCATGACCATCCTGAATTTTGTGTTCTTTACCTATTTCTTCAGAGAAGTTAGGTCCAGAATTGGTCTCGGGTCCAAGTCTTTTTGGGTACCAAAAAGAACCTGTAATAGACACTCGATCAGACCTTATCAAGAAGGAGCTCTTGGATTACTTTCTTTTTCAGCAATTTTGCTATTTCTACAGCTGCATCCTCCCTTTGTCTGGGTGGAACATCAGGGAGATAATGGTTTGGATTTTTTTTTTTTTTTTTGAAAAGTGAATGAAGTATCCTCTGGATACGATCCTTAGCACCCACTAGTCATTCGTGATGGCTTCTCAGGCTGCAAAATCCAAGGAAAACTACCCCCACCCCTCGACTGCCTCCACAGGAAGACAGTCTAGCAACCACTCAGGAGTGCTGGAAGGGTCTGTCCAAGAAGGGTTCCAGAGACCCTTGGTTTTGCGAGCCTCCTCTGCCACATGGGCAGCTTCTATCATTTTGGTTGTTTCCTCCTCTGCCTCTGGGAGAAAAGTCTCCCGGAAAGTTCTGAAAGGAAGATTGAGGTTTTTTGGACCACATCTTTTTACTGCCACACTGGTTCTTAGAAAATGTCCTTTGTGGAGTTAAAAAGGCAGATTCTGATGGCAGACTGTGGGAGAGCAACTTGTACCATGGGTCCAAACAAGGTTGATACGTCAAAGGGCACACTTACGAAAGACGCCTTGAAGGGATCTGCAAAGGCACACATTTCTTCCACCAGAGCAGCCTTTTTGAGGCAAGGCAGGAGAGGGCTTGGGGATCCAGGGGATGAGAATGTTGGGACCACACCAATTTCAGATACCACTAAATTTTTCTTGTGTGTAGTCTGGCCAGAGAAAGCACTGGAATGGTGGATACCATGGAACCAAAGTCCTGAAGACTTCCCTTGGTGTGCAGTGTTGCTCTGAGTCGAGATGTTGGAAAAAGCTGACCAAACTGTGAACCGTTTCCTGAGAAAGAAAAGCATGCATCATGAGTGCGTCCAGTCTGCAGGTCTGAAATACTAGGTACTGAGTGGATGTGAGATGAGATTTTTTTTTTTTTTTTTAAATTGACTGAATTTCAGCAGTGAAGAGATGTACCGTTTAACATACATGCTGGGGGGGGGTCCATGGAGAGAGTGGATCAGAAGGTCATCAAAGAAAGAGAAAATCTGAATCATCTGTGTGTACAATTAAGCCACCACTGGAGTGAGACACTTACAGACTCTTGATGCTGTAGAAAGACCAAAGGCCAAAGCAGCAAACTGAAAATAAAAAGAGCCAGAGATGAATCGGAGGAATACCCCGCAAGAAGGTCAAATGGGAATGTGAAGTTAGGCATCCTTTACGTCTAGGGATACCAGAAAGGGAGGAGGGTAAGAAGAGAACATTTTGAAATAAGGGACTTTTAGGAAAGTGTTAAGAAGAGAGATCCAGAATAGGTCTCCACTGTCCTTCCTTCCTTGATACCAGAAAGATTCTGAAATAGAAACCTTTTTCCCTGAAGGAAGTTGTCTCCCTTTCTATGGTACCCTGACCTAGTAAGTCCTGAATAATAGGTTCTTGCAAAGCAAGCTGGGTGACAGAAGGAATAGACATGCCCTTTAAGTATGGAATCTTTTCCCAAAGTCATGGCATAGCCTTCTTTGATGACAGAACCCATTTGCCTGTAGTTAATCTTTCCCAAAAAGGAAGATGACAGAGAAAAACTTTTAGATAGAGGGAGAGGGGAGGGGTACTTGGGAAGGTGGTCACAAGTTATTGCTTCCAAAGGGAGGCCTCCCCAAAGGAGATTCCCTAAGAAGTTTGCCTGAAAATCTTTTCCTTGGTGAATTTCTTTGTGAGTGGACCTACGGTCCCTCTTAACAAAAGAAGTGGACTTGGCTGATTAACTTTTAAGATATCAAGGTACTGTAGAAAGTAGAATTTTTTTGTCAGTACACTGAGTCTGTGGCCCAAACACAATATCCTTGTCCTAGGACGAGTCTAGCATTTAATTTGAAGCCCTCAGGGATGGGGTGACTGCGCAGCCGTGCATACAGTCTAATGACTGAATCAATGGCAACAGTCCTGAAGCAAGCATCCACAGCATCATAACTACATTTACGCTGTTTTTGGCTATTTGTGCAGCTTGAGTCAGTAAGGCCTGCATATGCTGCTTATAATCTGCTGTGGGTCTGACAACCTTTTACAAAGACTGCAATATAGAGAGCAAATATTTGGTCATTTTGGCCTAGTAGTTAAAAGCTCTGAAAGCTAGGGTGGAGGATGTGTAGACCTTCTTTCCCCACCTATCCACAGCCCTACTATCGTTGTCAGTGGGAAGGGCATGAGCAGTAGGCAGCAGCTTAGATGGCTTATCCAAGGAAAGGAAGATTGCAGCTAGGTCAGCCACAAGATTCTTATACAAGCATTTAATGTCATCAGGTACCTTATACAACCAGTCTAGTCTTTTGTGTAGTGGTGGCTGTGACTCAGGAGCTGAAGCTGTAGACTTGGAAGGCATCCTGACATACCTCCAGTATTGCAGGCCTGGAGAAGGATCTGGACTCCCCATTTTCTGAAGGCTATATCATCCCTTTTGTACATCAGAGATTTGCTATGACTGTCACTCAAAATGGTTCATCATGTTCTGAACAGTTTCTCCAAAACAGGCCTCTTCAATAGGAGAATCTGGTGAAAGGGAGTCTTCTTCACCCAAAGAGAGCAGAGCCAGAGGAGACCATTGTGAGGAGTAATCCACACAACGATCAGAGTTTACCATCTTGCTCATCCTCAGAGAAAGAAGAATCTTGGGGATGCACCCGTGGGGCCAGAGGCAGCCGAGTCACAAAAGAAGACCTCAAGGGCCACAATAGTTTTAAATAAGCCCTGGGATAAGCCAATCCACTCATTTTCCTTAGAAACTGTAAGTGCTATATGCCTAGTTTTTTTTTTTTTTTTTTTTTGTTTTTTTTTTTTCCTTCTTCTTCTTTATAGGCGTGACATCCGCCTGAACAAGTCTGTGAGATTTAGGCCTCTGGTGTACTTTAGAGTAACTGGAACCTCTTCCCAGACTTGGATTTCAAGAAATCTGTGTAGTCCCTCCAAGGTATCCACCGTTTGCAAGGCCAAGGAGTCATACAAGCCTCCAACAAGGTCTCAGTATCGGGCAACTGAGAGGACATCTGATGTTTGGCATAATGGTTAAGGTGTTTATCTTATAAACCCAAGGTGCGGGGCTTGATTCTCATTATGGGGTAACTGGCTAGGCTTAAAATGGCCATCAAGGGCAGCTAGATTCATAGATTACCACTAGGTTATCTATGAACCTACCACGGGGTTCATTAACCTCAGCGAGTACATCGGACTTGGAAAAGTTATACTGCAAATCATCTTGGGCAGAATGGTGGCATCAGATGATGGGAATTCCATCATCTTTGCTTGGGCTAGGTGTTTCAATGTGTTTCAAGGAACATGTTAAGGGAGGAAAGCATCAACCTGAGGGTTTTTGGAACAGACGACTGGCGGAGCAGGACTTGAAATCATGTTCTAGGCCTCAACAGAAAAAGCACTTGCTATGCAAATTCTTGCATGTAATCTGCCTACTGCACTCACACTTACCTCTCCTAGCTGACATTTAATTAAAAGTTTTGTACTCACCATAATTGGATGTCTGTGTTGTCCACTTTCATTCTTCAACACATGGAGGTTCGGGTCTGATGCTTGGATCTGACCAGACCACATACTCTAGACTATGGATACACCATAATGCCTTAGTCCATCCCAAATACCTCAGATCAACTCTGCTGGCATAAGTACCCTATAACTACGCAGACGCAGGAATAGCTAAAATAAAAAGGGCTCAAACCCAGAACTATAGATATGGAGAGTACATAACCTAATCTGATGTGGTCCTTTTCGTTCTTCCTCAACACATGGAACAGAGTCTCCAGCTACCCTGATCTTGAGTGGCCCTCATGGAAGGATATTCAGGAGTACCATCAAGCAAAAAGTGCCCCTACTTCTAGATACAAAGTCCAATTTATAATGCATAACAAAGGTATGAGCAATGGACCATGTGTCAGCTGCACAAATATCAACAGATGTTCTTGACCGAAAAGCAGATGAAGTAGCCATGGATCTAATTGAGTGAGAGTGTTTTAGGTACAGGGAATGCCTTGTTGAGAACAGATCCAAGAGATACGATCAGTGATCCATTTAGCTAAAGTAACTTTGGTGAAATGGAAACAAATAAATGATCTTTAATTTGTTTTGCCATTTGTAAATAAAAATGCATTCAAAATTCTGTACACATCAAGGAGATGGAGCATATTTTCTCCATTGTTTGAAAAATTTGAAAAGATGACCAGTAAATAAATGGATTGCTTAGTGCTTGATTTAAAAGCTACATTAGGTAAAAAAAAGAGGGTTAGCTTCCAAACAAACACCTGTCTTTATGGAAAATAAAGAAAAGAGGTTTTAAAAAGCGAGCCTTGAGTTCATAAATCCTGCTTGCAGTTTTTCATAAAAGAAATTGTAGGTAATTTTTTGCTGAAAGTTCAAACGTTTTCGGAGTTGGACCTTGCAGTACAACCATTGGACCCCAGGGAGGTGGAGGATCCTATATTGGTGGTCTACAGAAGAAAATGCTTTTTAGAAATGCTTTGAATAACTTAAAAGAAGCCAAGAAATATTTTTTATAATCTCTGGTATGAAAACTGGAAATGGCTGCTAACTGCAGCTTAATCAGAAAGACTACCTTCACCTTTAAAAAAAAGTAGCCAAAAATCTGTAGTGCAGAAACTGGAGCAGAAAAAGGTCAGCATAATTTTATAATGTCCAAACTGAAAATCTTTTCCACTTGCCCTTATAAATCTTCTTTGTAAAGCCTTTTCGTGAAGATAAAATTATGGAACAAACTGGGGAAGAAAGCCTGGGCTGTCTGACCACCATTGGAAGTGGAGAAACCATGTAGTTAGCTTGAGGGCCTGAATATTGGGATGGCTGACTCCTGCGGGGTGTGACAGAAGGTCTGAAAATGGTTCCAGTATCCAAGGAGGATAATCAAGGTAGGACCACAGGAAGGGTAACATACCTGTCAAGGCCAGAAGGGGCAATGAGGATGACTGAGCTCTTCAGCCCGTTAGCTTTCTGTAGAAATTTGGGAATCAAGGGAAGTGGGGAATAAGAGTAAATGAGACTGGCGGGCCAAATGCGAGAGCATCTCTCTGACTCCTTGATGAGGGATTAGGGCAAAATAAGTGCTGCACTTGTTGAGGAGAGAAGGAAAGTGGTTGCAGCAACAAAACATAAACCTGCTGGTATACATCCTGGCCAGTATCTTTATTCCCTTTTAGCTGACTGGGAAGTTACAACTGATTTACCACCAACGTAAACCTTGCATCAGGAAGCAGAGTAGCACAAAAAAAGTACCACAAAGAGAGACTAATCCCAGGAGAAACTAAAACACAACTGGCTCCCACGGCACTAGAAGGGTAACCGTAAAAACTCAGAAACCTGGAAAATACATCAGAACTTACTGGTCTTCACAAGATGCCTCCCAAACAATTTTTATTCGATTTTTCAATTAACTTCTCTTATCTTTTACCTTTATTGACATCCCACATAATTGCAGTATTATCCACAGAGCCAGATACCAAGTTGTTCCCATCAGCTGTCCAGCAAATGTCATAAACATCCTCAATGTGTCCTCTAGGAAAGTCATACAAAGAGAAAATATAAATGGAAAATATTGGTAATGAACCTAAAAATGTCTACATTTCAAGAAAACAGCAAATTAAACTTACAAAAAACAATACACAAAAGTTACACACTTGCCATAATGACAGATTTGCATGTTCACACTCCATTACCTTCACCAATGACAGACCACAGAGGTCTTGCCCAGCTCAGCAAAAGAAACAGACTCAAACTCCTTCACTTCACTGATAATGCTTATGTGCCTCGCTAACTTTCCAGATCTACAGTGTGCCACTAAAGAGCACAACAGCACAGAAAAAAAAAAAAAAAATTATATATATATATATATATATATATATATATATACACACACATTATTACACCATCAATATATGCTGTATTAGACCCTATCAGCCAAGGCTGGGGCGAAAAGGGTAGGTATATTGAAGAAATGGACCACAACCAGTAAAGAAACTACAGCTGGTGGGTTAGCAGCTTAACTGTAGATATGTCTGACTATGGTCACTGCTGCAGTTACCGCATTAGAAAACTCTGTCACATGCTATGGTACAACATCCAGTCCCAGGGATTAGCACCCTTTCCTGGGCTCACACCACCTTCATCTCAGGCATCTTCACGTCCCTGGTATAAAGTCAAAGTTCACCTGTGCCATGTTTTATTCTTTATTACTTTGCCCTCAGTAGAACAGGAAGGCTACAGTTTCCATATAAACCAAGGGCATGCATTATGAAAACCAAGACTGCCTTGGCTCAGGCAAGAAATCCCCCCCCCCTCCCTTTCTTCCTAAGGAACTTGAGCAACAAAAGAATAATGGGAGAGGTAAGGATATGGCTTGGTCTTGCACTCAGTAAGGAGGAGAAACAAGCATAACTGTACTGTATTCTTCATGTGGGTCACTGCTGCAATCACATAACAGTCCCAAAGAACACCCCAAAAATGCTGCATTTTGGGTGGAAGGGGGACACAATCAAAACATATTTGTTCCAATGTTGTCTGCCCACCCACCCCATTTCAATTTTTCCATTAGGACAGCTGGACCCATGCACTTCAGTGAGTTCCTATTCTATCTTGTCAGCTTTGAAAAGTAGGTTTTCGTGCTCATCAGCTACACAGCTGCAGAGGAGAGTATGATGACTTTCAGAATGGCTGAAGCACCTCTATTTTTACAGCTTTTCTTTGCCAGTGTGGAACATCCAGCAAGAGAAGGAAAAGGGAATAGTGGGTTGAAAAAATGAATTTTGCAGCCCTGGATATTACAGTCCCATGCCAGCAGGTAAAGGGACAAAATACATAGTTCCTTTAGAGAGATTTTTTTTCTTTTTGTTGTTGCTATTACCTACTTCAAAACCACATCTAACTTTTCCAAATTTTGGAGAACAGCTTTTCAGGACAGGAAAAGAAACTGGTACAGTAAATAAGGTTTTGCCTTCCTACGCCATTTTCTCAGTATGTTTTCTTCACCTCAGGACCAGAGTTATAAAATGGAATGTTCATGACCGTTAAAGTGGTGAGATCCATTACATTCATGACATTAGTCAATCTGAGCAAGGTACACCAGCAGGCAATACCACCAAAATATTACAGTTGTAGCTAAACCATCTCCTGCATTAGGAGATACTCTCACATCAATGTTCACCACAGCAGAGACAGCAGTGGATTGGGACCAAGTTTTCTTTAACAGTTTATGGTCTAGAATATTTAGTTAACACACTCTCTTGTAAAGTCCACTGTATGGACCTAGTACTTAGCAGCTCTAAAAGAAAAGATAGAAGATATAAGAAGCACTTCTCCAAGTGGTCAACAACTCTAGACATCTTGTTTGGGAAATGCACCACAAGGCTCTGGCTGTGTAGGAGTCTTCTTTAGAACCACTGCAGAAACCATAGTGTCAGATGATGACCAATCATTCCTTCCTACTTCATCATTTCTAGGATTTCCCCAAATCTGAAGTTGTCAAGAAAATAATGTCCTTTTCATCTTCCAAGTCAGCAGTAAGAGACTCCATGGTGGAGTCAATGTGCTATCTCTTACATATGATCACCTTATGGGAAGGGAGGAGCAATCAGATGAGCAGGAAAACCTACTCTTCAAAGTTGACAAGATCGTAGGAATGCATTGAAGCACATGGGTTCTGCTTTTCTAATAGAAAAAACTGGAAGTGAGGGGTGGGCAGACACCAACACTAGAACAAATACTGTTTGGGTGAAAGGGGGATACAATCAAGCAAAATGCACTGGCTCAGTAGCAATAACAAAGCTAAAAGTGGCATCAGTTTTGGTGCTTAATTTTTTTTCTAACACCAATATCTCAACATTGAGAAAACACAGAAGTACATAAAGAGGAGATGAAAGCCAACAGCAGGAAAATCAACCCTGAATATCAAGGTAACCTTGAAATAAAATCGCAAGGGCATAGAGATCTAGAACAGAACAGCAGGAGATAATGATGCCAGCAAGACACCTGCCAATGCCAGCCTCTGAAGAATCGACAAAAAAAGGTAGCCAGCAATTAGGAAGGATTTGTTACAATGGAATCAGTGGGTACATAGCCAAAGATGGTCTAGACTGCACTAAAATTCTAAAAGAATAGAGAGAGAAAAAAAGTTATGTCTTACCATAATGTTCCATCTGTGTTGTTGATCTTCATCTATTCTTGATCTCTGGGTTACAGTTCTGATCCTTGGAACCGATCCGGCTGTTATATAGCTCGTGTCAGCAAAAAAAAAAATCTCTCTAACTAATACTCTACCCACAATGCCCCTCTCTACATTACCTCAGATCGAGTTTGCAGACTTACAGAAACTAATACAGTGAGACCTAATTCAAGTCAGACGCCATGCCCAAGGTGTATCCTAAAAGGGAATCCCAGGACAGCAAGTCGCTCCACCAGGACTCTATAAGAGGGGGCACATGAGGTGGGACGCAATAATAGATGAAGATTAACATAGATGTAATGTTACAGTAAGACGTAAATTCTTTACCTGATGCTGTCAATCTTCATCTATTTCTTGACTTCTAGGACAGAGTCCCCTGCTACCTTAGATCTTGGGTGGCTCTACAGAAATACATTCTTGAGAACCACAGAACCAAAGGAGGCTCTTCCCTTTGCGGACCATATCTGATCTGTAATGAGTAATAAAGGTATGTGGGGTAGCCCATGTTGCAGATGCGCAAATTTCAGACATGGAAGCTTAAGAATGAAAAGCAGCTGATGTCACCATAGATCTGGTGGAATGTGCCTTCACTGTCAAAGGAAGCTTTAGATTCTTTTT
The DNA here is from genome assembly GCF_019279795.1 of Protopterus annectens. Classification (NCBI taxonomy): domain Eukaryota; kingdom Metazoa; phylum Chordata; order Ceratodontiformes; family Protopteridae; genus Protopterus; species Protopterus annectens. The sequence continues at coordinate 1,744,415,129 of NC_056735.1, forward strand.
ATTTTAAATAAAGGAAATACAATCTCTTAAGCATCTTGACAGAGTAACCTTGGAGATAAATTTGCCCAAGGTTGCACCCGCAAATGAAACAACTGTTCTGACTGCCTGAATTGCTTAGATCTGTCTAGGTAAAAACATAACTGCCTCTGCACATCCAAAAGGTGTAAACAATATTGGCCCTTATAAGAAAAAAATGGGAAAAATACAGGCAAATCTACTGACTGATTGATGTTGGCCTCTGAAACCACTTTAGGAAGAAAGGATGGATTTGTTCCGAGTGAAACGATCTTTAAGGAAAAAGTACAGTTGTGTACACTTACCATAAATGTAGATGTTAAGAGTGTATTCACTGCTGCAGTCAATTACATTTGGGTTATCTGCTTGCAGTAGCCCTCAGCCGGCCTGATTAACAAAGTCTTGGGTTCTACGTTGGTTGCTGTCCCTTCTTCCATGACGTCAGGTCATCAGTGGTATAAAACATGCAGTCGACGCCATTACATCAGTTTTTCTTGCCCCAGATGTCAGGTGCCCCCCTAATAGGAAGCAATTAAATCTATAAATACAAGGATATACCTCCAACAGAAAAGCAAATATACCAAAAAGCTTTTAGAGCATAGTAAGTGAGAGTAGAGGTATAGCCAAAGGAAGAAAAGGGGTCTGGAGGGAGGGTAACCAGAACTGCAACAGTGAATACACTCGAACATCTACATTTATGGTAAGTGTACACAACTGTACTATGCTCTTCATGTTTCACTGTTGCAGTCATTACATTTGGGTAGATTCCCAAAGCAAAGGTTGGGAGGAGGAATTTAAATAGAATTAGGACCAGCTATAAGACCTGCAAGACTGCAGTAGCAAACCGAGCCCTGGATTTAGAGAAAATTGGCAAATGATAATGCTTGTGAAAGTATGTACAGAACTCCAGGTAGCAGCTTCTAAGATGTCCCTAGTAGGGACGCCCCTGAGACAGGTTGTAGAGGTGAGATGCAGCCCTAGTTGAATGGGGTCTGATGCCCTGTGGGACAGGTTTTCCATGGTGCTTATAGCAGAAATGAATGCAGTGGCCTATCCATTTTGAAATGGGTTGTTTTGAAATAGCTTTCCCCTCTGTCCTTGCAGCAAATGCCACCAAAAGTTGTTCAGATTTCCTTTGAGGTTTAGTCCTGTCCAAGTAGAATCTAAGCTGTCTGTGCACAACTAAAGAGTGCAGTATCCGTTCCCCTTTGTTCTGTGGGTTAGGAAAGAAGGTAGGGCAAATGAATGAACTGATTAAGAGCCACACTGGACACCACCTTGGGCATGAAGGAGGGATTGGTTCTGAGGACACCCTGTCCACATGAAAGATGATGAAAGGTTCCAATGCCATAAGGGCCTTAGTTCAGATACCCTTCTTGCAGAAGTGATTGCCAAAAGGAAAGCTGTTTTCCAGGAAAGAAATTTTAAATCTGCAGTAGCAGCTAGCTCAAAAGGAGGAAGAGTGAGTTTCTCCAAGACAAAGTTAAGATCCCAGGCTGGAATTGGAGCTCTCCTGGGTGGCCTTAGATTTTTGGCCCCTCTGAGGAACAGCTTGAGCAGTAGGTGAGAGAAAAGGGGAGGGCTCTATGTTATAATGAGCTGAAATGGCTGAGGCATGAATTATGACGGAGGAAAAAGACAAGCCCTTATGAAGCATGTCAGTCAAGTATTGTAGAATCTGAGGTAAACTGGGCACTGCTGCGTTCATTCCTTGAGAGTGGTACCAAGCACAGAATCTTTTCCATTTTGCAGCATAAGATTTTCTAGTACTAGGCCTCCTTGCCTCTAAAATGATATCCATCACTGATTTACTGAGAGATGGTAAAGGAGAGATTAGGTAATTAGCCAGGCTGCTAGGTTCAGGGTTTGCAGCTGAGGGTGTAGAATCATGTTCTCCTGCTGAGACAACAGGGAAGGCGTCTAAGGCAGGTGCCAAGGAGCCAAGCGTGACACACTGGTCAAGAGTGGGTACCAGTGTTGGCGAGGCCAGTCTGGTGCAATTAAAATCGTCCTTGGCTTGTCCCGTTTGATCTTTAGCAGTACCTTGGAGAGCAGAGGCAGAGGAGGAAAGGCACAAACAGATAGGTTTTTCCAGCTGAAGAACAGAGCATCCACTTTCCAAGCTTGCTTGTGGGGAATCCCTGTGCAAAATTTGTCCAGTTTATGGTTCTGGGGGGAGGCAAACAGGTCTATATCTGGGCTCCCCCATTTGCTTGTCAACAGGTTGAAAATCCTTGGTTCCAGTTTCCACTCGTGTGGGTCCATGAGGTTTCTGCTTAGTCCGTCTTCCAGTGTATTTAGTTTTCCTGTCAGGAATTGAGCTTGTAGATTCACTTGGTAGCTCAAGGATGTGTTCCACAATGCCATGGCTAGTCTGCTGAGGGGGTAAGAATGTGTGCCTCCCCCCCCCCCTGCTTGTTTATGTGCCACATGACAGTGGCGTCTTCCGTCTTTACCATTAGTTGCTCTGGAAGAATGTGATCCTTGAAGGCTGTCAGAGCATTCTGTACAGATAATATTTCCTTTTGATTTATGTGCAGGTGCATTTGATATGGGTTCCATTTGCCCTGAATGCACTTCCCTGCCAGGTGAGCCCCACATGCATAGTCTGATGCATCTGTTAAGATTTGTTTGGCAGGGGGTAGTGTGAATGGTAGTCCCCTGTTTTGGTGGCAGGCCTCTGCCCATCAAAGGGCCTCTAGGCGTAGGCAAGGTATGATAGGAATCCTTGCTTCCAGATCCTGTGAATGTTGACACCACAGGCTTTTTAGATACCATTGTAGTTTCCTCATATGCAGCCTTGTATATGGAATTAGAAGAATGCATGAGGCCATGAACCCCAAGGCTTGCAGTGTTTGCCTTGCAGATAGCTGGGTTTTTGTGGCCATTTGTTTGAAGTAAGTTGTCAAATGTATCCGTTTCTCTGGCATGAGGAAAGCCATCTGGGAAGTTTTATTCAAGCTTGCTCCCAGGAATATAATTTGTTGACAGGGTACCAGGTGGGATTTCTTTTAGTCTATGGTGAACCCCAGACAAGTCAGTACCCTTTAAACAAAAGCCAGATGATTGAAAAGAATGTCCTTGCTTTCTGTCTAAATTAGACAATCGTCCAGGTATGGGTATATTTGAATATTTCTTTGCCTGCAAAATACAATGACTGGAGCTAGGCACTTTGTGAATACCCACGGCACAGTAGATAAGCCCAAAGGGCAGTGCAGAGAACTGATAGTGCATGCAGCCTGCTTTGAAGCGTAGGTATTTTCTGCAAGAGTCCCTGATAGGGATGTGCAGGTATGCTTCTTTTAAGTCTAGTGTTGCCAAACATGCATCCTTGCCTAGCATAGGAAGCAGCTGAAGAGTCAGCATTTTGAATTTTGGAATCACCAGAAATGTGTTTAGAGTAGAAAGGTCCATGATAGGACGCCATGTATTGCCTTTTCTGGGTACCAGGAAAAGTCTCGAATATAAACCTTGTCCCTTTTCCTCTTCTGGTAATAACTGAATAGCCATGTTTAAGAGAGAGTACCTGATTTTGGGCCTCTGCCCACTCATTTGGGGGTAGATCTGGCCACCCGCTTGGTGTTGGTAACGTGTGGAAATGAAATCTGTATCCTTGGGATCCTATATTTAAAACTCATTTGTCCTGGGTAATGAGTTCCCAGTTTTAGGCCTGCAGACCAATCTTTCCGCCTAAAGGAGCATTCAGTTGGAAAGTGCTTGGAAGTCTTAAAATCAAGTCATTGAGATGGTTTTCCATAGGGGGGAGTCTTACTGTTCCCAGGTTTGGGTGCGGAAACCTCCCACTGCCTAGTCTTGTGTGTCACTTGGGACTGAAACCTGGGATTTCTGCTGTGTCTGGGTTTGGCTTGAGAAGACCTGGAGGGGGCTGGAAAGCACCAATTTTTAGAGGGCCAGTGCCTACTAAATCTAGGAGGCTGAACTTGTACGAAATCTTTAACAGTCTGCATAGATTTAGCTTCATCTTCCATCTTTTTAAGAACTTCCTCAGTCTTGTTGCCAAACAGGCGGTCTTGATTTATGGGAGCATCCAACAATTTAACTTTAACATGATCACACAAAGATTGCTCCTTGCTCAGTTCTCTGCACTGCCCTTTGGGCTTATCTACTGTGCTATGGGTATTCACAAAGTGCCTAGCTCCAGTCATTGTATTTTGCAGGCAAAGAAATATTCAAGCACAGAAAGTACAGTTTTGTACATACCATAAATGTAGATGTTCGAGTGCTAATACAGCTGCAGTCATAACAGATGGGTTCTCCTGCCGACGCCATTTTTCTTCAGTTTTTCTTGCCCCAGATGTCAGGTGCCCCCAGAAAGAAGGCAATACATATAATTATGTAATAATGCAATATAAAATAATCAAAGACAAGTAGTTGCAAGCAAATACACCATAAAAGAAGACCCCTAGAGGGGAAAGAGGGAGGGAAACCTGGACTGCAGCTGTATTACCACTCGAACATCTACATTTATGGTAGGTACAAAACTGTACTATGCTCATCGTGCATACAGCTGCAGTCATAACAGATGGGTAGAATCCCAAAGCTAAGAAAGGGGTGGTAGGCACTAGGTGGAGCTAGGAGGAGCCAAAATGCCCTGCAAGACTGCAGTGGCAAAGCCTGCTCTAGATTTGGAGTATAATGGTAGGTTGTAGTGCTTAGAGAAGGTATGCACAGAACTCCAAGTGGCTGCTTCTAAAATATCCTTGGTAGGAACTCCTCTGATGAAGGCTGCACAGGTGGCTGTGGCCCTGGTAGAATGGGTTCTAATGCCTGTAGGTACAGTTTTGCCATGAAAGGAATAGCAAAAGCGTATGCAGTGGGCTATCCATTTTGAGATTGTCTGTTTGGATATAGACTTTCCTTGAACTCCTGCCGCATAGGCCACAAAAAGCTGTTCTGATTTTCTGAAAGGTTTTGTTCTGTCCAAATAATAACGCAGTTGTCTGTGGATGTCCAAGGAATGCAGTAATCTCTCCCCTTTGTTTTGAGGATTAGGATAAAAAGTAGGTAAATGTATGGCCTGATTTAAAGCTACCCTGGATACCACTTTAGGCATAAAGGACGGGTTGGTACGTAATGAAACTCTGTCCTGATGGAAGATGATAAAAGGCTGGACAGCCATAAGAGCCTGTAGTTCTGAAACTCTACGAGCTGAAGTGATAGCCAGAAGGAAAGCTGTTTTCCAGGACAAATATTGTAAATCTGATGAGGCAGCTAGTTCAAAGGGAGGCAAAGTCAGTTTTTCTAGAATGAAATTAAGATCCCAAGCAGGTATTGGTTGTTTTCTTGGAGGTCTTAAATTCTTAGCCCCTCTGAGGAACTGTCTTAATAGAGGGTGAGAGAATAAAGGTGGATCAGTGTTGTATTCTGCAGAAATGGCTGAGGCATGGATTTTGATGGAGGAGAACGAAAGTCCACTGCTTAGCAGTTCAGCCAAATATTGTAGTATTTGAGGTAAATTCAGTTTTCCAGGGCACTGGCCCTTTTTCTCATTCCAAACACAAAAACGTTTCCATTTTGCAGAGTAAGCTTTTCTAGTTGATGGCCTTCTGGCCTCCAAAATGACATCCTGCACCTCCTTGGAGAGCAGGGCCTGCTGCGATGCTAAGGAATCTCCCATGCGGCTACATTGAGTGTTTTCAGCTGACTGTGAAGAGTTTTGAAGCTGTGCTGAGTCAGACGAAGAGGCATTAGAGGCAGGGTCCATGGTGGGGAATGCGTCAGGCTCCTCAGGAGTGGGTACCAGTGTTGCCTTGGCCAGTCCGGAGCAATGAGGATCATCTTTGGTCTGTCTGTTCTGGTCTTCAATAGGACTTTGGGCAGCAGAGGAAGAGGCGGGAAGGCATAAACTGTCATTGATGCCCAACTGAAAGAGAGAGCGTCCAGTCTCCAGGCCTTTGGATGGAAGATCCTTGAGCAGAATTTTGTCAATTGATGGTTTTTGTGGGAGGCAAAGAGATCTATGTCTGGCCTTCCCCATTCTTGGATTATTTCTGTAAAAACTTGTGGATGTAACTTCCATTCGTGTGGATCCGTTATATTCCTGCTTAGGTTGTCTGCCAGCATGTTTTCCTTGCCTGGCAAGTACTGTGCTTGTAGTTCCATTTGCAAGTCCATGGCCATGTTCCAAAGTGACATGGCCAGTCTGCATAGAGGATAAGAATGTGTTCCTCCCTGCTTGTTTATGTACCACATAACTGTGGTGTTGTCCGTTCTTATCAATAGCTGACCTGGTTGTAGAAGGTCCTTGAAAGCTGTAATAGCATTTATCACTGCTAGCATTTCTTTTTGACTGATGTGAAGGTGCTTTTCTTTTTGGGTCCATTTGCCCTGAATGCACCGGTCTGTCATGTGCGCCCCCCAGGCGTAGTCCGAGGCGTCTGTTGTGATGACTTGATTTGCTTGAGGCTTGCTGAATGGAAGACCTGTGTTTGTTTGGCATGCTTGAGCCCACCACAGAAATTCCTTTTGCAGACATGGAATTAGTGGTATTATTGTTTCCAAACTGTGGCTGTGTTGAGATATGTTTTTTAGGTACCATTGTAGTTTTCTCATATGCAGCTTTGCACATGGGATTAGTAAGATGCAAGATGCCATGAATCCCAGAGCCTGCAGGATTTTCCTTGCAGTCAGCCTGGTGCAATTTGCCAGTGTTCTGAAATATTGAATTAGTTGCCCCTGCTTCTCTGGCGTGAGGTAGGCCATATCTGGGTGTTTGTATCCAAATTGGCACCCAGGAAAATTATCTTCCGAGAGGGTGTTATTCTTGATTTCTCTTTGTTGACTGTGTATCCTAGAGAGTTTAATAACATTATTACATAAGCCAGATGTTTCAGAAGAATGTGCTTGCTGTCCGCTTGGATCAGGCAGTCGTCCAAAAAAGGGTATATTTGTATCCCTTGAAGTCTGCAGTAGGCAATTACTGATGCCAGGCATTTTGTGAATACTCTGGGCGCAGTAGATAAACCAAAGGGCAATGCAGAGAATTGATAATGGGTTGAACCTGCAAGAAATCTGAGGTATCTTCTGCAATTTTGTCTGATTGGGACATGCAGGTATGCCTCCTTGAGGTCCAATGTTACCAGCCAAGACTCCTTGCCCAGCATGGGAAGAAGTTGCTGTAGAGTGAGCATCTTGAATTTTGGTACGAGTAGAAATGTGTTCAGGATGGAAAGATCCAAAATAGGTCTCCAATCTTTTCCCTTCCTTGGCACCAGAAATAGCCTGGAATAAAAACCCTGACCTTGTTCGTGTGTAGGTACCTCTTGAATAGCTTTCATGTTTATAAGATCTGAAATTTGCTTTTGTGCCTCTGCCCTTTGATTGTGTGGCAGGTTTGGCATGCCTTTCATTTTTGGAAGGGTATGAAAATGGAATTTGTAGCCTCTGTTTATATTGTTCAGGATCCATTTGTCCTTTGTGACAATACGCCAATTTTTTGAGAATAGTGCCAGCTTTCCTCCTAAGGGGGCTGCAATTTGAGACCTGGTTGGCAAGCAAAGGGGAAAGTCATTGGTTTTGCTTTCTGAAAGATTGCGAGTTGTCCTCACCACCTCTTTGTGTAGGAGCTTGCCATTGTCTACCTCTGTACGAGCCTTGTGTTTGTCCTCTGCCCCTCGGGCGCCTGTATCTGCCTCTTTGGGGTTTGTCTGGCAGGAAAGGACCAGTTTTTGGAAGGCCAATTTCTACTAAAACGTGGGGGTTGAACCTGCAGAAATTCTTTCACAGTTTGCATTGATTTAGCCTTTTCCTCCATTTTCCGTAATACTTCCTCAGCATTTGCCCCAAATAGTACATCCTTTTAAAGAGGGGCGTCTAGTAATTTAGCTTTGACATGATCAGGCAAGGCTTGTTCCTTGAGCCAGGCATGCCTACGTATGACTGAGCCTGCAACAGCAGCTCTACATGAGGCCTCTAGAGCATCAAAAAGTACAGTTTTGTACCTACCATAAATGTAGATGTCCGATAGGTATGCATCTGCAGTCATAACATATGGGTTGTCCTGCCTCAGGCAGCCCTTCGGTCGGCCAGATTCCAAAGTCTGGGTCTGGCCTCGGCTGATGTCGCACTTTCCCCGTCAGAGCGTCTGGGGTATAAAAGCATCAGCCGACGCCATTTTCCTCAGTGTTTCTTGCCCTAGATGCCAGGTGCCCTCTAGGTAGGCTAAATTTGGATGAATGCACTAAATTCCAAACATTTTCCAAAATATATACACATATATATATATATATATATATATATACACAAACAAATACACCATAATAGATCCCCCAGCTAGTTAATGGAGAGGTAAGTACCCCAGGAATACCACAGAGGGGAAGGAGGGAGGGTAAACCTGACTGCAGATGCATACCTATCGGACATCTACATTTATGGTAGGTACAAAACTGTACTATGTCCTTCAAGGATGCATCTGCAGTCATAACATATGGGTAGAATACCATAGCCCAACTGGGGGTGGAGGCACTAAGAAAAGGAAGGTGTAGTTAAGATACCCTGAAGGACTGCCGTAGCAAAACCTGCTCTGGATCTGGAGTATAAAGGTAAATTGTAATGTTTGGCAAATGTATGCGCGGAGTTCCATGTAGCAGCTTCTAAAATGTCCTTGGTAGCCACCCCTCTTAGGAAGGCTGTAGTGGTGGCTGTGGCCCTCGTGGAATGAGGCCTAATGTTTGCAGGAACCGTCTTTCCATGAAAGGAGTAACAAAATTGAATGCAATTTCCTATCCACTTTGAAATTGTCTGTTTGGAAATTGCTTTTCCTTGTACCCCAGCAGCATATGCTACAAGGAGTTGGTCAATCTTTCTGTAACTTTTAGTTCTGTCCAAGTAGTAGCGTAGTTGTCTGTGTATATCCAGAGTGTGTAGAAGTTTTTCCCCTTTATTTTGTGGATTTGGGAAGAATGTAGGCAAGTGAATAGCTTGGTTCAAGGATACCCTAGATACCACCTTTGGCATAAAAGTAGGATTGGTTCTCAATGAAACTCTGTCCTGATGGAAGATAAGAAATGGCTGTACTGCCATTAAAGCTTGTATCTCAGATACTCTTCTTGCTGAAGTTATGGCCAGAAGGAATGCAGTTTTCCAAGACAGAAACTGTAGATCCGCCGATGCTTCTGGTTCAAAGGGAGGAAGTGTTAGTTTCTCCAGCACAAAGTTGAGATCCCAAGTAGGTAAAGGAGGTTTCCTTGGAGGATTGATGTTTTTGATTCCTCTCAGAAATTGTCTGAGGATAGGATGCGAGAAGATAGGTGGACCAACGTTGTATTCTGCTGAAATTGCTGAGGCATGAATCTTAATAGAAGAATAGGATAGGCCATTGTGGAACAATTCTGCTAAGTATTCCAGAATATGTGCCATGCTCGCCACTGTCACATCTAAGCCTTTTGTGGTGTTCCAAATGAGAAATCTTTTCCATTTTGCTGAGTATGTCTTCCTTGTGGAAGGCCGGCGAGCTTCCATAATAATGTCCTTTACTCTCTGTGATAAGTTATTCTGATGAGGGTTTATGGAATTTTCCAGGCAGTTAGCTGCAATGTTTTCAAGTTGGGATGCATGGTCTTGAAATTGTTCTGTGTCAGAAGAAGTGGCCATAGGGGGAGAGGCCACGGTTTTGTCTGTGACATGCTCCTCAATAGTGGGTACCAGTGCTGCTTTGGCCAGTCTGGAGCTATCAGAATCACTCTTGGCTGTTCTGCCCTGATCTTCAGTAAAACCTTGGACATTAATGGGAGAGGTGGGAAGGCATAGACTTTTAGAGCTTTCCAGCTGAAAGAGAGAGAGTCCACCCTCCAAGCTTGTGGGTGGTATGTCCTTGAGCAGAATGTCTTCAGTTGATGATTGTGGGGCGAGGCGAACAGATCTATCTCCGGCTTTCCCCATGCTTGTGTTACGAGTAGAAAGATGTCTGGGTGCAGCATCCATTCGTGCGCATCCATGGTAGTTCTGCTTAAGCTGTCTGCCAGTGTATTGTCTTTCCCTGGCACAAACTGGGACTGTAGTTGTACATTGAGTTTCAAGCATAGTTCCCATAGATTCATGGCCAGCCTGCATAGGGGGTAGGAATGCGTGCCTCCTTGCTTGTTTATGTACCACATGACTGTGGTGTTGTCTGTCCTTATTAACAGGTGGCCTTGATGGAGGAAAGGTTTGAAGGCCTCGATTGCTTGTATCACTGCCAGCATTTCCTTTTGGTTTATGTGCATGCGCAGCTGTCCTTGAGACCATAAGCCTTGGATACATTTGTCCTCCATGTGTGCTCCCCAACCTCGGTCTGAAGCGTCTGTGGTGATGGTTTGGTTTGTTTTTGGTTTGTTGAAAGGCAACCCTCTGTTGGACTGGCAGGCTTGAGCCCACCACAGGAATTCCTTTTGAAGGCAAGGAATGAGCGGTATCAAAGTTTCCAAACTGTGACTGTGCTGAGACCATACACTCCTTAGGTACCATTGTAATTTTCTCATGTGCAGCCTGGCTTGTGGAATCAGAATTATGCAGGATGCCATGTAACCCAGGGCCTGCAGGATTTTCCTTGCAGTTAGCTGAGTTTGTCTTGTCAGATTCATGAAGTAATCCGGAAGTTGTTTTTGTTTTTCTTCTGTGAGAAAGGCCATTTGGGTGGTTGTGTCTAGATCTGCACCCAAAAAGGTTATCCTTTTGGATGGAACAAGTCTTGATTTTTGGATGTTGACTGTGTATCCCAAGGCCTGTAATAGGTGAATGGCATAGTCAAAGTCCTTTATCAAATTTTTTTTGCTGTCCGCTTGTATAAGGCAGTCGTCCAGATATGGGTAGATTTGAATCCCCTGAAGTCTGCAGTGTGCAATTACTGATGCCAGGCATTTCGTGAATACTCTGGGTGCAGTAGATAAGCCAAAGGGCAATGCTGAGAATTGATAATACTCTGATCCTGCAAGAAATCTGAGGTGTCTTCTGCAACTTTGCCGAATAGGGACATGCAGGTATGCCTCCTTGAGATCTAGAGTCACCAGCCAAGACTCCTTGCCCAGCATGGGAAGAAGTTGCTGTAGGGTCAGCATCTTGAATTTTGGCACAATGAGGCAAGTATTCAGTGCGGACAGGTCGAGAATAGGCCTCCATTGATTTTCTTTTCTTGGAACAAGGAATAATCTGGAGTAAAATCCTTGGCCTTGTTCTGAAAGAGGTACCTTTTCTATGGCTTTCATTTGTATTAAGTTGTTGATCTGCCTTAAAGCCTCTGCCCTCTGATTTGGTGGCAGGTTTGGCATTCCGTTTCTTCTTGGCAAAGTGTGGAAGTGGAACCTGTATCCTTTGTCTATTATTTGCAGTGTCCATGTGTCCCTTGTAATGTAATGCCAGTTTTCTGAGAATAAAGAAAGCTTTCCGCCCAATGGTGCTTCCAACTGAGCCCTGGTCGGCGGAATCAAAAGAAAGTCATTGAGTCTGTCCAGGTGTAGTAGTAGTTGTTGCTATTCCTGCACTAGCTCTCTGGTTGGTAGGCTGCCACTGACGGCCTCTGTAGGAGCCTCTAGCTTGCCCTCTACCTCTGGGACACCTGTTCCTGCCCCTCTAGGATCTGTCCGAGTCTGGAAAGGACCAATTCTTAGTAGGCCAGTTTCTGCTGAATCTCGGTGGTTGTACTTGCAGAAAGTCCTTAACTGTTTGCACAGATTTTGCCTTTTCTTCAAACTTCTTTAAGACCTCCTGAGCCGAAGAACCAAATAATTTTTATTTTTCCATTGGAGCATCCAGGAGTTTAGCTTTAACATGGTCTGGTAAAGATTGTTCCTTCAACCAGGCATGCCTACGAATAACTGCCCCAGTCATAGCTGACCTACATGAAGATTCCAGTGCATCATAACCACACTGCAAAAAATGATTACTAACCTGCTGTGAGTTATGTACCAGATCCTGAAGAGATTTACGGTCAAGGGGTTCAGAAGAGGAAAGCTTCTTATGCAATTCATCTAACAAATACTCTTGGTACTGTATCATATGAAATTGACAATTTAATGCCCTCATGGAAGGAGTTGCAGAGGTGTATACCTTCTTTCCCCATCTCTCAAAAGCTCTAGACTCCCTTTCAGAAGGTAGAGGATTTTTGGCAGTGGCAGCTGCAACCCCTTTTGGGCCCTGGGAAATCGTATCTGGGTCTGCAGAATGGGCCTTGTACAGATGTAGATGAGAATCCGGGACCCTGTAGTACCTATCAGGTTTGGCAGGAGCCGGAGGGAGAGAATCAGGGGCTGTACTAACATCATTGTACACATCATCAATAACATTCAAAACAGGAGGTATAGCTAAGGGCCTATGCTGAGGTAAATGTAAAAAGGTCCTTAATCTCTTTCCAGAATCAGAAAATTCCTGACCCTGCCATTGAAAATGTTCTCTCACAGAGTGCAGTGTCTCACCAAAGGAAAACTCTTCAGGAGGGGAGGCCGAAGGGATAGATTCTTCAGCATCAGAATCCTCGTAGGCCGAATAAGCCTCCTCCTGGTGATCTGACAACACAGATCCATCCGCAGACTCATCTGAAAAGTGTTGGTCAGAGGGCTCAGTCCTGGGCCTTTTGTCAGGTGGTGGTTGAGAGCCCCTGTCCGGGTGTGGCTGAGAACCTCTAATTAAAGAGATAAGATCCTCTGCAAGGCTGAGGATCTGAGAACTAGAAGAAGGTCTCTGAGAGGTAGTCTTGGGAGGCAATGCTTTAGCAAGTTTAGCAGCTTTAGCCCTGGAAAAAGCCTTAATGGACATGGATGCAGGGGGTCTGGCTGCACCATGTGCAGGAGTAGACTTGTCTAAAGGAATGGTGTCGGACATTTCCTGGACACTGGTTTCAGGAGGTAGCCCAGTAGCTGACTCAGCCGGGGCATCCAGGGCCGCGGTGGTCGGTTGAGTGGATTCGGTTAAAGGAAGTACCGAGGACTCTGTTTCGGCCGAAACCGAGACACTCGCGGTAGGCCTAACCGTGGTTTCAGCCGAAACCACGGGCCGCGAGTGTCCGTCCTTGTCCTTCCGTTTTTTCACCAAATGCGATGTCGGAGTCTCCGACGGCATCTTATATGCAAAATTAGCCCCAAAGAATTCCTCTGCAAACTCCGACCGACGTCTAAGAGTTCGTCGGTTGAAGGACGCACAGGCTGAACAGGCCGAGACGTCGTGGTCTGGGCCTAAGCAAGGGAGGCAGTACGAGTGGAAATCCTTATGAGGTATTTGTTTCCCACAAGTTAAACAATTATTTACTTTATCTGACATCGGCTGAGGCAAGAAAGAGTCCCCAACGGGGTACTTAGCTTTTTCGAAGTCTTTGGTAGCGGAATCACAAAAGCTGACCGACCGGCACTTGCGAACTGCTTCTGCTTCGGGCACCACGCGGCAAGAAAGACTGAGGAAAATGGTGTCGGCTGATGCTTTTATACCCCAGATGCTCTGACGTCGGGGAAAGTGCGACATCAGCCGAGGCCAGACCCAGACTTTGGAATCCGGCCGACCGAAAGGCTGCCTGAGGCAGGACAACCCATATGTTATGACTGCAGATGCATCCTTGAAGGACATCCACATTTGTAAGGTATGTTTACCCACTTGTTCTGCACTATGCATCAAATCCTGCAACTCCTTCATGTCTGGTTGTTCAGGTTGTGACATTTTACTTTTCAATTGAGATAACAGAAACTGTTGGTATTTTAGCATATGAAACTGACAGTTTAAGGCCCTCATGGATAAGGTAGCCGAGGTATATACCTTTTTTCCCCCCACCTTTCTAGGGATCTGGAATCTCTCTCGGAAGGCAATGGGTTTTTGGCAATGGAGGCCTTAACTCCCTTGGGCCCCTGTGAGATGGTTTCTAGGTCAGCAGCATGGCTTTTGTATAGAAATTGGTGTGAGTCAGGAACCCTGTAGTACCTATCAGGCTTAACTGGAGCTGGAGGAAGAGAGTCCGGGTTAAGGCAGGCCTCCGAGTAAACATCATCTAGGATGTCCAGGACAGGAGATATAGCCAGAGGCCTTTGCTAGGGTTAAAAAAGAAATTCCCTGAGCCTTTTCTTGGAATCTGAGTAATCCTGGCCTTCCCAGTGGAAGTGTTCCCTTAAGGTATGGAGAGTTTCACCAAATGAGTAATCCTCAGGGGGGGATACAGAAGGAATAGATTCCTCTGCATCAGAGTCTTCAAAAGGGGAGTAAGACTGTTCCTGATAATCAGAGTGCTCTGAAATAATGGAGCCCTGATCAGAGGAGGGGGAATCTTTCTCCACTCTAGGTCTTTTGTCCGGAGGTGGCCGAGAACCTCTGATTAGAGTAATTAAATCCTCAGCCATTTTAAGCATCTGTTTCTTAGGCATGGGGCCTGGAGATGGGCCCTATGTAGCTGGTCTCTTAGGATGCATGGTAGGTTTAGACTTGGTGAAAGCCTTGATGGAGAAAGAAGAGGAAGGTCTGAAGCAACCCTGGGTGGAGGTGGACCTGTCCACAATCTGTGTTTCAATGCCAAGCGTGGCTTCAGTATCTGTAGTCAGGGTGTGGGCCGAGGAACCTGCGACCTCAGGTACAGGAGACACCGCCAAAGATGTGTAGTCGGTAATCAGGGGCTGCGTAGGCGCCTCGCTGAGAACCGGACCACGTGTAGTCAGCTTTGGCGTGATGTCGGTAGAGGCCGTGGACCTCGAGTGTCGGTCCTTGTCTTTGCGTTTTTAGACAAAACCGGAGTCGGAGTATCCGACGACATAGTATAGTTAAATGCTTTCCCAAAATAATGCTGGGTGAACTCCGCCCAACGCTTAATAGTGCGTTTGTTGAATGTAGCACAAAAGCGACAGACCGAGATGTCGTGGTCTGGGCCTAAACAAGGTATACAGAGGGAATGGAAATCCTTATGCGGTATTTGCTTCCCACAAGAAATACAGTTATTAACTTTGTCTGACATCGGTCAGAGGCAAGAAAAAGTTTCCCCAATGGGGTACTTAGCTTTTAAGATGACTTCGGTTCCAAATTTTTCGTAATCTCAGGAGCTGGCCGACCGGCACTTGCGAACTGCTTCTGCTTCGGGCACCGCGCGGCAAGAAAGACTGAAGAAAAATGGCGTTGGCTGGTTCTTTTATACCCCTGTCGCACTGACGTCAGGGAAGAAGCGACGACAACCGACGCCGGACCTAGACTTTGGAATTCGGACGACCGAGGACCCGCCTGACGGCAGGAGAACCCATCTGTTATGACTGCAGCTGTATGCACGATGAACATCCAGTAACAGCAGCCCTGCAAGAGGCCTCTAATGATTCAAATCCACATTGCAAAGTATGTTTTCCAACCTGTTCAGCAGAATGCATTAAATCCTGTATTTTTTTATTTTCAGCGCAGTCAGGAATTAACATCATTTTCTGTTTAAGCAATCCAATAACATGTTGTTGATACTTCAACATATGAAACTGGCAGTTTAAAAGCCTAATGGCCAAGGTTGCAGAAGTGTAAACTTTCTTACCCCCTCTATCCAGCGCCCTGGAGTCTCTATCTGAGGGAGTAGGATTTTTAGCAGTAGAAACCTTAATGCCTTTGGGTCCCTGTGAAATAGTCTCTGGATCCGCAATAGGATTTTTAAAAAGGAACTTGTGAGAATCAGGAACCCTGCAATATCTGTCAGGCTTTCAGGGAGCAGGAGGCAAAAAATCAGGGGCCAAACTAGATTCTGAGAAAGCATTATCAACAATGTCTAGTACAGGAGGTATAGCTAAAGGCCTATGCTGAGGCAGGAGTAAGAAATCCCCAAGCCTCTTTTTTTGAATCAGAAAAATCCTGGCTTTCCCAGTGGAAATGCTCCCTTAGAGTATGTAAAGTTTCACCAAAAGAAAAATCCTCTGGAGGGGAAGCAGAGGGAATAGAGTCCTCTGCATCAGCATCCTCATAAGTAGATAAGGGCAAATCTAGATTATCAGAAGAATCAGAAAAATCAGAATCCTGTTCAGA
Source organism: Protopterus annectens (assembly GCF_019279795.1). Lineage (NCBI taxonomy): Eukaryota > Metazoa > Chordata > Ceratodontiformes > Protopteridae > Protopterus > Protopterus annectens. The sequence continues at coordinate 1,744,431,092 of NC_056735.1, forward strand.
AGATTCAACTTCAGTCCTAGGTCTCTTAGAAGGGGGAGGTTGGCTTCCTCTGAATTAGAGTTATAAGATCTTCAGCCGTTCTTATCATTTGTTTTTTAGGCATAGAGGCCTGAGAATCGGTTTCTTAGGCATGGTTCGAGATTTTGGCCTAAATAAAGAAGGAAGAGTCAGTTTAATATGCAAGTCCGTAGGTCTGAATACACCCTCAGAAGTGGCTCCGGACCCATCCAAGGTAGAGACATCCGCAGGTTCCGCAACTGAAACATCTCAAGGAATATTGGACTCCAAACAGGTCTCAGTAGAGGCCTGCGAGTCAGAAGTAGCAGGTATCAGGGGCTGCGGAAGCGCCTCACTGAGTACTGGCGAACTGGAGACTTGCTTAGGAGAAGCTTCATTGGCAGCTTTGGACCTTGGACCTCTGGCTTTATCTTTGTGTTTTTTTCGGAATCCCGATAGACGGAAGGCTAACCGACATTTCTGAATAATTAAACCGAGAACAGAAATATTTGGAAGCGAAAATATACCAACGACAGATAGTGCGCTGTTTAAATAAAGCACAAAACCGACAGCAAGGCACATTGTGGTCAGGGCCTAGGCAAGGAATACAGTACGAATAAAGGAATACAGTACGAATGAAAATCTTTGTGAGGTATTTGCCTTCCACAAGTAATGCAATTATTAACTTTTATTGACATCAATAAGGAGCAAAAGAAAAGGTTTCCCCAATGGGGTACTTAGCTTTAGTTGAAGACTTCTATTCTAAAACTCGAAAAACGAAAATTTCATGAGTCGGCCGACCGGCACTTGCAAACTGCTTCTGCTTCGGTCACCACACGGCAAGAAAGACTGATGTAATGGCGTCGGCTGCATGTTTTATACCCCTGACAACCTGGCGTCATGGAAGAAGGGACAGCAACCGACGCAGGACCCAAGACTTTGTTAATAAGGCCGAATGAGGGCTACTGGCAAGCAGATAACCCAAATGTAATGACTGCAACAGTGAAACACGAAGAACATCTATATAAATGGGCTTTGAACATAGAGCTTGTAATTCAGAAACATCTTGTGGAGGTGACAGCTGTAAGTAAAAGTGTTTTCCAAGAGAGGAACTTTAAGTCACAGGCAGCTGCAGGTTCAAAGGGAGATAATTTAAATGACTGCAAAACAATCGTCAAGTTCCATGGTGGTAGAGGATCTCTGAATGGGGGCTTTAAACAAATTGTCCCCTTAAGAAAAAACTTACAAAGTCTTGTGAGAAATTAAGGGCCAAAAATGGCAGCTAAAAATTCTAACTTTTTCCACTGGAACTGAAAAGGGATCAAGACCATTATCATAAGCCCAGATAGAAAATCTTCTCCGTTTACTAAGGTAAAGATCCCTGGTCGATGGTTTATGGGATGCCAACAAAATGTGTCGTACAGGAGATGGAATGTCATTATGTCTGGTGACTAACGGAATTGGAGAAACCAAGCAGTCAGCTTGAGAGTTTGAAGACTGGGATGCACCAGTCCCTGGGGATCAGACAGAAGGTCTAGAACTGGGTCCAGAATCCACAGGTGAAGTAGATGAGGCGATAGGAAGGGAAGCCAAATTTGTCGAGGCCAGTAAGGAGCTAGGAGGATTACTTTGCTTCTCAACCAAACTGCTTTGAGAAAAAAGGAATCAGAGGAAAAGGAGGAAAGATATAGAGGAGACCTGGGGCCAATCGAGGAGAACATTGTCTCTTGAGAACTTCCCCTAAGGGGGAATTAGGACAAAATAGCTTCTGCACTAGTTCAGGGGTGAAGCAAACAGGTTGCAGCTAGGCTGGCCTCAGTGAAGAAAGATCTTCGCCACTCATTTAGAGATCACTCATGAGACATGAGAATACATCAGCTTAGTTTTTCTGCTATCAAGTTTACACTCCCTGGGATGTGCATTGCTATCAGAAAGCGGTTGGAAGTTATGGCCCACTGCCACACTCAAAGGGTTTCTCGACACAGTGGGTAAATCTTGGTTTCCCCTTGTTTGTAGATGTACCAGAATATGGACATATTGTCTAACTGAATAGCTACCATCCGTTGGGGTAAGGCAGAATGAAATGTTTGCAACACTAGAAGCACCGCCCTCAACTCCAGAACACTGATATGCAGATTGACCTCTAAGGGGGACCAAGTGCCTTGGATGGTCTTCCCCAGATAATGCCCACCCCCCCAATCTGGGAAGCATCCGTGGTCACTATGGCCTTGGGCTGAGGAGGGACAAAGGGATGGCCCAGAAGAATATCTTTGGACTGCATCCACCAAGATAGGTCATCTTTGCATTGGCTGGTTATAAAAACTGGGCGATTCAAAGGATGGGTTAGAACTTGACCATCGCTGCTGCCATGGAGCCCAATGCTTGAAGCACTAGTTGTGCTGGTATCTTGCTCAACTGAATAATAGGTTGAACCTGAGATTGTATTTTCTTCAACCAGGGGTGGGGTAGAGAGGCCACACATGACAGAGTGTTGAAACAAGCTCTGAAAAACTCCATATCCTGAGAAGGGATCAGTTGAGACTTTGCAAGATTGATTGTGATGCTCAACTGCTGAGATGGTTTCAAAATTAAATCAGTTTGAAGAAGCAGATGCCTGGTGGAAGTGGTGAGGAGCCAGTCGACTAAGTATGGAAACACTCAATCTGTGTAGCATCAAGTATGCTGTTACTGCTACCATAACATTTGGTGAACACCCTGGGGGCTATGGTGAGACCAGAGGGCAGCACCTGAATTAGTAGAGGCTGCCTCCTAGCTGAAAGCGGAGAAACTGAGTTTTTGTCCATTTTTATGGGGTAATACGTGTCTTGAAAGTCGACAGAGCACATCCAATAGTTTTCCTCTAGAAAGGGAAGTACTGAATGAACAGTGAAGATCCAGAATTTTGACTGTTGGACAAATTTGTTTAGAATGCTGAGATCCAAAATTCATCTTCTGTCCCCGGTCTTCTTTGGCACTGGCATTGGTCTGGTGGGACTTCTTGGATGACTTTTCTAGCAGATTTTACATTTCTAACGCTGCTTGATCCCTCTGACTGGGTGGAACATCAGGGAGTTTTGTATGGATCCTTGGATAAAGGGTGAAAGGGATTAAATAATCTCCGGAAATAATCCTTAGCACCCAGACATCGGTTATGTATCACCAGGCTGTTGGTGCAAACAGAACCCCCCCCCCCCGACTGCCTCCAGAGGCGAGCAATAGGGCCTCCTTTCAGGAGCACTGGTAGGGTTGGCCAGAGAGAGACTCCCTGAAACCCTGGTTTTGCAGACCACCCTTGCCTCTGGGACAGCGTCTTCCATTGTAACTTCCACCGTCCCCGCCGCAAGGGGAGTCTGCATCATGTGTGTCCTGGAAAGGCTTCTGGAACTTCTTGAACCACATTTTGCGACTCCTTTGATTCTGGGAGCAGGATCACTGAGGAGTGGAAAAACATATGCCCACAGCAGACAGAGTCCGTCCATCTTTCTCACACCTGGACAGAGTTTCCTTAACTTTGGGGCGAAATAACGAGGATCCGTCAAAGGGAGCATTGACGAAGGAAGACTTAAAATGGTTCGACAAACTCACATGGGCGCATCCAAGCGTGTCATTGAATCGCAATACCTGAACCTGCTGACCCGGTCGCCCCTTCAGCTGCATGTGCAATGAGCCTCATGTGCAAGTTCGAGATGGACTCCAGGGTAGTTAAATGGGAGGCCACTTTTTCCTTGACTCCCTTAACTACTCCTCCCGCCAGGGTATCTGACAGGTCCTTCACAAGATCCCTCTGAAGTCTAGTGAAGTGTGCTAATAAATTTAAAGACCTGATGGAGAAGGTCGACGATGCACAGACCCACTTCCCAAACCTATCGCCCTGGACTCGGTTAGGGGAATGTACAGTAGAGCTTTCCTCAGACGGTTCTTTTTTTTTTTTTTTTTGGTGGCAGCCGCTACCACCATGGCATCAACTACCAAACCTTTTGCCCAGTGTGGATGATGCTCAGGAGCGGAAAGAATTTTATCAGATCTCCAAGGGATAGGCTCTAGAAAGTCAGGAGCTTTCCAGGCCTGCTGAGTGATCAAATTTAATTAGATTGCCAGCAAGCGGCGTCACCCAGAAAGTAGACTGGCGAGTTCCAAAGGCCTGCAAGTTCATGGATTCCTCAAAAGAAGGGTCTTTGGGCTTCCAATCACCCCTGTGTTTTAGGGTCTCCAGAATGTCTCCAAAGGACACATCTTCAGGGAGTAATGAGGGGGGGCCCTCTCCCTCATCAAAATCAGTGTCCTCCATGACAGATTCCTCAGGAGATTCAAGGTGTTTCCTCTTACACAATTTCTTCTGAGGAAGCTCTTCAGTGGGAGCATCTGAAGAGGATTCAGAAGAGAGTAGACCTTTGGCAGGTAACTTTTGCGACCTTGGAGCTAGCTGTCCAGGGATGGAGGTTGGTGGTAGCTACGGTAAAGCAGGGCTCAAGGGTTGAGACTCTGGTAATACAGGAGCTACCCGAGACAAGACAGCAGCCAAAGCTCTTTCCATAGCTTGAAAGGCAGGCCCATCTGAGGAGGAATGGGAGTACGGAACAGACAGAGAAACTCAGAACTAGGGTCACATCCCGCCCCAAGAGACAGAGTCTGGAACAGAGAGAAACTCTGAACAAGGGTCACATCCCACCCCAAGAGACCCACCTGATAAGCTGGAACAGAGGACAGGCCCTCTTGTCAGTGCAGCCCAAAAAGGTAAGGTTGGTTCCAAAGAAAAAACTGGAGCTGACTCAAACGCCACTGGCCAGACAATGAAGACCCGGTATTGATGGGACCGAAGGAATCAGAGACGTACCCGGCACCGAAGGCAAAAATGTTGTCGGTGCCAAGGTCATTGGAACCTGTGTGGTTAGAGTCGACTGCTCTAAAGCCTGCAAGGAAGTCAGAAGAGGAGAATAAGAAGGGGTCGTAGGAGGGACAGGGGGCTGAGAAGATGGGGAAGACCCCTAGCTGTCAGAATATGTTCCACCAACCTCACTATATTCATTTCCGAAAGACTCCTGGTGGAGTGAACAGACAACATAAAACACCAATGGCCAGCATGAAGAGTACATCAAGCACTTGTAAAATAAAAATCAAGTATTATTTACATGAAATACTTTATTCAGACCGGTTTCGGCTAACCAGCCTTCTTCAGTGAAAAAGCATTACATAACAGATGCATGATGTAACTATATATACACACCCCCAACCAATAACAGACATGGTCCAACCCAAAAATTGCAAGTACATTGAATATGTATATAAAACAATCAATGTAAGTTAGAAATATATATTAATAATACATATACATATGCAGATAACAAAATATATGAAAAAGTTATTTTACACGTATATAAACATACAAACATATATATATACATATACATATACACACACACACACACACACACACACACACACACTCAAAAAATGTAATGTATATAAATATATACAAATATATAGAACAAAACAGAAAACCATACAATGGTCTGTGGTATCCTTTATAAGTGGTCATCGAGTCCTGGGGAAAATAGCACTCCTAAATAATGATCCAATATTTTTCTTTATGATTAAGAATAGTGCGCCAGCCTTGTTGGTTACTCCCATCATCAATAATTCTATCTATTACCACAAATCTGAAATCAGCATTGGCATGTTTGATTCTATGTCTATATAGGGCATTTGTCTCCCTTTTATTTCGGATATCACTTCCGTGCTCAGACATCCTAATTCTCAATGAGCGAGAAGTTTGGCCCACATAAAAAGCAGAACATTTACATGTGGCCAAATATACTATCCAGCTGCTGGTACAATTGCCAAAGACCCTAAGATCATAAACACTGCTGGTGTTTGCACTAGTGAATTGTTTTAATTTACTCACAAATTGGCATGACCCACAATGTCCACAAGGGAACATTCCCAGTAATTGATCCCCTGACATGGTCAATTGTTTATATACTGCTCCACCACTCTCCTTATGCTTAAAGTGCGAAAAGTGAGCACCTAAAGTTCTCCGTCTATAGGAGTATTGGCATCTGGGGCCCAAACATTGCCTAAGTTGGTCATTGGCCATGAGTATATTCCAATGGGTATCTAAGCACATTTCTAATGACGTTATTATTACGTCCATAGGTTGTCACAAACCTAAGGTTTTGATGCGCTTGTGTTGGCCTCCACTGTTTGTACTCCAACAGTGTGTCCCTATCCTGAGCAGAACTCCAATCACTGGCAAGTGCAAAATCGGACTCCCTGTATCCTCTATCCAAAAACCTGTTACACAAATCCTGTCTGGCATGTTCAAACGCCTCTGTAGATGAGCCGATTCTTTTAATGCGCATAAATTGTGACTTTGGAATATTGCGGATGGTGTGGCGGGGATGCATACTAGATGCATGAAGCAGGCTGTTGTATTATGGATATTTATGAAACGTCTTGGTACTAAGAGTATGATCCTCGTTCCTATACACGGTTACATTTAAAAAGTTAATACTGTCATGATGTGATGCAAGAGTGAATTCAATACCCCACAAATTGTCGTTAAGATACTCCAAAAATTCCTGAAAATATGTTACATCTACCCGCCACACCATCCAGCAGTCAGCCAAATGTCTGCGCCAGACATCTATTTCCACTTGGTAGATGTTATGAAGGGGATCATAAATCATACATTCCTCAAAGAAAGCCATAAACAGATCTGCATATATGGGGACAAAAGAAGCCCCCATAGCAGTGCCCTGCAACTGCCAATAACATTCACCCTGGAAATAAAAGACATTTTTGTTCAAGACATGTTCTGCCATACATACCAGTAGAGTACTGAAGTCAGGGGGATACAAGGCAGCATGCTCTAACCAAAAATGCAATGCTTGTAAACTAGCCCAATGGGGGATACTAGTATATAATGCCTTTACATCCAGGGTGCACATCATCCATCCAGGTTCTAACTGTGTGTCTGATATGATTTTAAGAAATTGTGTAGTATCCCGAATCCTAGCTCTGACTGAAGCCAATAGTGGTTTTAAATACTTAGTCAAGAATACTGACAAGGGTTCAGTCAGAGAACCAATACCCGACACAATAGGTCTGCCTGGAGGCTGGGTGAGTGATTTATGAATTTTAGGTGGTAGATATAATATTTGTTTTTGCGGATCTGCTACAGTGAGATGGCTTTGAATAGAGCTATTGATAATACCTTCCTCCACTGACTGATTAAGGAACGTATTGATCTCTCTCTCTTGAATACGGGGGTTGGGTCTACAGACATTAACAAATAAAATCTTGAATTGGATAGTTGTCCCCTACCCCTCATTTAAATAGTATCCCATATTCATGACTACCACAGCCGCTCCTTTGTCAGCTGGTAAGATAACTATGGTGTGGTTGTTTCTGAGTTGTTCCAAGTCAGCTGCTTTCTCTGAGGAAAGGTTATGACTCAAAATGCATGATTCTCTATGTGGAAAATGAAGATCCCTCAATAACGCTTGTAGGAAGATTGAAACATGTTTATTCATTGGTGGTTGAAAGTCGGATTTGTGAAACCTCTTTGAGAGTTATCTGAAAAGAATAATCTAAGGTTAAGTCTATGACAAAATTGATAGACATCAGTAACTGTACTGTATTCATCAACAAAGAATCCAGGTACAAAGCCAAGACCTTTATTCAATAATCGAGTTTGCTCATCAGTTAGTATTGCATCAGATAGGTTTAACACATTCTGGCCAGCACTCCTAGTAATTTCAAAATGGTCTGTAACAAGCCCTCCACTGAGCTGATTCCTGCCCCCATGTTTATGTTTGCGGCCCACACGCCGCTTCCTTCCACATCTAAAGGGTGTGGTACATTAGTCTTTTTACGAATGGGTGATTCTCTAGTACTGACACTGTCATTGTCCGTGAAGGAAGATTCCTCCCCTGACGTACTGATGTATGAATTGTCTGTTCTCTTTAAAATAGATCTAGGTCTTTTCCTAGATGTGTTGATGCTGGCAGATCTGTTGGTATCAGAAAATCTTACTGTTCTTGAAAATTCAAAAGGACGTTTCTGTTAAATTTTTTAATCTATTTCGAGTTTGTTTTTCATAGATGGCCAGCTCCTTAGAAAGCTTATTCAGAGAAATGGCATACCTAGTCTAGTCCCCAGTACTCAATGACCACTTATAAAGGATACCCCAGACCATTGTATGGTTTTCTGTTTTGTTCTATATATTTGTATATATTTATATACATTACATTTTTTGTGTGTACACATATATATGCAGTTTGTTTGTATGTTTATATACGTGTAAAATAACGTTTTCATATATTTTGTTATCTGCATATGTATATGTATTATTGATATATATTTCTAACTTACATTGATTGTTTTATATACATATTCAATGTACTTGCAATTTTTGGGTTGGACCATGTCTGTTATTGGTTGGGGGTGTGTGTGTGCATATAATATATATATATATATATATATATATATATATATATATATATATATATATATATATATATATACACACACACACATATATATATATATATATATATATATATATATATATATATATATATATATATATATATATATAGTTACATCATGCATCTGTTATGTAATGCTTTTTCACTGAAGGCTGATTAGCCGAAAGCGGTCTGAATAAAGTATTTCATGTAAATAATACTTGATTTTTATTTTACAAGTGCTTGATGTACTCTTCATGCTGGACATAGGTGTTTTATATGGTCAATAGTTTGGCCGTGCATTTCCGTATGTGCAGAGCATTGGGTTGCTTCGGAGTTAACAGACAAACCAGATGCAGACTCGGGTCTCTCTAAAAAGGGACTGGGGAGCTGCCCCAGACAAGGGTCAATAGATGAAGAACAAGTACTTTTGGGTTGAATTGTAACATCCGTCTCCTGCACTGTCTGCGGGGTCATAGTAGATATTGGCGCAGTCACGGCAACAGTGAAAATTGCTGCTGTTGTCGGAACCGTAGCCAAAGCAGTAGTCATTGGCATCTTAGCCTGTATGGAAGTTGATGTCGAAGGTACCTGTAAGGTGGTCGGTGCCAAAGAGTCACTCCATTCTGAAAGCTTTGGAACCTTAGATCCAAAGAGGAACCTGCAGAGGAATGCTTAGGTGTCAAAGGAGATGTCGGTGCCAAACGAGAAGTGTTAGTACCAGAGGCTGGAGGAGACTAGTCGGCCTTGGGCAAGGCTACTTTGAAAGGGGCTTTAAGATGCCCTTTGAGGATGAGCTTGTTTCTAGGCTCTAACAGGGCTTTGTTACTGAAACATTGGCAGATAGAGCACTCAATATTCAAATGGGACACACCCAAACAGTACATGCAACATTCATGTCCATCCGAGTTTGGCATTTTCCTGCCTCATTCTTTACACTGCTTGAAACCAGTTGTGGTAACTTTAGATTTATCTTCAGTCGCCGTAAAAAGGACTAAGGGAGGCAAAAAAGGAAAGAAAAAAGAAAGAAGCAAAAAGAAACCACTCACACAACAAGGGGAGACACTTCCAGCAATGGTAGAGAGATTACATAACAGAAAGAGGGGAAGGGAACTACCAACGATGGTAGTTAGCAATACCAATGGTAAAAGGAAAGGAAACCCACTCACTATCTACAGGGTAGACTAAAGTAAGAAAACTATAGAACTTTAAGGACTAATGAAAGAAAGATTACAATAAAACAATAAATTTTTACTTGGCTACGAGAGAGGCGTCTGCTGACTCATCTTGCTATAAGAGCGGCAAACGAGATCTGAGATAATGTAGAGGGGCATTGTGGGTAGACTATTTCCTTGAGAGATTTTTGGCTGACGTGAGCTATACAATGGCCAGATCGATTCTGATGTAACCCAGAAGTCAAGAATAGAGGAAGACTGACAACATCAGATCAAACGATAAGTGCTTACTATAATGCTAGATCCTTCCTTCTTCCATCCAACTAAACATATGGGTTACCAGATCTGACCTTGGTGCTTTTTTCAGGCTCTCGGATCCAGGCCTCAGGCTCCTCACCTACTCGATTCACTCTTGTTGCCAACAATACTACAGATAGATAAATGTGTTTTGTGCAAGCAAGTAAGCTAACAGGCACAAAATCTCTGGGTAACATTCTGATTGTGAAAAGCTGAGAAGTCATCTAGGGGCTGCAAACATAAGGCCGTGGATAGAGCCACTCGGAGAGGAAACACTAGATGACAATTCAGGTAATGGGGATGGAGGGAGGGATGTTAAGCCAGACAGAAGAAGAAAACCTGGATCTAGTATTACAGTAAGTACATAACCTTTCGTACCCAATCTTGTCTTTTCCATCTGACGCAACTTAAGTGATAAATTTCCCAGTTACAAGCACTCCAGGGTGGTCTCATGGAAGAATATTCCAAAGAATGATGGAGCTGAATGATGCAGGAGATCTGGAATTCATATCCAGCTTATAGTGAAATACAAAGGTATGCATGGTAGACCAAGCAGTCACAGCACAAATCTCATCTATGGGAACTCTAGTCAAGTAAGCAGGAGAGGCTGCCATTGCTCTAGCTGAATGAGCATTGAGTTTGTGAGAAAGAGCTAATTCATTTTCTTCACAAACAAAGAAAGGCAATGCACTCAGAGAGCCACCTGGATAGTGTGATACTAGAAACGTCTTGTTCCAATTTAGCCTTTGAGAAGGAAATAAAAAGTTGATCTGTTTTCTTGTTTCCTTTGGTATGATGCAGGTAAAAATCTCGCTTGACTTTGAACATCCATGAAGTAAAAGATATTCGCATTTCTTAGAAAATTTTGGAAAGAAAACTTGTACGCTAATCATCTGAAACGCAGCTTTCTAAGCCTTCTGGGGGACGAAATATGCATTAGTCCGAATGAACACACTTCTTATAAAAAATTAAGTAGGGAGGCTTGCAAGAGAAGGCTTGCATCTCCAAAACTCTCCTGGCAGATGTGAAGGCCACTAAGTAGATGGTTTTTCCAAAACAGAATTTTCAGAGCTAATATTGCTAGTTCAAAAGGTGATCAGGTTAGAGTATGAAACATCAAGGTGATATGCCAAGGAAGGACTAGATCCCTCACAGAGGGTCTGAGGATGTAAGTTCCTTTTAAGAAAGCCTTAGAAAGTTTCAAAGATGCAATAGGGTTCTGTTTTCCCCAACATGAAAACTGGATGCCTGTTAGCTTAACCTAATTGCTGAGAAACTGGCACATTCCTGAAATAACTCCAATAGAAAATCCAGATCAGAGTAGAGATGTCAAGGAAGGATCCAAGCCTTTAGAAGAAGCCCAGACAAAAAATAAAAATATTTTCCATTTACTTCTTTAAACCTTTCTTGCGTTATGTTTTTTGCATGATAACAAAAGGTGAAGAACTGAAATGGAAAGTCTGGTATCCCTTTTCGCCACTGGAACTGGAGGAACCATGCAGTTAACTTCAGGGCCATCACATCTTGGTTAGGCTGGCCGAATGGGTAAGATAGGTCTAGAAAAGGATCCAGCATGCATAGAGGGTGTTTCAGATGAGGCCATAGGAAGGGGAACCAAACCTGTCAGGCCAGAAAGGCGCAATGACAACAGCTGTCTTGCACCTGATGGCTTTCTGCAGAATTGGTTAGAAGAGGAAAAGATGGAAAAGCATACAGGAGGACTTGGGAACCAATTGGGACTACAGCATCACTTGGTGACTAGCCGTCTGGGGGTGAGAGGTGGATCAGGCAAAATAACTGCTGCACTTGGTCTTCAGGTGGGAAGCCAAAAGGATGCAGCACAGATGGCCTCGGTGATTAAAAATCACAGTCTCCACTGACTGATTGAGAGACCACTCATGCAGCAAAACGGTAGCTCTCTTCAATTTGTCCACCAAGACACAAACTTCCAGGATGTTCGTAGCCACTAGAAAGCATTGAAAAGACATTGCTCACTGCCACATTCTCACGGCTTCCTGGCACAACAGATACAAGTTTCCCCTTACTTCCTAATGAAACAAGCAACCACCATGTTGTCTGGATAAAAATCACACCCTTGGGAAAGATTCCTGAAAGGACTGCAGTGTTAGGAGGACAGCCCTAATCTCCAAGACAATGATGTGAAGTATGCCCTCAGTCATGGACCATGAGCCTTGGACTGTCCACTTCGAAATGCCCCCATTCCAAAAAGAAGTAGATTATGGTTACAGTGGTCATCAGGAATGGAAAGGTGAAAAGCCAATCCCATTTGACAAGATGGGTGGTCAAATATCACAGAATGAGACACCTGTATATTGACATGAAAATAAAGGTGATGATGCAATACTGATCACTTAACAGAAAGGATCCACTGCAGCACTGAGGCAAATCTTGCCTGCGTGACCAGTGTAATCGACACAGCCACTGACCAACAGTTGAAGTACGGCGCCTGTTGTGGGGAGATTGGAGAAAGAGAGGACTTCAGAACTTTGATATGAGAGAGAGAGAGAGAGAGAGAGATAGCCATACTCATGGGATCAAGAGTTCTATTTGGGATGCTGTGCTGAGGTGACACCCTACGAGTTCAGTTTGCTTCAGTATAGCGTTTTTTCTTCAGATTTACTGCAATCCTCAAGTAGTGAGAGAACTGGAGCATTAAGTCACTCCACTGGATCAGTAGATCTCAGGTGAGAACAGTAAGGAGCCAGTAGTCTAGAAGGGGAACACCCAAAACCCTTAAGAGTCGTCGGTATGCTGTCACCACTGTTATGCACTTGGTGAAAACTATGGGGTCTGTGGAAAGACCAAAGGGTAATGCTCTGAATTGGAAATGACTGGCCCAGCCGAGAAACTTTCGGGATTATCTCTCTGTCTTTACATTGTAGTAGGCATCTTAAAGGTCTATTGAGCACACCCAGTCATCCTTCCTTAGCAGAGGTGCAACATGACCATATAGAACTTTTCACAAAGACCTAGGTGACGGACGTGCAAAATGGGCCTGAGGTCCCAGTCTTCTTTAGAATCAAAAAGAAAGTACAGTTGGATAAGTAAACTAACCATAACAGAATATGTTCAGATGAACACTGCTGCAAGTAGCCTTAGCTATATTGGTTATATCCTGCATAAGATAGAACAGCCAGGCCAACTTCCAAAGTTTCAGAGCATCTTTCATGCACCCAAGGTGTCAGTGAGCTCCAGTTGCGCTAACAAAAGGCAGGTTTGGGTGCCAAGCCTTTCACAGCTTTTATGCAAACAGACAGAGGCTAAGCCCTCAAAGGACAATGCCAAGAAAAGCAAAAAAAATAAGATGTCCACACCCTGACAAATACCACACCAAAAAACAATGGAGCTGGAAAGAGGGAGCAGATACTGCACTGGTGATCTTCCGAGCATCTACTGTTATGGTAACTTTACTTACACAACTGTACTATGTATATCATATTGATCACTACAACAGTAGGCTTAGCTATATGGTTAGATTATCCCAGCTTACTATATAAGGAGTTGGAAAAAGAAAATCCCACGAGCCCCTGGAGAATGGTACTAGCAAAGCCAGTTTTAGAGCCATCAAGATAACACCTGACTTGTCTGTGTACATCCAAGGTATGCAGTACCCTTTGTCTCCCTCATTTTTAAGTTCAGGAAAGAAAAACAGGGAGATGGATACTCTGACTTACAGAAAACTCAAAATGCCACTTTAGACTTAGAGAATTAAACTTCTAAGAAACTCATTCTCTGTGGAAAAAGCAATGGGGATGACTCACAATATGAGCTTGAAACTCAGGGTCGGATTCAATAAAGCCTACATTAAGTGTATACGATACGTATTCAATAACATTTTTATTACTTTTTTGTGCTTTCTAGTCACTCAGATTACATTAAGTGTGCATGTAGATTACACTTTGTGGTAACCACTATGAAGCCCTGTCAGTATTTAAAGCTCCAAGAATAAGTAGGAAAACTAAAATTAGGAGGATGAAAGTGTGCATTATGTTTGTGCTGTCTGTTCACTCAGAACAGTGTACACAATGTACACTTCATTGAATTTGGCCCTCAGATATCCTTCTTCTGAGGTCATAGCAATCAGTAAAACTGTTTTCCATGTCAAAAATTTCAAGTCAGCCAGGTTAGCTGGTTCAAATGGAGCAAGTGTTCGCTTCTATAACACAAAATTAAGATCTCAAAGTGGGGCACCTGTTTTTTCTTGGAGGCACCTTATGTACAAACTCTTTCAAAAAATGTTTGAAATCAGAATGAATTCAAAGAGGAGGATGCAAGGTTAGACATGATGAAATGGCTAATAAATAACATTGATGGAGGAGTAAGAAAGGCCATAGGATAGTAACTTGCACAAATATTGTAAAACCAGAGAATAACTAGCCCTGAAAGGGTGCTGGTTATGTTGTTGCAGACTAGAAAACCTTATCCATTTACTTCTTGACTCCCATTAGTACTGCCCATCTCAGTTAACAGGTGGCTAAAGGGAATTAAGACCCCATTATCCAGGCAGTCAACTGTGTGTATGAGCATATTCAGTCCGCGAGGAAGCCTGTGGTAATTGCCCCAGGCCACTTCCAAAAGAAAGGAGAACCACAGTTGCCTGGGCCAGAAGGCAGTCACCACAATGATCTTGGGGGATTCCTTCCCAATGTTCAAAAGTAACCGGGATATCTGTGGAAAGGGTGGAAAAGCATACAGGAACTTTCCTATAGGAGGAATGTCTCAAATCTTGAAAGACTATCTAGATACCTTTCAAGAAGGACTGCTCTTGTCCTGCTTAGCTCGTCTGCCACACAGTTTTGCTCTGATGAAATAAAGGATACCTGTAGAGTGAATCTGTGTTGTGCTGTTAATCCCCAAACTGACATGGCTAATCTTTAAAGAGGGTACGGCTTGGGTCCCCCTTGCTTGACTTACCACGACTGTGATATTGTCTGTAACAACTTGAAATAGGTCCTAGGGACTAAAGATTGTTCATAGAGTTAAGTGCCTTAATCAGGGCAAGCAACTCTTTCATATTTATCTTCTTGCATCTGTCCTTGTTGTCCCACACACCTTCCACTTTTACTTCCCCTGAAACCGCTCCCCAAGCAAAGTCTGAATGATTAACTGCTTTGGAACAAAAAGGGAGAATGGGAGAACGGATTTAAAGATATTTGTTGTCTCAACAAAGTTATTTTTCTTCTGAGAAACTGCGGTACAGGCATTTGAAAAACACAAAGGATGCTGGTGCTGACACCAAAGAGACTTCAGATACCACTGGATCTTTCTCATATGGAGTCTTGCTATGAGTATAAGAATCACAAATGTCAAGAGACCCAAATTCCTCAGGTATTCCCTTGCAGTGACCAAAGTTTGAGTTAAAAACCTTAGAAACAGATCTAAGTAAAGATCGATATTTTCCTATGGCAGAAAAGCTCATTGAACGGAGGTGTCAAGCTGATACACTGGGAACACAATTGTGTCAAGAAGTCAAAAAAAGTCTTTTGAATGTTCTCTTATAATCCCAGCTTGTGTAAGAGTTCTCTCACCAAAGTGAGAAATTTCTGACACTTTGAAAGAGTCTGCAAAGATAAACAAGTTGTTTAAATATAGAAAAATGCAGATACGCTGTAGCCTCCGATCTGCTATAACTGGAGCTGAACACTCTTGGTGCAGTGGATACTCCAAAGGCAAGGCAGAGAAAGTACAGTTGTTTAAAATAATACCATAACACTAGATGTACTTCTCCTCACTGTTGCAGTATTTGTTTCCCAAGCGATCTCCTGCCAAGGACAGCCCAACATCCGGCCAGTATAACGAAGCCTTTAGTCCTTACAGGCATCACACATCTCTTTGTCAATAAGGAGAAATTAATCACAAGCACTAAACAGCCTATAAATGCAGAGTACCTTGCAAAGGTAAGAGAAAACAGTTCTTAAACTTTACAAAAAAGCACCTAAACAGGCATGTCCAAGGGACAGCTTCCGGTGATTTCTCCTGTCCACCTGGTGAATCTGGGCATACTGGGGCAGTGTGGCAAATGCCTCATGTACATAGACAATCCTCTCCTCCTACCACCAAACACTACAACCTGCGAGAGATGCACTTACATGGCCAAACTGGAAGCTAAGCTCTCTCCAGCCAAGATTGTGCTAGACAGTCAAGAGGAGAAGGTTAACACCTGCATTACACCTCAAGCAACTCATAGCCCTTCAAAACCAACACCATCGACACCCACACATAGCAACACTAAACCCACATATGTGGAGGCCCTTAACATTAAGCTGCCCAAGCAACAAGGACCTCCGAAGCCGAAATGCAAACACACACCAGTCACAACCAAAGTGACACACAGCTCACAACACCAGTGTGCCACCCAACAAAAGCCCCTAAGGTAAGACAATGTACCCAACACTTTAGTCATAGGTAACTCTATAGACAGGCACACTGATGTCCCACTCACCAGGCTGAACAAGGAGAAAATTATAGTCAGCTGCCTGTCAGGTGCCAGTATCCGTCACATAAAGCATGCACTCAAGTCACTCCACAACAAGTACAAATACGACTCTGTCATTGTCCATGCTGGAGTGAATGACTTGAGACGTACCTCCCTGGACTACATGAAAAGAGATATGGAAGAGCTCTTGGATCATGTGACACAGGCAAGTATGACCCTAGCCCTGAGTAGCATCCTGCCTTCACCCAGAATGATACCACAGTATAAGGACAAAATGACTGACTTCAACACTTGGCTACGCTTCTGGTGTCACTCAAAGGGGATCCAGTATTTGTCTGCCTGGGAAGACATGATAGACAAACCACGATGCTTTGCCAAAGATGGTCTGCACCTGTCACCCCCTGGGATTCAGGTTACTGGCTAAAGCTCTTGCCACCCCTATAGTGCCTTTTTTATGCAAGGTTCAAATGATAAAACCACCACAGTAACAGATACAAGCATGCAAAATCTGAAGGTAAAGCTACTCAATGCTAGAAGTCTAAACCTCAAAATGCACTCTCTCGAGGCACTCCTAAAAGTGGAGACCATTGATATCTGTGCAGTAACTGAGACCTGGTTCAAGGCTCCAGACAGCACCTCTGCAATACCAGGCTACAATTCTTACCACACTTTTTGGCCACAAAACCAAGACCAAAACACTAAAGGTGGAGGAGTGTTCATATTCACCAAGGATATTCACACCTCCAGGCTAGTTGCCAAACACAATGCATCTGAAATTCTCCAGGTGCAGCTAACACTAGCTAAGACTGCACTATACCTTTCTAAACATACTGGAAAATATTACGATACAACCAAACACCCTAATACAGGGTGATTTCAACTACCCTGCCATTAATTGGGAAAACTACTCGGGTACCAACTCCTTTTCCCCAACGGTTCTTGGAATTCATAAATTCCAACGCCCTGGATCAACTAATCCACTGTCTCACCAGGGGAGCCAATATCCTAGACCTGGTCATTACCAACATGGGAAATAGATGCTCCACACCAGTGTTCACTCCCTCATTGGTCAGGTCTGCCCATAAGCAAATCACCTTTGACATGCACATCCCACCCCCACCCCCCCACCCCCACCCCAGTAAGGAAACCTCCTTAAAAAACTTCTCCAAAGCCAACTTCATGCTACTGCAGTCAGAAGTGACAAACTTCACAACACCCACGCAAATGGGATCTGGAAGTTCGACTGCAGAATCCTACACTAAGGCACTGTACGAGCACATCCACTCGTGCATGAATCGTGCCATCCCAAACAGAACCAATATGCTCTTCTCCAAAAAAAGGAAGCCAATCTGGTGGTCCCCTACTATAAACAAACTATACAACAGAAGGAAGAAACTGTTGCAGAAAAGAGGAAAATCCCAGGATGCAAAAAAAGTACAGTTTTGTACCTACCATAAATGTAGATTGTTCAAGTGCAAACACTGCTGCAGTCATTACACTTGGGTTATCCTGCCATCAGGCGGTCCCGCAGTCGGCCACAGTTCCAAAGTCTTGGTCCGGCGTCGGTTGCTGTCATCTCCTCCCTGACGTCAGTGCGACAGGGGTACAAGATGCAGCCAACGCCATTTTCTTCAGTTTTTTCTTGCCCCAGATGTCAGGTGCCCCCAAATAGGTAGGCAATACAAATTGCTAGTAAAAAACACAGAAGAAAAGCAAACAACTATTTTTAGATACCAGCAAATACTCCCCATAGGGAATAAAGGGTAGATGCCCTAGGTAAGTACCAGAAAGTAAGAGGGGAAGGAGGGAGGGTAACCTGGACTGCAGCAGTGTTTACACTCGAACATCTACATTTATGGTAGGTACAAAACTGTACTATGTTCGTGTTACACTGCTGCAGTCATTACACTTGGGTGGAATCCCAAAGCTGAGGTAGGGAGGCTGCATCTATAAGGCCCTGCAGTACAGCATTGGCGAAGCCAGCTCTGGATTTGGAGTATAAAGGCAAATGGTAATGTTTGGTGAAGGTATGCACAGAACTCCATGTTGCTGCTTCCAAAATATCCTTGGTAGGTACTCCTCTGAGGTAGGCAGTTGAAGTGGCTGTTGCCCTGGTGGAGTGAGATCTAATGCTGCTAGGCACGTTTCCCATGGTGGGTACAGCAGAAATGTATACAGTGTCCTATCCATTTTGAAATAGTCTGCTTTGAAATGGCTTTTCCCTGTGGTCCTGCAGCGTATGCTACCAATAATTGCTCAGATTTTCTGAAAGCTTTGGTTTTGTCCAAGTAGAATCGTAACTGTCTGTGAATGTCCAAAGAATGTAGTAGTCTCTCCCCTTTGTTCTGTGGTTTTGGATAAAAAGTTGGCAAGTGAATAGTTTGGTTTAGAGCCACACTTGATACTACTTTTGGCATAAACGTATGGTTAGTTCTTAAAGACACCCTGTCCTGGTGGAAGATGAGGAAAGGTTCCACTGCCATTAGTGCCTGTAATTCTGAGACTCTTCGTGATGATGTTATTGCCAGTAGCAGAGCAGTTTTCCAAGAGATGTATTTTAATTCTGCTGTGTTAGCTGGCTCAAAAGGAGGTAAAGTTAGTTTTTCCAAAACAAAGTTGAGGTCCCAAGTTGGTGTAGGTGCTCTACGGGGCGGTCCTATGTTTTTAGCCCCTCTGAGGTACTGTTTGAGCAAAGGATTAGAAAAAATTGGTGGATCCGTATTGTAATGAGCAAAGATAGTCAAGGCGTGGATCTGGATGGATGAAAAAGAGAGGCCCTTGTCCAGCATCCCAGTTAAGTACTGAAGTATCTGAGGAATGTTTGGGACAAGAGGGTCAAGGCTGTGCCCTTGGTTCAAGGCACAGAGTCTCTTCCATTTATCCGAGTATGTTTTCCTGGTGCTAGGCCTTCTGGCTTCCAGAATGACATCCATAACAGCTTTGGAGAGAGGCACTGCTTGCTTGACTAAGGAATTTTCCATGCAGCTAGATTTAAGGTCTTTAGCTGGCTGTGAAGTATCTGATTGTTGTGCTGTGTCAGCAACTGTGGGATTTGAGGCAAAATCCAGGGTGGTTCTTGAGCTAAGTTCTTTAAGATTGGGTACCAGCTGGCATGGCCAGTCTGGTGCAATCAGGATCATTTTTGGCTCTTCCTGCCTGGCTTTTAGGAGAACCTTTGGAAGGAGAGGTAAAGGAGGGAAAGCGTATACTTGTAGTTTTTTCCAGCTGAATGAGAGAGCATCCACTTTCCATGCTTGTGGATGGTAGTTCCTTGTGCAGAATTTCTGTAATTGGCAGTTCTTTGGGGAAGCAAACAGATCTATGTCCAGGCTCCACCATTTTTGTGTTATTCTGAATTTTTGTGGGTTCAGTTCCCATTCGTGCGAGTCCATAACGTTTCTGATTAGATCGTCTGCCAGTGTGCTTTTCTCTCCTGGCAGGAATTGTACTTGCAGATGAACTTGGTAGTTTAGAGCGGTGTTCCACAAGGTCATGGCTTGTCTGCAGTGGGAGTAGGAGTGTGTGCCCCCTTGCTTGTTTATGTGTCTTTAGTAGTAATTGCCCTGGATGCAGTAGGTCCTTGAAAGCTATGATAGCATTTTGTACAGCTAGCATCTCTTTTTGATTGATGTGGAGATGTCTTTGCTCTGTGGGCCACTCGCCGTGGATACATTTTCCTGCCATGTGTGCTCCCCAGGCGTAATCTGATGCATCTGTTGTCAGTGTTTGCCTGGCTGTGGGTTGAGTGAAAGGCTGTCCCTTGTTGAGGTGACAAGCTTGTGCCCACCATCGAAACTCCTGTTGTAGGCAAGGAATTAGGGTATAACCGTTTCCAAACTTTGACAGTGTTGAGACCATACGCTCTTTAGGTACTATTGTAGTTTACTCATATGCAGTCTGGCATATGGAATTAGTAGTATGCAAGATGCCATGTAGCCCAAGGCCTGCAGAATTTTTCTTGCAGGGAGTTGGGTCTTTCTTGCCATTAATTGAAAATATTGAGTCAGTTGTCCTTGCTAGCTGTGTTCAAGCTGGCATCCAGGAATATTATCTGTTGTGAGGGCACTCGTTTTGATTTCTTTTCGTTTACTGTGTACCCCAGGCAACTTAACTTTTTTACGTATGCCAGATGCTTTAGTAGAATGTCCTTGCTCTCTGCTTGAATTAGGCAGTCATCCAGGTATGGATAAATTTGGATTCCTTTTTGCCTGCAAAATGCAATTACTGGTGCCAGGCACTCTGTGAAGACCCTGGGCGCAGTAGATAAGCCAAAGGGCAGTGCAGAGAATTGATAGTGCATTGAACCCGCTAGAAATCTGAGGTATCTTCTGCAGTTTTTGTCTGATAGGGACATGCAGGTATGCCTCTGAGGTCCAAAGTCACAAGCCAAGCTTTCTTACCCAGCATGGGAAGAAGCTCCTGTAGTGTCAACATCTTGAATTTTGGAACATCCAGGTAAGTGTTTAGTGAAAAAAGGTCCAGAATGGGTCTCCAGGCTTTGTCCTTTCTGGGAACCAGAAATAGTCTTGAGTAAAATCCTTGTTCTTGTTCCTGTGGTGGTACATTTTGAATAGCTCTCATGTCCCAGAGTGCTGTAATTTCTTTTTGAGCCTCTGCCCATTGATTTGGTGGCAGATTTGGCATTCCTTTTAGCCTTGGCAGGGTGTGAAAATGGAACCTGTAATCTTGAGATACAATGTTGAGAACCCATTTGTCTTTGGTGATGCAATGCCAGTTGCGATAGAAAAATGCCGGTTTTCCTCCTAAGGGGGCTGCCAAGAGAGAGCTGTTTGGCAGCTGCAGTGGAAAGTCATTGAAGCTGTTTTTTATAAGGTTGAGGCCTGTCTTCCCCTTCTTTCTGGCCTAATGTACCCCATTGTCGAGGCCTGTAAGGGACCTGTGTCTGACCTCTACCTCTTGGACGTCTGTATCTGCCCCTTTGAGGTCTATCTGTGACTGGAAAGGACCAATTCTTTGTTGGACAATTTCTGATAAAATGAGGAGGCTGAACCTAAGAAATCTTTCACCATTTGCATAGATTTTGCCTTATCCTCCATCTTCTTTAATACCTCCTCTGCCTTAACTCCAAACAGCACATCTCGCTGCAAAGGTGCATCCAGTAATTTGACCTTAACATGATCTGGTAACGTATGTTCTTTTAACCAAGCATGCCTTCTAATGACAGAGCCTGCAACTGCTGCTCTACAGGAGGCTTCTAAGGAATCAAACCCACATTGCAAAGTATGTTTTCCCACTTGTTCAGCTGCATGCAATAAATCCTGCATTTCTTTTAGGTTAGGAGGATCTGTATCTGGAAGAATCTTTTGTTTCAACTGAGACATCAAAAAATGCTGATATTTTAGCATGTGAAACTGGCAATTAAGGGCTCTCATTGCTAAAGTTGCAGACGTATATACCTTCTTTCCCCATCTGTCCAATGCTCTGGAGTCTCTGTCAGAGGGGACTGGGTGTTTTGCTGATGAGGCCTTAATCCCTTTGGGTCCCTGAGAAATAGTTTCAGGGTCAGCAATAGGGCTTTTGTACAGAAATTTGAGAGAGTCAGGGACTCTGCAATATCTATCAGGTTTAACTGGGGCTGGGGGTAAGGAGTCAGGGTTTAAACTGGATTCAGTGTACACATCATCCACAATATCTAAAAAGTACAGTTTTGTACCTACCATAAATGTAGATGTCCGAACAGGATAGCATCTGTAGTCATAACAAATGGGTTGTCCTGTCGTCAGGCAGCCCTTCGGTCGGCCGGATTCCAAAGTCTGGGTCCGGCTGATGTCGCACTTCACCCGACGTCATCTCTGCTGGTCTTCGGGTATAAAGGCATCAGCCGACGCCATTTTCCTCAGTGTTTCTTGCCCCAGATGCCAGTTGCCCTCTTGGAAAGCTAAATTTTGGATAAATGCCAATGTTTCCAAAAAAGTAGAAGGCAAACACAAAAATAAGCATGTATGTACATATATACAAACAAATACACCATAAGAGACTCCCCCTCAGCTAGCTAATAGGAGGGTAAATACCCTAGGAGTACCACAGAGGGGAAGGAGGGTGGGTAATCCTGACTGCAGATGCTATCCTGTTCGGACATCTACATTTATGGTAGGTACAAAACTGTACTATGTCCTTCAAGGTAGCATCTGCAGTCATAACAAATGGGTAGAATACCATAGCCAACTAGGGGTGGAGGAAGAAAAATTATGGTGTAGTTAGGATCCCTTGCAGTACAGCAGTGGCAAACCCTGCTCGGGATCTAGAGTATAGAGGTAAATTATAATGCTTGGCAAATGTATGCACGGAGGTCCAAGTAGCCGCCTCAATAATGTCCTTGGTTGCCACTCCTCGTAAGAAAGCTGTGGTAGTGGCTGTAGCCCTTGTAGAATGAGGTCTTATGTTCTGTGGAATTGGTTTTCCATGGTAGGAGGAACAGAATCTTATGCAATTTCCTATCCATTTGGAGATTGTCTGTTTGGAAATTGCTTTTCCTTCCCTTCCTGTTGCATAGGCTACTAAAAGCTGGTCAGTTTTTCTGTTACCTTTGGTTCTGTCCAGGTAGTAGCGTAACTGTCTATGTACATCCAAGGTATGCAGCAGTCTTTCCCCTGTTCTGTGGATTGGGAAAGAAGGTAGGTAGGTGGATTGCCTGGTTTAAAGACACTCTGGATACCACCTTAGGCATAAATGTAGGATTAGTTCTCATGGAGACCCTATCTTGATGGAAGATTAGGAAGGGTTGTACTGCCATTAAGGCCTGTAGTTCGAAACCCTCCTTGCTGAAGTAATTGCCAGTAGGAAAGCAGTTTTCCATGATAGGTGTTGAAGATCTGCTGTTGCTGCTGGTTCAAATGGAGGGAGTGTCAATTTTTCTAGCACAAAGTTCAAGTCCCATGCTGGTAATGGTGGTTTCCTAGGAGGTTTTACATTCTTGATCCCTCTGAGGAACTGCCTGAGTAGAGGATGCGAAAAGACAGGTGGATCGAAGCTGTATTCTGCTGAAATAGCTGATGCATGTATCTTGATGGAGGAATAAGACAGGCCTGTATGTAGAAGCTCTGCCAAGTACTCCAGGATGTTAGCAATATCTATGTTCGACACATCTTTTCCTCTTTCAGTACTCCAAATGACAAACCTTTTCTATTTTCCTGCATAGTTCCTTCTTGTTGAAGGTCTGCGGGCTTCAAGGATAATGTCTTTAACCCTTTGGGATAGGTCTGGGTTAGTTGCTGCTATGTGATGTTCCAGGCAGTCAGTTGCAATGTTTTTAGGTTTGGGTGCATGATGTTGTAGTTGTTCTGAGTTAACATCAAAGGCATCAGGGGTATTGACCACATTCTCCCCAGAGATATGCTCCTCAGCAATGGGTACCAGTGTTGTCTTGGCCAATTCGGAGCTATCAGGATTATCCTTGGGCGTTCCTCTTTGATTTTCAGTAGTACCTTGTGCATCAAAGGAAGAGGTGGAAATGCATATGCTGTCAGGCCTTTCCAACTGAAGGATAGAGAGTCCACCTTCCATGCAAGTGGGTGGCATGTCCTTGTGCAGAATTTTTGAGCTGGTGATTGAGTGGGGATGCGAATAGGTCTATTTGTGGCATTCCCCATTTCTTTGTGATGGCCTTGAAGATGTCCGGGTGTAGCATCCATTCGTGAGCATCCGAGGTGGTTCTGCTTAACATGTCTGCTAGGGTGTTTTCTTTTCCCGGCACAAACATTGCCTGTAACTGGATGTTGTAGCTCAGAGCCATATTCCAAAGGTCCAGAGTCATTCTGCATAGGGGGTATGAATGAGTGCCTCCTTGTTTGTAGATGTACCACATGACTGTGGTGTTGTCTGTCCTTATCATTAAATGGCCTTCTTTGAGGAATGGTCTGAATTTCTGTATTGCTAGTTTTACTGCCAGCATTTCTTTTTGGTTTATGTGCAGGTGCAGCTGGTTGAGTCCACAATCCTTGTATGCATTTGTCCAACATGTGCGCCCCCCACCCTAGGTCTGAGGCGTCCGTTGTGATGGTTTGGCTTGCTTGAAAGTTGTGGAAGGGTAAGCCTGGGTTTGACTGGCATGCTTGAGCCCACCATAGGAACTCCTGTTTCAGGCATGGGATTAGTGGGATTTCGGTTTCTAAGCTGTGCCTGTGTTGAGACCATAAATTCTTTAGGTACCACTGTAGCTTTCTCATATGCAGTCTGGCATGTGGGACCAAGATTATGCATGATGCCATGAAGCCCAAGGCCTGCAGTACTTTTCTTGCTGTTAGTTTGTTCTGCTTTGTTAATGCCAAGAAGTAAAGAGGGAGCTGTTTTTGTTTTTCTGCGGTTAGGAATGCCATTTGTTTTACTGTGTCCAAATCCACCAAGAATGTTCTTGTTTGGGATGGTATCAGTCTTGACTTTTGTAAATTGACTGTGTATCCCAGGGCTTGTAGTAAGCAAATGACTCTTTGTAGATCTGTTGTCAGCTTGCTTTTGTTGTCCGCTTGTAACAGGCAGTCGTCCAGGTATGGATAAATTTGTATTCCCTGTAGCCTGCAGTGAGCGATTACTGATGCCAGGCATTTTGTAAATACTCTGGGCGCAGTAGATAAGCCAAAGGGCAATGCTGAGAATTGATAATGCTCTGATCCTGCAAGAAATCTGAGGTATCTTCTGCAATTTGGTCGTATGGGGACGTGCAGGTATGCCTCCTTGAGATCTAGAGTTACCAGCCAACACTCCTTGCCCAGCATGGGAAGAAGTTGCTGTAGGGTCAGCATTTTGAATTTTGGGACAATGATGTATGTGTTTAAGATGGACAGGTCGAGAATAGGTCTCCAACTTTTCTCTTTTCTTGGTACTAGTAAGAGTCTGGAGTAGAATCCTTTGCCCTGTTCTGTTATTGGTACTCTTTCCACAGCTCTCATCTTTGTTAATTCTGCTATCTGCTTTAGAGCTTCTGTTTTTTGATTTGGAGGTAGGTTTGGCATTCCTCTTTTTACTGGTAAGGTGTGGAAGTGGAACCTGTAGCCTTGGTCTATGGTTTGCAAAATCCACTTGTCTTTTGTGATACAGTGCCAATTTTTTGAAAATAAGGCTAACTTTCCGCCTAAAGGTGCTGCTATTTGCTCCCTGGTAGGCGGTGTTAGAGCCAAGTCACTGTGATTGTCCTGCGTAGTGGCAGTGGTTGTGTCTGTGCTTCGGTTATTGCCTTGCCACTGTCGTCCTCTGTAGGCACCTCCTCTGGATTGATTTCTGCCTCTAGAGCGTCTATTCCTGCCTCTGAGATTTTGAGGAGTCTGGAAAGGACCAATTTTTGGCAGGCCAGTTCCTGCTAAACCTTGGGGGCTGAACCTGTAAGAAATCCTTAACTGTTTGTACAGATTTTGCCTTTTCTTCCATTTTCTTCATTACTTGCTGAGCAGGTGTACCAAATAGACTGGCCTTATCTATAGGAGCATCTAACAGCTTTGCTTTAACATGATCCGGCAAGACCTGTTCTTTCAACCATGCATGTCTTCTTATCACTGTGCCAGTCATGGCTGATCTAAATGAAGCCTCCAGTGCATCATAGCCACATTTTAAAGAATGGTTACTAACCTGTTGGATGTTATTCACCATTTCTAAAACATATTTCTTATCTAAGGAGTCATCAGAGGACAGCTTCTTAGTTAACTGATCAAGCACAAACTCTTGGTATTGGATCATATGAAACTGACAGTTTAAAGCTCTAGCTGAGAGAGTAGCAGAGGTGTAAACTTTTTTCCCCATCTCTCTAAGGACCTGGATTCCCTTTCAGAAGGAGTAGGGTTTTTTGCTGAGGTCGAGGCTACTGCCTTAGGCCCCTGGGATATAGTCTCAGGATCTGCAAGTGGGGCTTGTATAGGTGGTGATGAGTGTCTGGCACCCTGTAAAATCTATCTGGTTTGGCAGGGGCTGGAGGTAAAGTATCAGGAGCAGTGCAAACATCATTAAATGCATCATCCACAACAGGCAGTACTGGAGGTATAGCTAAGGGCCTATGTTGTGGTAAGTGCAGAAATGTCCTAAGCCTTTTTCTTGAATCTGAGAAATCTTGTCCCTGCCATTGGAATTGTTCTCTCATGGCATGTAAGGTTTCCCCAAAGGAAAATTCCTCTGGCGGAGAGGCAGATGGAATGGTTTCTTCAGCATCGGAATCTTCATATGTAGACAAAGGAGCCTCTGGCTGGTCTGTAATGTCTGAGTCATCCGCAGAATCATCAGAGGACACTGGCTCGGGGGGCTCTGCTCTAGATCTCTTTTCTGGTGGCTGAGAGGCCCTGTCTGGGTGAGATTGGGATCCCCTAATTAAGGATATTAAATCCTCTGCCAGAGTAAGCATTTGTGAACTAGAAGTGGGCCTGTGTGAGGGGGGCTTAACAGGCACTGATTTAACAGTTTTGGCTGCTTTAGCCCTGGCAAAGGCCTTAATAGACATGGCTGCAGGAGGCCTAGCAGCACCACATGCTGGGGTAGAGACATCCAAAGGGATGGTGTCTGATAAATCACTAGGAACCACAGTAGTAGGCAAAACTTCTGAGGCCGATTCAACTAAGGTAGCAGGAGCCTCAGTAGTAGTCATGGATTTGGCTGAAGATTGACCGGTATTCTCGGTTTCGGCCGAAACAGAGACACTCGCGGCTTGCTTAACCGTGGTTTCGGCCGAAACCGCGGACCGCGAGTGTCGGTCTTTTTCTTTGCGTTTTTTAACAATTTGGGAAGTCGGAGGATCCGACGGCATAATGTACGCAAAATCTGAGCCGAAAAACTGTTCAGCAAACTCCGACCGACGCCTAAGCGTTCGTCGGTTGAAGGAAGCACAGGCCGAACAGGCTGCTACGTCGTGGTCTGGGCCTAAGCAAGGCAGACAGTAAGAGTGGAAATCTTTATGAGGTATTTGTTTCCCACAAGTTACAGTTATTGACTTTTTCTGACATCGGCTTAGGCAAGAAAGAGTCCCCAACGGGGTACTTAGCTTTTTAGAAGTCTTCGAAGTAGTATTCGGTAGTAGTAATCTCTGGATCTGACCGACCGGCACTTGAACAGCTTCTGCTTTGGGCGCCACGCGGCAAGAAAGACTGAGGAAAATGGCGTCGGCTGATGCCTTTATTCCCGAAGACCAGCAGAGATGACGTCGGGTGAAGTGCGACATCAGCCGAAGCCGGACCCAGACTTTGGAATCCGGCCGACCGAAGGGCTGCCTGACGACAGGACAACCCATTTGTTATGACTGCAGATGCTACCTTGAAGGACATCTGGCGGAATAGCAAAGGGTCTGTGTTGAGGCAATAAAAGGAAGTCTCTGAGCCTTTTCTTGGATTCTGAGTAATCCTTGCCTTCCCAATGGAAATGTTCCCTCATGGTATGTAAGGTCTCCTCAAAGGAGTAATCCTCAGGCGGAGAGGCTGATGGAATTTACTCCTCCGCATCAGAATCCTCAAAAGGGGGTAAAGAATATCCTACGTCCGAGGAAGAGTCTGAGGAAATGGACGCCTGGTCAGAAGATTCATAGTCTGCATCCTGTCTGGGCCTTTTATCAGGAGGGGGGGGGGTGGGACTCCCTGATCAGGGTGATTAGGTCCTCGGCCATTTTTAGCATTTGTTTCTTAGGCATGGAAGCCTGTCCTGGAGAGAGTTGTATCTGTTTCTTTGCTTTTAAGGGGGGCTTAGACTTAGCAACGGGTTTAATGGTTAATTGGGTAGGTTTGAAAACACCCTCTGTAGCTGTGGATTGCTCAGCTACTACGGTTCCCTCCATAGGGTTAGGATCGGAAAGCTGAAGTCCTAGTGAGTCCGAAGGCCCAGCCAACTCCAAGTGGGAATCGGCGGCGGTCTGTGGTTCTGTGTAAGCGGTCATCAGGGGCTGCGTAGGCGCCTCGCTGAAAACCGGCGACCGGCCTAGAAGAGGCCTTGTTGTCAGTTTTTGGCTTCGGATGCCTGTCCTTGTCCTTGCACTTTTTATGCATTGCGGTCGTCGGAACTTTCGACGGCATGGTGTAATTGAATTTTCTGCCAAAATAATGTCGGGTAAAATCAAACCGACGTTTAATAGTGCGCTTTTTAAACGTAGCACAAAACCGACAACCAGTGACGTCGTGGTCAGGGCCTAGGCATGGAATACAATAGGAGTGGAAATCCTTATGAGGTATTTGCTTCCCACAGAAGAATCTGTCTGAGGCAAGAAAAAAAGTTTCCCCAACGGGGTACTTAGCTTTTTTAGAAGACCTCGGTTCTGGATTCAGAATGAAAATCTCAAGAGTCGGCCGACCGGCACTTGTGAACTGCTTCTGCTTCAGGCACCACGCTGCAAGAAAGACTGGAGAAAATGGCGCCGGCTGCATCTTATATACCCCTGTCGCACTGACGTCAGCGAGGAGGCGACAGCAACCGATGCCGGACCAAGACTTTGGAACTCTGGCTGACTGCGGGACCGTCTGACGGCAGGATAACCCAAGTGTAATGACTGCAGCAGTGTAACACGATGAAAAGCTCCCTCACCAGCCTCAGTAAGAAGCTGGGATCCCTCATAAAATCCTCAAAAGCTAGGTTACGAAAATAAAATTGTCAAACATTCCAAAGACAACCACAAGGCATTCTATAGTTATGTCAAGAATCTAAATGGCAATGCTCAGATCTGGTCTGAGCTACAAAAGAATGGCATTAAATATAATGATCCCAAGGATATTGCCAATATCCTGGCAGATCGATTTAGTGCCAACTTCACCCCCCTCTCACCCCCTAAAGGGCCCATCTCAATACCAAAAGATTGCCAAATTCCGATAATCATGGCCACACTGGAAGAAACTGCACTTTCCAAAGCTAAGAATACAGCATCCATGGGACCAGATGACATCCCAGGCTGTGTACTACATTAACTACAAAATGAACTCGCACTTCACCTAAGTGTCATGTTTAATCATAGCCTCACCTCAGGTTTCGTGTCCACTGAGTGGCGCACAGCTACAGTTATCCCACTCCACAAGGGAGGATCCGCCTTGGATCCCAGGAACTACCGTCCCATCAGTCTGACGAGCCTGATCTGCAAGGGCATGGAACACATTATCATGGAACTTATAAACAAAGACATTGGCAACCTTCAAACACTGGACCCCACCCAGTTTGGGTTTGTGAAGGGCCAATCTTGTCTCCTGAATCTGACTGACTTCTTCGAATCAGTCTCCAGAGCTGTGGACGAAGGTAAAGTGGTCCACACAGCCTATCTGGACCTCGCCAAGGCCTTCGACACCATCCCCCACTCTGGAATCATAGATAACCTTACTAAGCTGGGCATAAATCGCGTCGTCACTCGATGGGCTGCCAACTGGCTTACTGACAGAACCCAGACTGTAAAAGTAGCCAACTCCAAATCCAGCTCCAGACAAGTGACATGTGGAGTACCTCAGGGTTCAGTCCTGGGACCACTCTTGTTTGGCATCTACTTCTTTGAAGTACAGACCAACACTAAGGGACTCTGGCTAACTAAGTTTGCAGATGACTGCAAACTGGGAGCCATTAATGAATCCCCAAATGATGTGGATATTCTACAAAAAGGCCTTACATAAACAGATGCCTGGTGCCAGAGCCATGGGCTCAAGCTTAATGCCAAGAAATGTATAATTATCCCATTTGGAAAAAAACATGCACCCATGAATTACCACATAGGTGGCAGGACGCTAAACATCGAAAGTGTGATGAGAGACTTAGGGACACAGGTGGACAGTGGTCTCACTTTCGTTAACCACATCGCCACAACAGTCAGGAAATCCTTCTATGTGGCACACCTCATCACTAAGGGCTTTTCATCCAGAAAAAAGGAAGTCATTGTCCCACTGTACTCATCCCTCATTAGACCCATTATAGAGTATAATGCCCCGTTTGGTATGTAACTCACAAGACATCTGCAACAGCTGGAAAGGCCACAGAAATACCTCATTAAAAGAATCACAGGCCTAAAGCAGAGGCCATATGCTGACAGTCTAAAAAAAACTCCAGCTATACTCTCTGGCATATCGTCTACTCAGAGGCGATCTCTGATTAACATACAAGGCCATGTCAAACCCTGAGCTGTTGGACATGCTCCACTTAAAATCCCAATCCCTCAGAGCCACACACTCCAGGGATCTTAACCTTGTCATCACAATGAACAAAACATGCTGAAGAGATAGGTTCCTGACCCAGAGACTCCCCATACTCTGGAATAGACTGCCCATACATGTCAAGCAGAGCGCCTCATTGGCCCTCTTCAAAAGGAACCATGATGATTGGATGGGAGATCGGAAATTCACCCTGGGGATCATGTCAGTCGCCCTGCTAGACAGGGGCCCAGAGAAGTAAATATTGTGGGAAGAAATATCCAGGGAATTGTTATGGCTAGGCTTGCATAGGCCCTAGGGCCGATAGCCTAGTACCAACCTATGAACATATGCTCCCCGTGCAAGGCATAGGTCATAAAGCTGACATACGGACACACACTCATAACTGAAAAAGGCCCAGGAGGAAGTGAATGCCTTAAGGGTAAAGAATACTTGTGCTTCCAGAAGGAGAAAGGAAGAAACAAGCCTCCCGGCCAGTAGAACAAGAAAGGTACAGGGCAAGAAGTAGAACAGAGGGGGAGAGAGGGAGGGAAAACTGCGACAGTGAAGAGGATATCTACTGTTATGGCAAAATTTTACAAAAATGTACTATATGTCCTTCCATATCACTGTTGCAGTATTCTTCACCTTAGGAAGGTGGTAAATAACAGTTGGGTCGTGCAGCTGGTGTTCCTGGCCTCATTTGTTGGATTTGTGTTTGCTGGTCGTATTTCTATTCCTGGACCTTAGGAACAGTACAAGAGCTCAATAGGAAGCCTGGGAGAAGGAAGGCAATGAACAGCCCTCTACAAACTCATGCAGGACAGCTCTGCCAAAGCCTGCTCTGGTCCAGAAGATGATATCCAACGTGTAATGCTTAGTGAAAGTATTAACAGCGAACAAAGTAGCAGCCTCAAGGATGGAATTGGTATCCAGACCTTTGAAAAAGGGACCAGAACAGGCAACTGTCCTAACAGAATGTGCCTTTTTTGACAAGGAAAGTCATTTCCCATGAAAACAGTAACAAAAAGAAAAAGCCTTAGAAATCCAGAAGGTTTTGCTTAGAGGCAGCCAAAGTCCTGGGTTGAAAGAAAACAAAGCTCTATGCATATTTGCGGATAAAAATAAGTTATGTACTCACCATAACTTTCCATATGGATTGTCCATTTTCATTCTTCCCCAATGAATGGGTTCAGATCTGACCCTCAGATCCAACTCAGCCATTTTCTAAAGATTATAGTATCTGAATCTCGAGCTCCTCCCCTTACGCATAATGCCCCTGACCACTACAAACCCTCAGATAGAGACTGCTGCTATAATATGCATTACATTCTTAAAATATAAAAACAATGCTATGACAGGGAAGTGATAGCTGAAAGATCAGGAGTTCAAACGTAACTATGGTTCCTGACAACATTTACGTTAGGTCTCTCCCAAAGTCATGGACAACGGGAAGGAGGGAGGGAGTTGAGGAAGAATGAAAATAGATAACACAGATGGAACAGTATGGTAAGTACGTAACTTAGTTATCTGATGTCATTTTCATTCATTCCTGAATGAATGGAGCAGTCTCCAGCTACGATTACCTTGGGTGGCCCTTATGGAGGGATGTTCCAAAGCACTGTGGAAGCAAATGCAGCTCTACTTCTGGAAATAATGTCCAATTTGTAATGTGCAATAAAAGTATAAGTATTAGACCAAGTGTCAGCTGCACATATATCAATGGAGGCTCTAGCCCAAAAGGCACCTGATGTAGACACAGACATGGTTGAGTGGGCTTTTGGTTATCTTGGTAAGGTTACACCGTTTCAAGGAATAAACAAAGGAAATATGATCTGTTACCCATTTAGCCAGAGTAGTTTTTGAAACTGGTCTTCCCAATAACTGATCGGTTTTTACAAATTCCTTGGTCCTGTGAAAGGAGAAACAAAATTGACTATGTACATCAAGATGAAGGGTGTATTCTCCTTTGTTTTCAAATTTAGGGATGAAAACTGGCAAATTGAGGACTTGACTGAGATTAGTTTCAGAGATAACTTTCAGCAAGAAAGAAGGATTTGTGCATAAAATAAGTGTCCTTATGAAATATCAAATACTGTGGGGTTTGGAAGACAGTGTTTGGAGTTCAGATACTCATCTTGCAGAAGTTCTTGCTAACAGAAAGGCAGCTTTCCAAGAAAGGAACTCGAGATCTACTTTAGCTGATGATTCAAAGGGAGAAAATACTAAGGTTCGTAAAACCCTAGTGAGGTCCCATGGTGGAGAAGGGTCCTTGCATAATTTGGATGATGCTAAAGGAGAAGCATGGTCTGCGACGTGATAGTTCGAGATGGCTGCTAAATGAACCATAATAGTGCAAAACCTTGCTCAGTCTTGAAAAACTGAAGCAATGAATTCTAGAACAGCTGGAAGCAAGGTAGTAAAGGGATCTAATTTGCTCTGATGCACTTAAAAGGAAAAATTTACTTTTGTAAATTTTCCTAGTCGAAGGTTTATCAGAACAGACTATGATTTTTCGAACTGGGGAGGAAAGCCTGGAATGTCTAGCCATCACCGGAATTGGAGAAACCATGTGGTCAACTTGAGGCCTGCAATATCTGGGTGAACTTGGCCTGACAGGTGAGACAGGAGGTCTGGACTGGGATCCAGCATCCAAGGAGTACATACTAAATGAGATCAAAGGAAGGGGAACCACACTTACAGAGGCCAGAAGAGGGCAATGAGGATTACTGTACTATTCAACCAAAATGCTTTCTGAAGAAACTTGGGGATGAAATGTAGGGGAGGGCAAGTGTAAATGAGACTTGGAGGGCCAAACATGGACCAGAACATCTCTAGCTGACTGCCTCTGATGTGGGATAAGGGCAAAGAATCTGCTGCATTTCTTGCTGAGGGGGATGCAAACAGACTGCAGCAAGGTTGGCACCATCTGTGGAAGATCATGTTAGCCACTGACTGGTCGAGAGACCACTAGTGAGGCATGAGGAGGGCCTTTCTGAGTTTATCCATTAGAATGCTGGATTCCCCCAGTATGTACACTGAACGTGGCTGGATGAGATCGTCCACTGCCAAACTCTCATTGCTTCTCGCCAAGGGTTAGGATCTGCCCCCCCCCACCATTTGTTGATGTACCAGACAACTGACATGTTGTCCGTTTGCACTGTAATAGTCTCTAGAAGGAGGAAGCTCTGGAAGGCCTGCAATGCTGACTGCTCTCATCTCTAGGACATTGATATGCAAATAGGTCTCTTGTGGGAACCACATGCATTGTAATGCCGCCTCACCCCAACTGGGAGGCATCCATGGTCAACATGGCACTGGGGGGGAGGAAGAATGAATGAACAATCTTGATCAATCTCCTTGGAGTACATTAACCAAAGCAGAGACTTTTTGCAAACTTGAAAGAATTTTACTGAATGATTTAATGGATGACAACGAAAGGACCATTGCACCACCAGGGTCCACTGAAGAATTCTCAAGTGTAAGCGAGCACTGGGAATTAGAGATTTTGAAGCAGACATCAACCCTAGTGCTTTTACGATCAGTTTTGTAAGGGAGAAGAAATGGAAATAATCTGTTTGATGCGTCTTCAATGTAAGAACTCTGTTTTGAGACAGAAGAGCTACATAATTGACTGTGCCCAAGTGAGCCCTATAAAATCCATAACTTGAACTGGTTGAAGTTGAGAGTTTTGAAAGCTGACAGTGATTCCCAGTGAGAGTAACAGTTGAAGCAAATAATCCCTGGCTTTTACTAGTAAATGCTTGATTAGAACAGTAAAGAGCCATCCATCTAACAGGGAAACACACAATCCATGCAGTCTCAGGTGAGCTGTTACGAATGCCATGCATTTGATGAACACCACAGGGGCTGTGGTGAGACCAAAGAGCAGGGTTCTGAACTGATAATGACTGGCTCTTAGCCAGAAGAGTATACACCTTTGAGAGTGCAGTTCAAGAAGCGTATTATCAAATCAAAATAAAGATCAATTTAGCACATCCAGTCTTAAAGAAGAACGGGTAGAATGGACTGAACTGTGACCATCCAGAATTTGGAATTCTTTACAAAATGGTTCAGATAATTAGATCCAAGATAGGTCACAGGTCCGCTGCTTTTTGGCAGTAAAAAGAGCCTTGAGCAAATTCTGGATCCCGTTTGGTATGGATGGACATCTTAGATGACTCTTGTCTAACAACTTTGTGACCTCTTGAGCTGCTAGCTCCCTATGACTGGGTGGAACATCAGGGATAATCTTCCTTGTTTTTACATTAATTTGCAGAAAGGGAATGAAATATTCTCTGGATATGATCCCTTGCACCCAAGTATTGTTTGTGATTGCTACCAGGCTTGTTGGTGCCAGGATAAGCGCCCCAACTATCTCCAGAGAAGGACAGTCGGGCAACCTTTCAGGACTGCTGGAAGGATCTGTCCAAAAAAGAATCTCAAGATCCTTGGTTCTGAGAAGCCCCTCTGCCATGTGGGTGATGTCTACCATTAAAGTTATTTCCACCTCTGCCTCTGGAGGAAAATTCCCTGAGTGACACCTTGAAGGGTTTCGTAAAATCGCACAATTGCATCCAGGCACATCTCCTTATGGATATGCCTGAACTGGTCACCCTTTAGGTACCTTCTGTGGCATGCGAGATCAACCTCATGGACACGTTTGTAATCTACTGTAGGGTGGCCACTCAAGAGGAAAAAGGACCTCTGTTCCACTGCAGACATGGACCCTGAGGCAGAATTAGAGTGTTCCTTTATCAAGTCCCTCTGTAATTTGGTGAAATGTGCCAGGCAGGTTCATAGGTAGGTAACTAGGCTATTGGCCCTAGGGCCTATATAAGCCTAGACAAAAATGTACCCTGGCTTTCGCCACCCAAGAAAATTATCTTCCTGTGCCCCTGTCGAGCAGAGCCACAGAAGTGATCCCTGGGGTGAATTTCCTATTTCCCATCCAATATAGGTTCATAGGTAGGTACTAGGTTAGTGCAATGATCACAGGGCATATGTCGCTGACACATGCACTTGCATCCCATACCTGTCCAATGCTCTAGACTCTCTGTTAGGGGGACTGACAGTGGAGCTTTGTTCAGCAAGCTCCTTTTTGGTGGCTGCCACAATAACCAAGGCATCTACAAGAATCCCTTTAATCCAGTACCAACAAGGGCACTTAAAATGTTGTTGCGGCATTTGGAAATAGGTTCTACTCTGGTTCTTTCCATGCCTTGTGGGAGACTAGGTCTAGAAGCTCATCTGCAGGGGATGGATGCACCCAAGCCATTGAGAGGCCAAACTCAAAGACTTCAAAGAACACCAATTCCTCCTGGGAAGGGGTTGGGGAAGACCAACCATCTTTTTGGCAAAGGACCTCCAAGATGTCTCCAAATGAGGCATCTTCAGGTAAATATCTAGGGAACCCTTCCCCTTCATCAAAATCAGAGTCCTCTGTGACGGATTCCTGTGGGAATCCAAGTGGCTCCTCTTGCACGTCCTCTTTTGACAGACCTCCTTAGTGGGATGTTCCAGGGTGGTATCAGAAAAGATGGAGAGTGCCCTAGTGGGAACTGCTTGGGAGCTCGTCTGGGCTTGCTGTCCCTGAATGTGGAGGATGCCAAGACTCAGACAAAGGATCCAGAGAAGGAATAGGGTATGGATCCAAGGAAGACAGAGTTGAAACTGTACTGGGTTGAGACAAAAAGTACAGTTTTGTACCTACCATAAATGTAGATGTTAGACTGTATACACTGCTGCAGTCATTACACTTGGGTTATCCTGCCGTCAGGCGGTTTCCCTGTCGGCCTGAGTTCCAAAGTCTTGGTCCAGCGTCAGTTGCTGTCGCCTCCTCCCTGACGTCAGTGCAACAGGGGTATAAAAGATGCAGCCAACACCATTTTCTTCAGTTTTTCTTGCCCCAGATGTCAGGTGCCCCCAAATAGGTAGGCAACTCAAATTGCTAGTACAAAATATACAAAAGAAAAGCAAACAACTATTTTTAGTTACCAGCAGATACGCCCCATAGGTAGTAAAGGGTAGATGACCTAGGTACGTACCAGAAAGTAAGAGAGGAAGGAGGAGGGGAACCTGGACTACAGCAGTGTTTACACTCGAACATCTACATTTATGGTAGGTACAAAACTGTACTATGTTCATCATGTTACACTGCTGCAGTCATTACACTTGGGTGGAATCCCAAAGTTGAGGTAGGAAGGCTGGATCTATAAGGCATTAGGGGTGGCTATAAGGCCCTGCAGCACAGCAGTGGCGAAGCCAGCTCTGGATTTGGAGTATAAAGGCAAATGGTAATGTTTGGTGAAGGTATGCACTGAACTCCATGTTGCTGCTTCCAAAATATCCTTGGTAGGTACTCATCTGAG
The DNA here is from genome assembly GCF_019279795.1 of Protopterus annectens. Taxonomy (NCBI): domain Eukaryota; kingdom Metazoa; phylum Chordata; order Ceratodontiformes; family Protopteridae; genus Protopterus; species Protopterus annectens. Next base: position 1,744,467,929 of record NC_056735.1, read on the forward strand.
GTAGGCAGTTGAAGTGGCTGTTGCCCTGGTGGAGTGAGATCTAATGCTGCTAGGTACAGGTTTCCCATGGTGAGTGCAGCAGAAACGTATGCAATGTCCTATCCATTTTGAAATAGTCTGTTTTGAAATACTTTTTCCCTGTGCTCCTGCAGCATATGCTACCAATAATTGCTCAGATTTTCTGAAAGCTTTGGTTTTGTCCAAGTAGAAGCGTAACTGCCTGTGAATATCCAAAGAATGTAGTAGTCTCTCACCTTCGTTCTGTGGTTTGGGATAAAAAGTTGGCAAGTGAATAGTTTGGTTTAGAGCCACACTTGATACCACCTTTGGCATAAACGTAGGGTTAGTTCTTAAAGACACCCTGTCCTGGTGGAAGATGAGGAAAGGTTCCACTGCCATTAGTGCCTGTAATTCTGAAACTCTTCGTGATGATGTTATTGCCAGTAGCAGAGCAGTTTTCCAAGAGATGTATTTTAATTCTGCTGTGTTAGCTGGCTCAAAAGGAGGTAAAGTTAGTTTTTCCAAAACAAAGTTGAGGTCCCAAGTTGGTGTAGGTGCTCTACGGGGCGGTCTTATGTTTTTAGCCCCTCTGAGGTACTGTTTGAGCAAAGGATTAGAAAAAATTGGTGGATCCGTATTGTAATGAGCAGAAATGGCTGAGGCGTGGATCTTGATGGATGAGAAGGAGAGGCCCTTGTCCAGCATCTCAGTTAAGTATTGAAGTATCTGAGGGATGTTTGGGACAAGAGGGTCAAGGCTGTGCGCCTGGTTCCAGGCACAGAATCTCTTCCATTTATCCGAGTAGGCTTTCCTGGTGCTAGGCCTTCCGGCCTCCAGAATGACATCCATAACAGCTTTGGAGAGAGGCATTGCTTGCTTGACTAAGGAATTTTCCATGCAGCTAGATTTAAGGTCTTTAGCTGGCTGTGAAGTATCTGATTGTGGTGCTGTGTCAGCAACTGTGGGATTTGAGGCAAAATCCATGGTGGTTCTTGTACTAAGTTCTTTAAGATTGGGTACCAGTGCTGGCGTGGCCAGTCTGGTGCAATCAGGATCATCTTTGGCTCTTCTTGCCTGGCTTTTATGAGTACCTTTGGAAGAAGAAGTAAAGGAGGGAAAGCGTATACTTGCAGGTTTTTCCAGATGAATGAGAGGGCATCTACTTTCCATGCTTGTGGATGGTATTCCCTTGTGCAGAATTTATGTAACTGACTGTTCATTGGGGATGCAAACAGATCTATGTCCGGGCTCCACCATTTTCGTGTGATTATTCTGAATATTTGTGGGTTCAACTCCCTATCGTGAGGGTCCATGATGTTTCTGCTTAGGTCGTCTGCCAGTGTTTTTCTCTCCTGGCAGGAATTGTGCTTGCAGATGAACTTGGTAGTCTAGAGCTGTGTTCCACAAGGTCATGGCTTGTCTGCAGAGGGGGTAGGAGTGTGTGCCCCCTTGTTTGTTTATGTACCACATAACTGTGGTGTTGTCTGTCTTTAGTAGTAGTTGTCCTGGATGCAGCAGATCCTTGAAAGCTATAATTGCATTTTGTACAGCTAGCATCGCTTTTTGACTGATGTGGAGATGTCTTTGCTCTGTGGGCCACTCGCCCTGAATACATTTTCCTGCCATGTGCGCTCCCCAGACGTAATCCGATGCATCTGTTGTCAGTATATGCCTGGCTGTGGGTTGAGTAAAAGGCTGTCCCTTGTTGAGGTGACAAGCTTGAGCCCACCAGTGAAGGCAAGGAATTAGTGGTATAACGGTTTCCAAATTTTGACAGTGTTGAGACCATACACTCTTTAGGTACCATTGTAGTTTCCTCATATGCAGTCTGGCATATGGAATTAGTATTATGAAAGATGCCATGTAGCCCACGGCCTGCAGAATTTTTCTTGCGGGGAGATGGGTCTTTGTTGCCATCAAATGAAAGTATTGAGTCAGTTGTCCTTGCTTGTCTGGCGTGAGACAAGCCATCTGGGCCATTGTGTTCAAACTGGCACCCAGGAATATTATCTGTTGTGAGGGCACTAGTTTTGATTTCTTTTCGTTTATTGTGTACCCCAGGCAACTTAACTTTTTTACGTACGGCAGATGCTTTAGAAGAATGTCCTTGCCCTCTGCTTTAATCAGGCAATCGTCCAGGTATGGATAAATTTGAATTCCTTTTTGCCTGCACAATGCGATTACTGGTGCCAGGCACTTTGTAAAGACCATGGGCACAGTAGATAAGCCAAAGGGCAGTGCAGAGAATTGATAGCACTTTGAACCAGCTAGAAATCTGAGGTATCTTCTGCAGTTTTGTCTGATAGGGACATGCAGGTATGCCTCCTTGAGGTCCAAAGTCACGAGCCAAGCTTTCTTGCCCAGCATGGGAAGAAGCTGCTGTAGTGTTAACATTTTGAATTTCAGAACATCCAGGTAAGTGTTGAGAGAAGAAAGGACCAGAATGGGTCTCCAGGCTTTGTCCTTTCTGGGAACCAAAACGAGTCTTGAGTAAAATCCTTGTTCTTGCTCCTATGGTGGTACCTCTTGAATAGCTCTCATGTCCATGAGTGCTGCAATTTGTTTTTGAGCCTCTGCCCATTGATTTGGTGGCAGATTTGGCATTCCTTTTAACCTTGGCAGAGTGTGAAAGTGGAACCTGTAACCTTGAGATACAATGTTGAGAACCCATTTGTCTTTGGTGATGCAATGCCAATTGTGATAGAAAAGTGCCAGTTTCCCTCCTAAGGGGGTGCTGCTGTAGTGGAAAGTCATTGAGGTTGCTTTTTATAAGGTTGAGGCTTGTCTTCCCCTTCTTTCTGGCCTGGTGTACTCCATTGTCGAGGCCTGTAAGGGCCTTGTGCCTGACCTCTACCTCTTGGACGTCTGTATCTGCCCCTTTGAGGTCTGTCTGTGACTGGAAAGGACCAATTCTTTGTTGGTCAATTTCTGCTAAAACGAGGAGGCTGAACCTGTAAGAAATCTTTCACCGTTTGCATAGATTTTTGCCTTATCCTTCATTTTCTTTAATACCTCCTCTGCCTTAACTCCAAACACATCCCGCTGTAAAGGTGCTTCCAACAATTTGGCCTTAACATGATCTGGTAACATATGTTCTTTTAACCAAGCATGCCTTCTAATGACAGAGCCTGTAACTGCTGCTCTACAAGAGGCCTCTAAGGAATCAAACCCACATTGCAAAGTATGTTTTCCCACTTGTTCAGCTGCATGCAATAAATCCTGATTTCTTTAAAATTAGGAGGATCTGAATCTGGAAGCATCTTTTGTTTCAACTGAGACATCAAAAATTGCTGATATTTTAGCATGTGAAACTGGCAAGTCAAGGCTCTCAGTGCTAGAGTTGCAGATGTATATACTTTCTTTCCCCATCTGTCTAATGCTCTGGAATCTCTGTCAGAGGGAACTGGATTTTTTGATGATGAGGCCTTAATCCCTTTGGGTCCCTGAGAAATAGTTTCAGGGTCAGCAACAGGGCTTTTGTACAGAAATTTGTGAGAGTCAGGGACTCTGCAATATCTATCAGGTTTAACTGGGGCTGGGGGTAAGGAGTCAGGGTTTAAGCTGGATTCAGTGTACACATCATCCACAATATCTAACACTGGCAGAATAGCAAGGGGTCTGTGTTGAGGCAATAAAAGGAAGTCTCTGAGTCTTTTCTTGGATTCTGAGTAATCCTGGCCTTCCCGATGGAAATGCTCCCTCATGGTATGTAAGGTCTCCCCGAAGGAGTAGTCCTCAGGCGGAGAGGCTGATGGAATTGATTCCTCAGCATCAGAATCCTCACAAGGAGGTAAAGAATATCCTAGGTCTGAGGATGAATCTGAGGAAATGGACACCTGTTCGGAAGATTCATAGTCTGCATCGTGTCTGTGCCTTTTATCAGGAGGGGGATGGGACCCCCTGATCAGGGTAATAAGGTCTTCGGCCATTTTTAGCATTTGTTTCTTAGGCATGGAAGCCTGTCCTGGAGAATGCTGTGTCTGTTTCTTTGTTTTTAAGGGGGGCTTAGACTTAGCAGAGGGTTTAATGGTTAACTGGGTAGGTCTGAAAACACCCTCTGAAGCAGTGGATTGCTCAGTTACTTCGGTTCCCTCTGAAGGGTTAGTTTCAGTGAGCTGAAAACCTAGAGCGTCCGAAGGCCCAGCCAGCTCCACGTGGGAGTCGGAGGCGGTCTGTGGTTCTGTAGAAGTGGTCGTCAGGGGCTGCGTAGGCGCCTTGCTGAAAACCGGAGAACCGGCGACCGGCCTAGAAGAGGCCTCGTCAGTTTTGGGCCTTGGATGCCTGTCCTTGTCCTTGCGCTTTTTATGTAATCCAGTCGTCGGAATTTCCGACGGCATGGTGTAATTGAATTTTCTGCCAAAATAATATCGGGCAAAATCAAACCGAAGTTCAATAGTGTGCTTGTTAAACCTAGCACAAAACCGACAACCAGTGACGTCGTGGTCTGGGCCTAGGCATGGAATACAATAGGAGTGGAAATCCTTATGAGGTATTTGCTTCCCACAAGAAATACAGTTATTAACTTTTACTGACATCGGTCCGAGGCAAGAAAAAAAAGTTTCCCCAACTTTGTAGAAGCCTTCGGTTCTGGATTCGGAATGAAAATCTCAGGAGTAGGCCGACCGGCACTTGCGAACTGCTTCTGCTTCGGGCACCGTGGGGCAAGAAAGACTGGAAAAAATGGCATCGGCTGCATCTTTTATACCCCTGTCACACTGACGTCAGGGAGGAGGTGACAGCAACCGACGCCGGACCAAGACTTTGGAACTCAGGCCGACTGGGGAACCACCCAAGTGTGATGACTGCAGCAGTGTAACACGATGAACATCCCTCTCCACCACATCTAAAGCATATGGACCTGGAGAAGCTGAGGACAATCCCACTGGAGCAGAGGCTCTTGCAGCAGACAACCCCCGAGCACCACCAGCCCCGTGCTCTGAGGGGGAGTCGGAGCAGAGCTTTCCGGCACCAAAGCTCCAAGAGAAAGCAACTACTCCGAGAACCTTGGAGTCTAAATCAACCCCTTGGATCAGACACCGATGCTTTGGCTCAGAGAGCTGTCATGTTCCAAGTGTCAAAGCAGATTAGGTCAAGGAAGTTACCGGATTCTACTCCTGGGGCTCTCGGGATCCAAGGACTCTGAAATGGTTGGTCAAATTGGAGAAGGAAAAATTACAGGTTGAAAAGAAGGTTGGCGGCTCACGGATCTGATGGGAGACAGAGCTAGCAAAACCCCAATCTGTATCTGTGTTCTGAGGAATTTCCTCATCCTCCTACCTACTTCCACTTTGGACAGACTATGGGAAGATCTAATGGAAGAGGATGTGAAAGGTGGCCTTGAAGACATCTTAGGGGGTCTCCTACAAGAAGGGACACCTCAGTCTCGGAGATACCGGCTTCAGAGAAAACCTGGGAACACAGGGCTGAGGAGATGGAACAGTCGACTTTCAGATTTGAGGTTTTAGAGCAAGTGAGGGCTGAGGAGACCAGACAGGTATGCGTTTATGGTGCTCCCTGGCTTCCTTCAATTTCTGGGAGGGGGTGTGAGCCCCTGATGAAGTGCCTGAAGATGAGGCTGTAGTAGGAAGGAGGCCTTTCAAAATTAGCTTATTCCTTCTGTCGCTAATTGCTCTCCCATTAAAAGCCACACAAGAGGTGTCCAGATGTGCTAGGCACAAACACACTCCCTGTGTGCATCAGAGTCGGGGATCTTATGCCCACAGGAAGTACGGAAGTACTGTTTTTTAAATCCAGTCAGCTTATCAAACATGCTAGGGAAAAGAAAAAAAAACAAACTAGATTAAGAAAGGAAGACTTTTTTTTTTTTTAGGGAACAGAAAGGAGAGAAGAGAAGGAAATAACTACTAACGATGGTAACACAAGAAAAATATCTAAAGGTATAAAGAATGGGCTACCAGCAATGGTAGTATAAAAATACCAAAAACTCAGTAGAAGAGTTAACGAAGGCAAATGAAGGTAAGGAGGTTAAGTTAACGAATATGCAAGAGAAAAGTTGTACAAACATTTAACAAGAATTAATAACTTTCACTCACAAAACCCCAGAGGACCCGAGCTATCGCAATCTTGACCGTCTTGAAGAGCGTCAAATGAGATCTGTGGCTTTGTAATGGTCGGGGGCATTATGGGTAAGGGAGCGCCTTGAGATTCGGATCCTAGAATCTTTAAAAAGTGGCAGGGTTGGATCAGAGGATCAGATCTGAACCCATTTAACTAGGACCAAATGATAATGACAAGATCAGATCTTTAGTTCTATCCAAATAATATCGGAACTATCTCTGTAAATCCAAAGTGTAAAGAACCTTCTCAATGGCAGGCTGTAGAGAAGGGGAAAAAAAGGAAGAGGATGAATAGCCTGATTAAGGGACAACTTATTGACAACCTTCGGCATAAAAGAAGGATTAGTACAAAGGGACTCCCTGTCTTTATGGAAAACTAAGAAAGAAGGAACAGCCATGAGAACTTGAAGTTCAGACACTCTCTTGGTCCAAGTGAGAGCCAAAAGAAGATCAGTCTTCAGACTACAGTGTTGTAATTATACTAAAGAAGTAGGTTCAAAAGGAGCCAGAGTCAAACTTTCAAGTACAAAGTTGAAGTTCCAGGAAGGTGGAACAGGCTTCCCAAGATGCCTGATATGAAGAAAGGCTTTAAAAATTTGCTTGACCTCAAATCTAGTGGCCAGAGGAAGAGTCAAGGGCAGACTAGCAGCAATTTCGGAAAGGTGAGCTTTAAATGAAGAATATGCTAACCCAGCATGCAGCAGATCACACAAACAAAACAGAACCAGAGGAACTTCTACAGACAGGGGATCCTGATGGCAAGAGAGGCACCAGATAGAAAATATTTTCCATTTGGGCACATATGATTTCCTGGTAGTGGGTTTCCTGGCCTCCTATAGGACCAGAAGCATATCCTCAGGAAAGAAGTACCTAAAAGGGATTAAAATCCCTATCACCCAGAGAGTCAACTGAAGATTGGACAAGTGAGGATGGATAAAATATCGAGAAGATCCACCATGCCAAGTGAGAAAGAAGGGGAAACTAATGCTGTTCTGGGCAAAAGGGAGTCACTGGCAAGATTGTGGGGAAGCCCTGCCTGATCTTGTGCAAGACTCGTGGCAACAGAGAAAGGGGAGGGAAGGCTACAAAACATCCTTTGCCAAGGAAAAGACAGGGTGTCTAGTGTCCACGCCACAGGAGGCGGGACTCTAACAGAATACATGACAAGGAATACTCCACTGATAGACAAATGTCCAGGAACACAAAAAAATAAATAAAAAAAGCAGACCCACATCAGAACCGCCATCAGCTTTAATGTAAAAAATCCACACTGACTTTCACCCACAGTTGGGCTTCTTAAGAGTGGACTCTGAAGAAGCCCAACTGGAGTTTTGACATTAAAGCTGATGGTTCTTCTGATGCGGGTCTGTTTTTTTTTTTTTTATTAGTTTTTTTGGTTTATATTTTTTTAAGTCCAGGAACACATCTCTGTGAAGCATCCATTTGTGAGCTTGTGTGCTGAACCTACTCAACGAATATGTCACTAGATTGTGCTCAGAGGGAATACAAACTGCCTGAAGAGTCTTAACAACTACATCCCAGACCTGAATAGCTAATCTGCAAAGAAGATAGGACCTTGTACCCCCCCTTGCTTGTTGATATACCACATCACTGTGGTATTGTCTGTGAAAACTTTGAGGGGGCCCAGGATAGAAGAGGGAACAAAAAGCCTGAAAAGCCAAAAACAGAGCCCTCATCTCCTTTATACTGATGTGGTTTGACCACTGTGGAGAATGCTAGAGATCCTGAACCTTGAGGGGCCACAGGAGGCACTCCAGCACCTGTCTGAGGCATTTGTAAAGAGCTCCCGAGTTGGAACTGGAGCTTGAAAAGGAAGCCCCGGGTTGAGAAAGTTGATGAATCCACCACTTAAGCTTGAGACAGGAAAAGAAGGGTGCTGGGAAGTCCAGGGGGTAGAAATTCTGGAGTCACAGTGACTAGAGTTACTACTGAAGTCTGGTCAGCAGGAGTATGGGAATGGTGGAAGACATGAACCTAAGAATCCTGAGAAAATCCCTGGCCATGACTTAAGCCAGAAGAGACAGAGAGAGGGCCTTGGGGGCAGGCAGAAATGCCAGTATGGGGATGATCTAAAGCCTGCAAATGAGGGCAATATGATCCTGAGTAGGTGTCAGAGCTGACCTTTGGAAGTTCATGGTGAACCCCAGATTCTGTAACAGGGAAACAGTAAACTGGAGGTCCTGAAGCACAGCGTCAGGGGAGCTTGAATGAGCAGATCGTTCAGATAAGGAAAGATATGAACTCCTCTCATCCTGCAAAAGGCAATGACAGGAGCAAGGCATTTGGTAAATAGCACTGGGGCAGTAGGGAGGCCAAAAGGCAAAGCAGAGAACTGAAAATGCAAGGAAGAAACACAAATACGTTCATAGGTAGGTACTAGGCTATTTGCCCTAGGGCCTATACAAGCCTAGCCAAAAGGTACCCTGGCTTTCACCACCCAAGAAAATTATTTTCCTGTGCCACTGTCGAGCAGAGCCACAGAAGTGATCCCCGGGGTGAATTTCCCATCTCCCATCCAATCATCAAGATTTTTCTTGAAGAGTGCTAATGAGGAGCTTTGTTTGATATAGATAGGTAGTTTGTTACAGACTATGAGAAGTCTCTGGGACAGGAATTTATACCTCCAGCATGTTCTGTTTATTGTGGTGATAAGGTTTAGGTCCCTAGAGAGTGTAGCTCGTAGGGATTGGGATTTCTTTAAGTGGAGCATGTCTAAAAGCTCTGGGTTTGACATAGCTTTGTGTGTTAGGCAGAGATCGCCTCTGAGTAGGTGATATGCGACGGAGTAAAGCTGCAGTTTTTTTAAGACTGTCTGCGTAGGGTATCTGTTTGAGGCCAGTAATCCCCTTTGTGAGGTATTTCTGCAGCCTTTCCAGTTGTTGCAGATATCTTGTGAGGTACGTACAAAAGGGGCATTGTACTCTAGAATGGTTTTAATGAGGGACGAGTAGAGCGGAACAATGACCTCTTTTTTCCCGGATGAGAAACCTTTTGTGATGAGGTGTGCCATGTAGAAAGATTTCCTGACTACTGTGGCGATGTGATTATCAAAGGAGAGACTACTGTCCACCTGTGTCCCAAGGTCTCTTATCACACTTTCGGTGTTAAGTAGACTACCGCCTATGTGGTAGTTCATGGGTACAGAGCTCTTATCAAAAGGGATGACAATGCACTTTTTGGCACTGAGCTTCAGGCCATGGCTTTGACACTAGGCATCTGTCTCAATGAGGCCCTTTTGTAGGATGTCCACATCGTTTGGAGTTTTGATTATGGCTCCTAGTTTGCAGTCATCTGCGAGCTTCGTTAGCCAAAGACCTTCTGTGTTAGCCTGTACTTCAGAGAAGTAGATACCAAACAGAGGAGGACCCAGGACTGAACCCTGTGGTACTCCACTTGTCACTAGTCTGAAGTTGGATTTGGAGTCTGCTACTTTCACAGTGTGGGTTCCGTCACGGAGCCATTTGGCAACCCATCTTGTGACATGGGAATTTATACCTAGTTTAGTGAGTTTATCTGTAATTCCAGAGTGGGGGATGGTGTTGAAAGCCTTGGCAAGATCTAGATAGGCTGTGTGAACCACCTTACCTTCATCTACGGCTTTGGTGACTGCTTCAAAGAAGTCTATCAGGTTTAGGAGACATGATCTGCCTTTTACAAACTCGAACTGGGTGGTGTCCTGAGTTTGGAGATTGCCAATGTCACTGTTTATAAGTTCCATGATAATACGTTATATAGCCTTGCAGACCAGGCTCATTAGGCTAATGGGGCGGTGGTTTCCAGGGTCTGTGGTGGCTCCCCCTTTGTGAAGTGGGATAACCGTCGCTGTGCACCATTCAGTGGGCACATGGCCTGAGGTGAGGCTATGATTGAACATGGTACTTAGGTGGGGTGCCAGTTCGCTCTGTAGTTCATGTAAAACACAGCCTGGGATGTTGTCAGGTAAATGGAAAAATTTCCTGAAAAGGGGATTGATAGAGATATGAAAGTAGGCATCTTTGAGGTCCAGAGATACCAGAAAGGGGTCTATATTATTTAATCAAAGTTCTATTTCTGCGAATACCTAATCATCCACCCCTTTACATTAAGCATCTGTTCATCGAATGGTCACATCAGCAAACGGTTTTCATAAAGAATTGTGCCCTTTTCCCCACTGTAGTGTGATCTCAGCGTTAGCATATATAAGTAGGAGGGATGTGGGGACATAGCACCCCCACCTTGGTGGGTTTGAAATAATAAGAAGTTATGTACCTACCATAACGTTCCATGTTAGTTGTCTTCTCTCGCCTTCTTTCTTGCTTGATGGGTTCGGAGCCGATCCCTCGGCTCCGACTCGGCACTTGCTAAGCTCGAGAGTCACTTTTACCAGCTCGAGGCAGCCCCATATCCCATGATGCAAGGCGGTAAGTACCCAGATCTCGTTTGTTGACAAAGGGCAAAAGCACCAAGCATAAAATACTTCCCAAAGGAAGAAGAAACTTACAGATGGAAAAAGGACCAGGTCTGAATGGTCTTTAGCATAATAGTTTCTTATACAAGGTCTGTCCAGGCCAGGGGAAGGAGGGAGGGTCGCAAGAAAGAAGGCGAGAGAAGACAACTAACATGGAACGTTATGGTAGGTACATAACTTCTTAATGTTAAGTTGTCAATCTCGCCTTCATTCTTGCTTGATGGGACCGCGTCCCTAGCACCTCTATCCTGGGTGGCTCAATGGAACAAACTCTTGAGGACTGTAGAGCCAAAACTGGCTCTGTCCCTGGAGGCCAAGTCCAATTTGTAATGGGAAACAAAAGTGTGAGGAGTAGCCCAAGTGGCCGCTGCACAAATAGTGCCCAAAGGAAGTCTAGCTTGAAAAGCTGTAGAAGTAGCTAAGCTCCTAGTTGAATGTGCTTTAGGTTTTGAGCACAGCTGTTTTCCCCTGAGCGTATAAATTTCAGAGATGACCAAGAAAGCCATCTGGACAAAGTCACTTTAGAAACAGGAAGGCCTTTTTTATTATCCGCATAGGAAACAAAAAGTTGATCAGATTTTCTAAATTTTTTTGTTCTGTCCAAATAATATCTAAGTTGACGATGGACATCAAGATAATGTAGCTTTTGTTCAGCTCTATCTGAATAGTTAGGGAAAAATACCGGGAGATCAATGGATTGATTCAAATTGTTCTTTGAAGCGACCTTAGGTAAAAGGTTGGGTTAGTTCTCAAAGATACTCTGTCTTTGTGAAAAACCAAATAGGGGGGTCGAACCGAAAGAGCATGAAGTTCAGACACCCTCCTGGCAGATGTAATAGCCACTAGAAATAACGTTTTCCAAGAAAGATATTTCAGGGAACAAGAAACAGCTGGCTCGAAGGGGAAGAATCAAGGATGTCAGCACTAAATTTAGATCCCACTGAGGAGGAGGATTCCTGATTGGAGGTTTTAGTAGGAAAATTCCTTTCAAGAAGGCCCTGCAGAGCCTATGGGACATAATATTATGATCTGCTATCCCGACATGAAAATTGGAAATAGCAGCCAATTGAACTCTGACTGTGGAAGAAGAGGAGCCTGCATGAAAAATCTCTGCTAAGAAGTCCAGAACTGCCTGAACAGGGGCAGTAAAAGGATCAATATTTTGGGCCTTAGCCCAATAAGAGAAACGTTCCATTTGCTTGTGTAAATCCTCCTGGTAGAGGATTTTAGTGAAGCTACTATGATGTCTCTAACTGGGTTAGAGATCAAAGGAAGCCTGGCTAAGGAAGGAAGTGGAGCAACCATGCTGTGAGGTTGAGAGAAGGGATTGACCGGTGCAGCTGACCGGATTGGTGAATCAGAAGATCTGGCACTGGGTCCAGATGCCACGGCTGCACCAAAAGGTGATGATGGAGGAACGGAACCAAACTTGTCGAGGCCAGTAAGGGCAATGAGAATCAATTTGGCTCTCAAAGCGGTAGCTTTCTGGATCACCTGAGGGATCAGAGGAAATGGAGGGAAGGCATAAAGAAGTCCCTGGGGCCAATCCTGGGTCAGAGCGTCTCTGGGGATGGCCTGATAGAGGGAAGAGGCTGAAGAAGTCTGGACATTTGCTGTTTTGGGAGTAGCAAAAGATCGCAACATGGGCGACCCCATTCCAGAAAAATCTCTTCCGCTATAGATTGCTTGAGAGACCACTCGTGAGGCATGAGGATAGCTCTGCTCAATCTGTCCGCTATAATGTTGGTTTTCCCAGGGATATGCGTTGCTACCAGAAACCGATGAGAGGAGATCGCCCATTGCCAAAGTCTGACACAAGGGGTAGGACTTGGTTCCGCCCTGTTTGTTGATATACCAAACTACAGACATGTTGTCTGTGTGGACTGCAATTGTCCCTACGGGAAGAAAGTCGTTGAGGGCTTGCAACGTTAAAAGCACTGCTCTCATCTCCAGGACATTTATGTGCAGATGGTACTCGAACGGTTGCCACGTCCCATGAACCATCCTGCCCTGATAATGACCCCCCCACCCGATCAGGGAGGCATCCGTGGTGACAGTGGCTATCGGGGACGGAGGTACAAAGCACCTGCCTTGGTGAACCTGAGACGATGTGATCCACCAAGCAAGATGCTCTTTGCATGTCTGTGTCACCAGAATCTGGTGACGCATTGGAAGTTGCTGGTATGACCACTGTGTGAACAGCATCCACTGAAGAAGGCGCATGTAGAATCGAGCCAGGGAAGAAGAGTAATGGCCGCAGCCATGAGACCTAATACCTTTAGAACCATTCTGGCCTGTATTTTCTTGCTGGCCAGAATGATCCTGACATGAGTCTGAATGTCTGAAACTCTTTGTTCTGTAAGGGTAGCTGACATCCGAACAGTGTTTAAGTTTGCGCCTATGAAGGTAATAGACTGGCAGGGCGATAAGGATGACTTTTCAAGTTGATTGAGATGCCCAAATGAGAACAAAGGTCTATTGTGTAATCCCTGGCTTGTATAAGCTGATGCCTGGTGGTGGCTGACAGGAGCCAGTCGTCGAGATACGGAAACACCTGGAATCCTTGACGTCTCAGGTGAGCCGTGACCACTGCCATGCATTTGGTGAACACTCTGGGGGCTGTAGTGAGACCAAAGGGCAGGGCTCTGAACTGGAAATGACTGGACCCCAGCCAAGCGGAGAAATCTCCTGGAGCGTCTGTGAATTTTGATGTGATAGTACGCATCCTGAAGATCTATTGAGCACATCCAGTTGTCCTTCTGTAAGAAGGGCAGAATTGACTGAAGAGTGACCATTCGAATCTTGTCTTCCTGACAGACTTGTTGAGTCTGCTGAGATCCAATATTGGTCTCCAGTCTCCGTCTTTTGGGGACCAAAAAGAACCTTGAGTAGATTCCGGCTCTGAATGGTCTATTGTAACTGGCTGAATGGCTCTTTTTTGCAGTAGTTTTGCGATTTCTGACTCTGCAATCTCCCTTAGACCGGGTGGTACATCTGGAAGGGAACTTGAGGGGAAGGGACTTTCCTCGAAAGGAATTATGTAACCCTTGGATATGATCGACTGTACCCATCTGTCTTGAGTGAGGGAATGCCAGGCTTCTGGGTACAGTGATAATCTTCCCGACTGCCTCCAAGGAGGGACAGCCGGGCAACACCTCAGGGATGCTGAAAGGGCTTGTCAGAGAGAGGCTCCCTGTTTCCCTGGTTCTTCGGACCCCCTCTGCCTCTAGAGCGGCGTCTGTTATTGTTACCCCCTCTGCCTCTAGGGGTAAAATGACCACGTGAATCCGGCGTGACTCCTTGGGATTTACGGAACCACATCTTCCCACCCTTCTGTCCTTTGGGATAAGGCCTAGAAGGGGTGGAAAAATGGACTCCAACAGCAGAAAGAGTCTTGCCGTCCTGCTCGCACCTGGTCAAGGTTTCCTTCACCTGAGGGCCAAACAAAGCTGACCCATCAAAGGGAGAATTTGTGAAGGACGCCTTAAAGGGATCCATAAAATCACATAGCCGCATCCAGGCTTGGCGTCTAAGAGCCACACCTGTGCCTGCGGCTCTACTGCTCCATCCGCAGCATAAGATATTAGCCGCATGGAGGAGTTTGCAATGGAATTGAGGGTTCCTAGCTGAGAAGCAATTTTTCTTGAGCCCCTGCAGCTGTAGGATCCTGAACTACTTCTCCCAGCTCCTTCAGGATATCCCTCTGGAGTCTGGTGAAGTGACATAGGTAATTCAGCAACGCATAGCAAAGGTCGCTGAGGAAAACATCCGCCACTGCACCTATCCATGGTCCTAGAGTCCTTATTAGGAGGATGGACGGGCACGGAAGGATCTGCAAGTTCCTTTTGGTGGCCGCAGCCACCACCATGGCATCAGCGGGACACCCTTAGTAAGGAATTGTTTGTCGCTCGGGGCGGTGATAAATTTTGAAGGCCTCCTAGGGACTGGCTCTACAGAGTCAGGAGCTGCCCACGCCTTCGTGCAATCACCTGCATAAGGGGTCGAAGGCGGAGACACCCAGGAGGTGGAGGGCCGAGATCCAAACGCCTCTAGGTATACTGACTCATCCTCAGAGGGATTGTTGGTGGGCCAGTTTCCCTCTGTTTCAGAAGTTCTAGGATGTCTGAGAAGGAGACATCCTCAGAGGGGGATCTAGGGGATCCCTCTGACTCATCAAAGTCAGTATCCAAAGTGACAGACTCGGGGGAGTCTACATGCTTCCTCTTACAAGTCCTCTTCCTAGGAGGATCTCCCGAAACATCAGGAGAATCCTCGGAAGAGGAGGAAATTCCCAATGGGGAAACCTGAGGCGGAGGATCTCTGGGTCCTGTAGCAAGAGAAGTGGCAGAGATGTCAACAGGTACTATAGAGGGAGGAGCTACGGGAACAGACTGCTGACTGATACCAGTGGCCAGTACACTCTTCATCACCTCGAATGCTCCCCTCCCAGGCAGGTCCGAGAGAACCCGCTCCAAGAGCTAGGAACCCAGGGACCACCGAAGGGAAGTCTCCGAGGCAGATGTCGGAGCCGAGCTCACCAAGGCCGAGGCTCCAAGGGGAAGAGCGGGTTCGGACAAGGGTCCGATGCCACTCACCCTCGGAGGAGACCATGGAAGCCCGACCACGAATCCCTCTAAGGAAGGTCTCAAGAGGAGATAAGAGTAGAGGCTGAAGGAACAGAAGGGGTATCCGTCCTCCAGCCGTAGCAGTAACCATTCCGAAGACTCCAACTCCAAGCTCTGGGGTAGAGTTGAAGGAGGAACTGTAACGGGTGTGGACCAACAGTCGTCTGTTGAGACGGACTGTGTAACATTTGGGCCAGTACCTGTGACTTGAGTAATCTACTGACCACTCTCTCTAGGTCATGATCTGACAACCTGGATGACCTTGAAGATCGGCTCCGATGGCTCCGTTCCGATAGAAGAGGTGAAGCCGGAGCCGAAAGTATCGGCTCCAAGGAAGGAGACCTCGACCTCTTCCTGGAATGAGCCATTGGAGCCGATACTATAGATCCTGTCGGAGCCGACTTCGGAGCCGACAGGAAGTTCGATATCGGCTCCAGCCGGAGCCGATACAGCCACCAAAGTAACGGTGTCGGAGCCGATCGGAGCCGACACCGATGCCTGTGCCACATGGGTGTCGGAACCGATCGGAGCCGACATCTAAGTGGTCAATACAGATTCGGCACCGATAGCCATCGGTGCCGGCTTTGTCAAGCCAGAATCGGCTCCAGCCGGAGCCGATCTCGACTCAGCACGAGTCGGAGCCGAGGCCGCAGGCTTAGATACAGAAGCCTGGGCCTTGGAAGGTTTTGCTGATTTTGGTGGAGCCGACTTAGCCGGAGAGCCCTCCGGCTTAGAAGGCCCCTAAGAATCAGCTTATTCCGTCTCTCCTGCAGGACTCTCTGGCTGAAGGAGTGACAAATAGCACAGGAGTCCTGCAGGTGAAGAGGGCCCAGACAATACAGGCAAGAAGTGTGACCGTCTGTCAGAGACATCTTCTGACAGCACGAGTCACACTTCTTAAAACCTGAGACCCTCTCCTTTGACATGGTGCTGAAAAACACACACACACACACCAGTCAAAATTAACTTAAATAAAATACCAAAAGGTATTCTATAAAACCAACACACACACCCTAACAGGGGGGGGATGGGATAGGGAAAAGATTGACTAACAAAATTAAAGGAGACAGGGAATTTCTGTCAGAAAAGGTACAAAATAAACTTAAAACTATCAATAAAAGGTTTTTTAACTAAAAGGGGCTTAAATCTCACAAAAGTGAACAACTTACCAGGAGCTGGTAAAAAGAAGACCTCCTAAGCGAAGCGGCA
Organism: Protopterus annectens; assembly: GCF_019279795.1. Lineage (NCBI taxonomy): Eukaryota > Metazoa > Chordata > Ceratodontiformes > Protopteridae > Protopterus > Protopterus annectens. Next base: position 1,744,484,308 of record NC_056735.1, read on the forward strand.
AACGAGATCTGGGTACTTACCGCCTTGCATCATGGGATATGGGGCTGCCTCGAGCTGGTAAAAGTGACTCTCGAGCTTAGCAAGTGCCGAGTCGGAGCCGAGGGATCGGCTCCGAACCCATCAAGCAAGAATGAAGGCGAGATTGACAACTTAACATTGTAATCTCTGTGATCCCTGTGGTGGACAAGTAATTTCCTTCCCTATGAAAACAGTTTCCTGATGTGAACATTCAGTGAATGGATGCTCAATGTAAAGGGGTCAGTAATTAGGCATTCGTGGAAATAAAACTTCGATTAAGTAATATACACCCACAGAAAGGCCTGGGTAAAAGAAGGAGAAACAGTCTGAAGAAACATTTGAAATGAAGGAATCTTGAGAAAGGTGTTGAGATGAGAAAGATACAGAATTGGTCTGCAAGTGCACTACTTTCTTTGATCCAAAAACATTCTTGAATCAAAAACCCTCCCTACCTGGGCACGAGGCTCAGCCAAGATGGTGCCCTGGACCAAAAGAGAATGGAGCTCCTCTGTAAAAAGAGGAAGTTGTTCCCAAAGAGGTTAAGGGATGCCCAAAAAGGGAAGAAGGGAATTCCAAACCATGAAATATCCCTGACGGATAATAGACAGAATTCAAGTCTGCTATCTTTAACCAATTTGGAAGAGACAGTGAAAGATGGCGGTATAAGGAAACCTGGACAAGGGGAACAGAAAAACAAAACTGTCAAACGGAACCCAGCTTATCCTGAAAAGCAGGTTTCTGAGAGGTCGGAGATTGTGTAGACTTAGCAGGAGGCACATGTCTAAAACCCCTTTTTTCCCCTTAGGCAGAGGGCAAGACTGAAAACAAAATAAAATCAGACTTGGAGGGATAATGCCTCAAACTGAAGAATAGGAGAAACAAAAATATGTTTCAACTCCTGCAAGGCTTTACCCTTATATTGGAGAGACATGAGAAGTTCAGCAGCAGCAGCACCAAAAAGGTTACTATCCAAAGCAGCATCCAACAGTTTGGTCTTAATGTTGTCAGGAAAAACCCGAAGACTAAGCTAAGAGTAAAACATCTTGACAGAACCAAAGGCAGCAACCCTGAAGAAAGCATGAGCTGCATCTTGGCTACATTTGACAGAAAGTACAGTTTTGTACCTACCATAAATGTTAATGTTTGAGTGCTAATACAGCTGCAGTCATAACAGATGGGGTTCTCCTGCCGTCAGGCGGGTCCTCGGTCGGCCGAATTCCAAAGTCTAGGTCCGGCGTCGGTTGTCGTCGCCTCTTCCCTGACGTCAGTGCGACAGGGGTATAAAGGAACCAGCCGACGCCATTTTCTTCAGTTTTTCTTGCCCCCGATGTCAGGTGCCCCCAGGAGGAAGGCAATACATAAATTTGTGTAATAAAGCAATGCAATATAATCAAAATACAGTAGTTGCAAGCAAATACACCATAAAAGAATACCCCAAACAGGTTGTATGAGGAGGTGTTAGCCAATAGGCCTGTCCCAAGAGGGGAAGGAGGGAGGGAAACCTGGACTGCAGCTGTATTAGCACTCGAACATCTACATTTATGGTAGGTACAAAACTGTACTATGTTCATCGTGCATACATCTGCAGTCATAACAGATGGGTCGAATCCCAAAGCTAAAAAAGGGGTGGTAGGCACTAGGTGGAACTAGGAGGAGCCAGGATGCCCTGCAAGACTGCAGTGGCAAAGCCTGCTCTAGTTTTGGAGTATAATGGTAGGTGGTAGTGCTTGGAGAAGGTATGCACAGAACTCCAAGTGGCTGCTTCCAAAATATCTTTGGTAGGGACTCCTCTGCGGAAAGCTGCTCAGGTAGCTGTGGCCCTTGTGGAGTGAGATCTGATGCCTGTAGGTACAGTTTTGCCATGAAAAGAATAGCAAAAGCGTATGCAGTGGGCTATCCATTTTGAGATTGTCTGTTTGGAACTTGGCTTTCCCTGAGCTCCTACAGCATAGGACACAAAGAGCTGTTATGATTTTCTGAAAAGCTTTGTTCTGTCCAAATAATAACGCAGTTGTCTGTGGATGTCCAAGGAATGTAGTAATCTCTCCCCTTTGTTTTGAGGATTAGGATAAAAGGTAGGTAAGTGTATGGCCTGATTCAAAGCTACCCTGGATACCACTTTAGGCATAAAGGACGGGTTGGTTCATAAGGAGACTCTGTCCTGATGGAAGATGATAAAAGGCTGCACAGCCATGAGAGCTTGTAGTTCTGAAACTCTACGAGCTGAGGTAATAGCCAGAAGGAAAGCTGTTTTCCAGGACAAATATTGCAAATCTGATGAGGCAGCTGGCTCAAAGGGAGGCAAGGTCAGTTTTTCCAGAATGAAATTGAGATCCCAAGCAGGTATTGGTTGTTTCCTTGGGGGTCTTAGATTCTTAGCCCCTCTGAGGAACTGTCTTAAGAGAGGGTGAGAGAATAAGGGTGGATCAGTGTTGTATTCTGCAGAAATGGCTGAGACGTGGATTTTGATGGAGGAGAATGAAAGTCCACTGCTTAGCAGCTCAGCTAGATACTGTAGTATTTGAGGTAAATTCAGTTTTCCAGGATCCTCTGCCCTTTTTCTCATTCCAAACACAAAACCGTTTCCATTTTGCGGAGTAAGCTTTTCTAGTTGACGGGCTTCTGGCCTCCAAAATGACATCCTGCACCTCCTTGAAGAGTAGGGTCTGTTGTGATGCTAAGGAATCTTCCATGCGGCTAGATTGAGTGCCTTTAGCTGGCTGTGAAGAGTTTTGAAGCTGTGCTGAGTCAGGAGAAGAGGCATTAGAGGCAGGGTCCATGGTGGGGAATGCGTCAGGCTCCTCAGGAGTGGGTACCAGTGTTGTCTTGGCCAGTCTGGAGCAATGAGAATCATCTTTGGTCTGTCTGCTCTGGTTTTCAATAGAACTTTGGGCAGCAGAGGAAGAGGTGGGAAGGCATAAACTGTCATTGATGTCCAACTGAAAGAGAGAGCGTCCACTCTCCAGGCCTTTGGATGGAAAATCCTTGAGCAAAATTTTGTCAATTGGTGATTTTTGTGGGAGGCAAAGAGATCTATGTCTGGCCTTCCCCATGCTTGGATTATTTCCGTAAAAACTTTTGGATGCAACTTCCATTCGTGTGGATCTGTCATATTTCTGCTTAGGTTGTCTGCCAGCGTGTTTTCCTTGCCTGGCAAGTACTGTGCTTGCAGTTCGATTTGCAAGTCCATGGCCATGTTCCAAAGTGACATGGCCAGTCTGCATAGGGGTATGAATGTGTTCCTCCCTGTTTATGTACCACATAACTGTGGTGTTGTCCCGTCCTTATCAATAGTTGACCTGGTTGCAGAAGGTCTTTGAAAGCTATAATAGCATTTATTACTGCTAGCATTTCCTTTTGATTGATGTGAAGGTGCTTTTCTTTTTGGAACCATTTGCCCTGAATGCACCGATCTGTCATGTGCGCCCCCCAGGCGTAGTTCGAGGCGTCTGTTGTGATGACTTTATTTGCTTGAGGCTTGCTGAATGGAAGACCTGTGTTTGTTTGGCATGCTTGAGCCCACCACAGAAATTCCTTTTGTAGACATGGAATTAGTGGTATTATTGTTTCCAAACTGTGGCTGTGTTGAGACCATAGGTTTTTCAGGTACCATTGAAGTTTCCTCATATGCAGCTTTGCACATGGGATTAGTAAGATGCAAGATGCCATGAATCCCAGAGCCTGCAGGATTTTCCTTGCAGTCAGCCTGGTGCAATTTGCTAGTGCTCTGAAGTATTGAGTTAGTTGCCCCTGCTTCTCTGGCGTGAGGTAGGCCATCTGGGTGTTTGTGTCCAAGTTGGCACCCAGGAAAATTATCTTCCGAGAGGGTATTAGCCTTGATTTCTTTTTGTTGACTGTGTATCCCAGAGAATTCAACAACATTATTACATAAGCCAGATGTTTTAGAAGAATGTGTTTGCCGTCTGCTTGGATCAGGCAGTCGTCCAAATAGGGGTATATTTGTATCCCTTGAAGTCTGCAGTAGGCAATTACTGATGCCAGGCATTTCGTGAATACTCTGGGTGCAGTAGATAAGCCAAAGGGCAATGCAGAGAATTGATAATTGGTTGAACCTGCAAGAAATCTGAGGTATCTTCTGCAATTTTGTCTGATTGGGACATGCAGGTATGCCTCCTTGAGGTCCAATGTTACCAGCCAAGACTCCTTGCCCAGCATGGGAAGAAGCTGCTGTAGAGTGAGCATCTTGAATTTTGGTACGAGTAGAAATGTGTTTAGGATGGATAGGTCCAAAATAGGTCTCCAATCTTTCCCTTCCTTGGTACCAGGAATAGTCTGGAATAAAAACCTTGACCTTGTTCTTGCGTAGGTACCTCTTGAATAGCTTTCATGTCTATGAGATCTGCAATTTGCCTTTGTGCCTCTGCCCTTTGATTGTGTGGCAGGTTTGGCATGCCCCTCATTTTTGGAAGGGTGTGAAAATGGAATCTGTAGCCTCTGTTTATAATATCCAGGATCCATTTGTCTTTTGTGACAATATGCCAATTTTTTGAAAATAATGCCAGTTTTCCTCCTAAGGGGGCTGCCATTTGAGTCTTGCTTGGCATGCAAAGGGGAAAGTCATTGGGCTTGCTTTCTGAATGATTGCGAGTTATCCTCACCACCTCTTTGTGTAGGAGCTTTCCCTTGTCTGCCTCTGAACGATCCTTGGGATTGTCCTCTACCCCTTGGGCGCCTGTATCCATCTCTTTGGGGGTCTGTCCGTGGCTGGAAAGGACCAATTTTTGGAAGGCCAATTTCTGCTGAAACGTGGGGGTTGTACCTATAGAAAATCTTTCACAGTTTGCATTGATTTAGCCTTTTCCTCCATTTTCCTTAATACCTCCTCAGCATTAGCACCAAATAATACATCCTTTTGTAGAGGGGCATCTAGTAATTTAGCTTTGACATGATCAGGCAAGGTTTGTTCCTTGAGCCAGGCATGTCTACGTATGCTTACTCACTTGTTCTGCACTATGCATCAAATCCTGCAACTCCTTCAAGTCTGGTTGTTCAGGTTGTGACATTTTACTTTTCAATTGTGATAACAAAAACTGTTGGTATTTTAGCATATGGAACTGACAGTTTAAGGCCCTCATGGTTAAGGTAGCCGAGGTATATACCTTTTTTCCCCACCTTTCTAAGGATCTGGAATCTCTCTCGGAAGGTAATGGGTTTTTAGCAGTGGAGGCCTTAATTCCCTTGGGTCCCTGTGAGATGGTTTCTGGGTCAGCAGCATGGCTTTTGTATAGAAATTGGTGTGAGTCAGGAACCCTGTAGTACCTGTCAGGCTTGACTGGGGCTGGAGGCAGAGAATCCGGGTTAAGGCAGGCCTCCGAGTAAACATCATCTAGGATGTCCAAGACAGGAGGTATAGCCAGAGGCCTGTGCTGAGGTAGCTAGAGAAATTCCCCAAGCCTTTTCTTGGAATCTGAATAATCTTGGCCTTCCCAGTGGAAGCGTTCCCTTAAGGTATGCAAAGTTTCCCCAAATGAGTAATCCTCGGGGGGGGGGGGGGGTACAGAAGGAATGGACTCCTCTGCATCAGAGTCTTCAAAAGGGGAGTAAGAATGTTCCTGATCATCACAGTGCTCTGAAATAAAGGAGCCCTGATCAGAGGAGGGGGATTCTTCCTCCACTCTGGGCCTTTTGTCCGGTGGGGGTTGTGAACCCCTGATAACAGTAATTAAATCCTCAGCCATTTTAAGCATCTGTTTTTTAGGCATGGGGCCTGGAGATGGGCCCTGTGTAGCTTGTCTCTTAGAATGCATGGCTGCTTTAGGCTTAGTGAAAGCCTTGATGGAAAAAGAAGAGGAAGGTCTGAAGACACCTTGAGTGGAGGTAGACCTGTCCACATTTTGAGGTTCAACACCAAGAGTGGCTTCGGTATCTGTAGTCGGGGTGTGGGCAGAGGAGCCTGCGACCTCGGGCACTGGAGACACCGCCAATGAAGTGTCGTCGGTAGTCAGGGGCTGCGTAGGCGCCTCGCTGAGAACCGGACCACGTGTAGTCGGCTTTGGCGTGGTGTCGGTAGAGGCCGCGGACCTCGTGTGTCAGTCCTTATCTTTGCGTTTTTTAGAAAAAACTGGAGTCGGAGTATCCGACGACATAATATAGTTAAATGTTTTTCCAAAATAATGCTGGGCGAACTTCGCCCGACGCTTAATGGTGCGTTTGTTGAATGTAGCACAAAAACGACAGACCGAGACGTCGTGGTCTGGGCCTAAACAAGGTATACAGAGGGAAT